>NC_136753.1:27078938-27678938 GCF_936440315.1 Barbus barbus | reverse complement strand
CTCAGAAATATGATTTCTTCATGTTCCTACATGGCTAGGTCTCTCGTTTAAATCTGATCCTCACACAAAGCTGTTTTATTGATTCAAAAGAATTTGCATGGACTTTTATGGTGTTTTCATGTCCATTTTGTCCCCAATTGTAATTGCAACAATCTTCATGTGTTTCACTGAAAGTCATGTAGGTTTGGAACAACAATTGATGACGAAATTGTCATTTCTGGCTGAAGTTAATACAGATAATGTGAAAACTGTCTTTAAAATTTGAATGTGATTGTTTCCTTGACAACTCAGAGAGCTAATTCACTCAATGCTTTAAAAAAAAAAAAAGCATTGTGAAGATGGTGATTAAAAAACACAATTTAACATTGTGTGAGAGTATCAAGCTGACAGAAAATTAATATATAGCACTATAAAATGAGAAGGAAGTATGACAGCAAGAACAAATTCACAGCCACACACTCTATGCGCTCAAGGACGTAAAAATGGAAGAGGTCCAGAATGGAGGTTGTTCTTATACATCTCTACTTTTAGCTTGATTAAAGGTCTTAAAGATGGCCCTCTAAGGCTGGTAATGTATTCAATGGCTAATGGACCCCAGGCACTTAGAGGGGCCGGGGAGAGAGAGCGGCTCTCGTTCCACTTTGAAGAGCCAATTATCTCAAACACAGTTTTTATTGTGGCAGAACTGCACTGCTTGGCTGCAGGGCAAAGCTGGCACCAACTGTAGTACCGATACGTGCCATTAGTGGTCAGAGATATGGACGTACTGTACAGATACCGGAGCACACTGGGAAAATATGCCAAGAAATGACAAAATTATACACTATATATATTCATATTCAGAGGTCATGTATATTATATTTACTTATTTATAAAATAATATTGTTTTTACATTTATTCAATTAAGAAATAAATTTAATGTATTTTATTAATTGTATTAAATAATACATGTATTTATTCTAAATATTGTTATATCATTATATAATCAGATTATATTTATTATATTTTATTTATTTAAAAAATGTTGGCAGACAAAATGAAGAGATCATGTATGTTATGTTAAATGTATTTATTTATTTAAATTTATCTTGTTTATTATCCACTACATATTGTTGTTGTAGTATGCATTTTTATTTCTTATTTTATTTTATATTATTTGAAAAATGTTGGCTGATAAAATGAAGTGATAATGTATGTTATATGTATTTATTTTGTTTGTTTATTGTACTCTAAATCATGCATTTTATTTTAAAAACTTTGGCAGATAAAGTGAAATGATGATGTTACTAGTGGTAAAATCATGGCAGCTATTACTTTGTCACATTTGAATGCATTGCATTGTGGGATATATCATACTGTGCATGTAGTAGGTCATCTGCGATGCACAAAGCAAACCTGCATACTGGGCACAGTGTACATACTGCATACTGCTAAAATGGTGTATGTAGTATGCTATTGTGAGATGTGCTGCGAACAGCCTGAGACATATAAGAGCCTTTTTCATGATGAAATGATTCTTAATCTCGTTCCATACTTTCAAGTCCAGCACACATCAACATGCATGTCGTCTGCACGCTCTGCCTCCAGTGGTTGCCTTGGTGACCCTTCAGCTTTTGTAATTTTAGCATCCTGATTGGAGTCGTCTCTGTAATTTACTGGAGTGTCTCTCCTCCAGGTAGAAACACTCAGGCTGCTTTAGCTCTCAGCCTCCTCTGCACTCCTGCAAACCACGTCTTCTCTCCGGGAGCCATCACACTTCTGCATGCTGAAGATGCGGTTAGCTTGTATCAAAGTCAAGGAGAAACAGAAAGGTCAAAGAGAAAGAAAGAGAGAAACTGACTCTGTATCTGCACCGCATACTTTCAGTCCTAACTCTAGATCACTCGTCTTCACTTCTACTGTCTGCACTTTTGCAACTACAGGTCGTTTCAGCCAAAAACTCTGTGGTGAAGAGCATTTCTTACTCTCTAGTTCTTTAGAAAACCTCCTGCATTGGATGTGAGGTATTTGTTCACTTAAATCATGCAAAAAATCTCAATGTCATTGCATTAGATAACAAAATAGAGTATTAGTATCTGCTCGAATGCTGCTCAAAAACTTTGCATTTCTTCATATTTGTTTTGCTCAATGTCTTTGAAGTTCATCAGATTACCCATGAACATGATCCAATAAATCTTCAAGAATACAATTTCTACTTTTTATCTTGGATTTCAACAACAGGTTTATCAATTCAAACCTAACAGACATCTTTATTTTGCAATATTTTGCTTGCAAGGTTTGTGCTTTACTAACTCTCTTCAGTACAGTATATTGTTATATAATGCAATAACATCTAGACATTTTAAGTGTGACTTGAAGGAATAGTTTGCCCAAACATAAAAACTACCTGAAATTTTACTCACCCTCAGGTCTACCAACATGTAGATGAGTTTGTTGCTTCATTAAAACATGGCCCGGTTGCATAAACTGTTTAGACTAGTCTTAAATAGTTAGTCATCTAGTCATTTTTTTCTTCAAAACTGGTCATAACTGTTTTAATTCAGTTCTTAAAAGGTAGATTGGTCTTATTTGTATTGGAAAAGTAAAGCTCCGTTCACACTAAGCGACACCCAACGACAAAGCGGCACGATCCCATTCATTTTAATGGAAAGCTGGCGAGTGACAGCGGCCATTGGCGAAGGATGGGGCATGTCCAGCGACGCGACAAAGTTCAGAATCCTTCAACTTTATGCAAATGAAGAGCGACTTTCGGGAGGGACAGCCAATAGGAAAGAAGACAGAGCTCATGTGATCGTTCTCCACTCAGCTAAGCAGTGACATAAAGATGGAGGAGAGGCTGATCCTTGCTGTCAACATTCATTTTTGTTTTTATGTACAGATTCAATTCATATTTATATTATATTTAGTCTTTTGCCTCCAAAATGTTTGTATTTAGCGGCAAGAAAACTGATTTGCTGTCAACATGAGAATACCCACTAGCGACCTCATTGCCAGCCGTTGTGGCATGCAGCGAGAAAAGTCGCTGCTAGTGTGAACGCATCTTAAAACTGATTACCCCTTGGCAACAGCTAGTTGGTCAAACTAGTTTTTAAGATACATCTTATCATGGTGGCTAAGTTTATGCAACTGGCATCACATTTGTGGAAATGTAGCATTCCATAACTTGCTCACTAGTGGATCCTCTGAAGTGAATGGGTGCCGTCAGAATGAAAGTCCAAACAGCTGATAAAAATATCACAAGTAATCCACAAATAATCCACACCACTCCAGTTCATCAGTTAACATCTTGTAAAGAGAAAAGCTCCCTAATACACCAGCATGTTTGTTTAGAACTGTTTTTGTTGTAAAAATTGCTTGATTTGTGCATATTTCTCTCCTAATTCAGACAAGATGACTTTTTCACTGGAGGAAGCGTTATTGTGGATTGTGGATTTTGGCCAGAAGCAACAGTTTGAAGTAAAAAAACATCTTAATGATGGATTTGTTTCTTACAAACAAGCAACTTTTCACTTCACACAATGTTAAATGATGGACTGGAGTGGTCTGGATTACTTGTGCATTATTGTGATGTTTTTATCAGCTGTTTGGACTCTCATTCTGACGGCACCCATTCACTGCAGAGGATCCATTGGTGAGCAAATTATGTAATGCTAAATTTCTCCAAATCTGTTCCCATGAAGGAACTAAATCATCTATATCTTGGATGGTCAATTTTCAGCAATTTTTCATTTTAGGTGAACTATTCCTTCAAGTGAGCGAATACTTTTTGGGGCCCCTGCGCTGCTGCTTTTTTACTTTAATCTCTAAAAGACCTTATAAAGATGGCTATAACACATTTCTTGATGAGATGAGAGTTCTCTGAATCTAATGTGCTGCGAAGCATGTTCTGAGAAACGCTATTAGCCCCATGTATGTAATTGCAGTGCAGTTCTCATCTTGGCGCCTGAGGTCTCGTCTTATTACTTGATTTGTATCCCTTAATACCGGCTTTAGTAACTGCCACTTACACCACATGTGCACTTTTTTGAGTCGCTTTAGTAAGAAAGCATCCGCAGAGAACATAATTGTAAATGATTGCGCAGTCTCTATAAATCGGAGGAAAGTTCCCTGGCCACGAGGAATTCGGCCGGACCAAATAAGGAGACGGGGCTCAGGGGTTGAGGTGTCTCTAAAGCCTCTCCATCAATCCCTCCATACAGATCGATAGCTCCCCAAATCCACCTCGCCACGCTCTGGAAGACAACAGCCCATCTCATCATACGCTAAACCCCCATGAAGGCTTTCTCTCCGTCTCTGTGTCTGTGTGTGTCCAAGGCTGGCGGCGAGGTGAAAAGAGAAAACTAGCTCTTTTGAAAATGGTAGAAATGGCACACATTCTCTCACGGACATTCACAATGTGTTAATGAGGTTTTTAACACTTGCATCGGATTAAATGGTGCTGTTTGCGGAGTCATTTTGTCATAAATTTGATAGTCGCAAGTTAAGATACAGTAAAGCGCCACATGTTGATCAACCATAATCTTCTGCTTCTTTTAGCATAAAGTCATTTGGAAAACAATCAGTAGTTTATTTCACAGCTAGTTATTCCGTTGATGCAGCGTTGATTCAAGTACTGCAACAATTTAATGCATGTTTGAAAGTTCAGCATAAAAGCAGGAAGTCTTGACTGTTTTTCTTGCTTGCTTTTGCAAGAGAACATTGTTTATCAGGTGGAAAAATTAAGAATTGGGACCTGTTTTTCATGCAGCTTGAGCTTTTTTCTTTTGTTTATCATCCGGCGTTGTTCATGCTGAGGCAAATAACACAAAAATCATGCTTGCTTCTGTGCCACACTAAAAACTAAACTGAAATTACTTATAATGAAACATCATTTATCTGTCATTGCTTATTTTATAGTCTCAGGTGTCTGAATCTTTATGGATGTTTTGTGTGGTTTTAGAAAGTGATTTTTGCTGCAAGATGTTTTTTTTTTAATTCCCAAAATTCTTTTTACAGTGATGTTTGCTAAGAAGGCATCATTTAAAACTACCATTGCTTAAACTTTTTTTATATAAAGCGGTAACCGTAACTATTTGTGCTTCAGCTGATAAATCCCATTGATCTGTATTAAAAATAAATGCTTGCTGTACAAAAAAGTATGGTGCAACCATGATGTTTTGAACATTTATTCTTTACTAAATAATAGTTTTAAACTTTAATTCTTTTCTCTCTCTTTTTAATATATTTATTTTTTATATGTATTGTTTCTTGTTTAATTTGATCATTTTTGATGAAACTATAAATTTGTCTTAAATTTCTATAGAATTGTATTATTTCTTAATAACTTACTATCTCCTCTGAGTAATTGTGTGAGATATGTTAAAATCCAAAATAAAATAAAAATTTAAATATTTTTATGTAAAAATGTAAAACCTTTTTCATTTTTGTATTTATGAGTACAATTTTATTTACAACACAACTAAAATATATAAAAACCGAAATAACATACTTTATGTGCCATTCCTTTTTTCATCTTCATGGTGTTTTTTTTATTTTATATAATTTGCAAAATATTTGGTTTTCTTTGGCTCTTGCTGGTAGAGAGTGTAAAAACAGACAGTATTCAAGGGAAAACCTGTTTTGACAACCATTTAAGTGGCTGTCGTATTTATAAATATGTTTCGCCCCTTCAATATTGCTGGACGTTTTGAGCACATTCACACTTTTCAATTGTAAATGATATCCCTGGGAAATAGTAACAGCCATTTGCATGGTGATTACAGTGTGTGTGTGTGTGGATGATGTGGATATGTGTTGTTCTGGTCGATGCGTATGTGTATTAAATGAGCCTATAGTGCATCTGGACTGACATGCATCCATATATTTCTCTCTCTCTCTCTGTGTCCTTGACTCGATGTGTATCCTCTCTAAAAGGTTGCCTATGATTTGGATGTTGTCTGCAGATTTTATGGACATCGCTGAGTTTTGATAGAAATGATTACGGGGTCGCAAATAACAGGGTTATGACGGCAGCGGCTGATTGTTGATTGGCCGCTCTCAGGACGGCTCTGAAGAGGGCCAGGGCTATTTGGCTCTCTCCTGGAAAAGCGCTCATTTAAAAGCATTTTTAAATAAGGATAGAAAGAGGGGAAAAATAAACAAATGTTAGGACAAGATGTGCTAAAATAGTGAGGGAAGATGCATTTAGTGTGAAATGCGTCAGTGCTCTTAAAGCTGTTGTGATCTGTTTATTATTGATGATTGTTAAAGATGGCATCAAAAAACTATTAATTGAATTCATTATTACATTCTTTTACTTTTTTACTGCTTCCCTCAAACTACTTTTTTTAAACATTTTTTAAATTGTTTGTTGAAATGTTACATTTACCAAAATGTCTTTGTTTTATAATTAATAATAAGAAATTAAAAACAAAAAATAAAATAATAATAATAATTGTTACTATTCATTGTGTACTTTTTAAAGTTTTTTTTATAATTGATTCTGATATCATTAAGTTAATGACTGAGATTGGCTTTATTAGATGTATTTTTGAAACTGGTCAATATTTAAAGGGGTCATATGATGCTTTTTTAATGATCATTGTTTTGTGCATTTGGTGTAACAGAATATGTTTACATGCTTTAATGTTCAAAAAACACATTATTTTTCAAAAACTGTACATTATTGTAGTTCCTCTATGCCCCGCCTCTCTCAAACGCTTCGTTTTCTACAAAGTCCCTCCTTCCGACAAGCTCAGTCTGCTCTGATTGGCCAGCTGACACAGTGCATTGTGATTGGCCGAACACCACAAGCTGCGTCGGAAATGTAACGCCCCTTTCCATAATCGTGAGCTTCAGCTTTCAAAATGAAAGTAAAACCAGTTAATAATGTAGTTAGTTTTACCATCAGTTCAAGCCTGAGAGGGGAACAGAGTCGCTTCACGCTCTTCACAGAGCGCTTCATCGATCATCGAAGCCAATCACAGATGTCTCTATTGAGTGCGTGAACAATGACCAATCAGCGCTGTTTAAGAATCTGGTCAACAGCGCTCAAATCTTAGCAGGAAATGGACGTTTTTAAAATTTCAGTACCGAATGGTATCGCGGTCGGTACTTTTGACAGCACTATAAAGAATATCTCCTGTTTTGAGACTTCAGGGATCTTATCTATGCACAAACAGCTTGTATCACTCCAAAGAGAAAGGAAAACTTGAAATCGCATCATATGACCCCTTTAAGATATTTAATTTAAAATTAATTTATTTTGTATCTGTTTTTTTTTTTTCTACATTCAAAGTAAATTGACTGGTAACTGTTTTGGCATATTTGTTATTAATAAGATAGTTGTTCTCTGCTATTAGTACGATTATTTAGTAAATAAACATTTTTGGATGGAATTTCCTGAAAAATTGAACCAAGTTGTTATGATTAATGAGTATTAATGCTGTGAACCATATTTAGAGTTAGTGATTTGAACAAACCCATAACCCTAATTATTGTTCTGTTTACACAAATTATTTCTCAAAATGTGTTATATGCAAACATACCTGTGACTTCTGCCTGGAAGACATTGAACTAGTGAAAAATCCCACAAGGAAGGACTTGCTCTGTATCTGGAGAACAGAATATCATAGATGCTGGTGGGTGGGCTCTTTTGACTTTTGATATTGGTCTTTGTTCGTTAAAACACTCTTATCCAGATCAGTTTAAGCTTGTTGTGTGTGTGTGTGTGTGTGTTGCTGTGAATCGTGCTGTTATCAGGCAGTGTGTCCACGCCTTGTTACGATTTTATCTGCTGCTAGACACAGACTCCTCAATGGAGCCCTTTCACAGAACAATAGACAACCGAATTACCCACAGTGCAACAGGACAGCATTCCCTCGCCTTATCGGAGGATTGGAATATTCACAGAGCGATTGTGCTGCCTGCAGCTCCAACGATCTGACAGGCAATAGAAAAGCCACAAAAGGAGAGAAATTAGAAGGAAATAAGGTGTAAGAAAAACAGGTTATGAAAGAGAAAGGTGGAGAGATCCATAAAAGGATAGGGATTTTAAATAATACGGTTTTAAATGAAGAATGACACAGCGATACAGCATTTGACACTCATTATAATGCCATTTTACAGCACACCTAATATTTTCATAATAATAAAATCTAGTGCCTTTCATGCAAGTGTATGTAAAAGTAAATTAGTAAAAAATATATATATTACATACATACATATATAATCTATATACACACACACATATATGAAGAACTCTTTGTTTGTTTTTTAAAAAATCATGCTTTTTATTATGCTATCATTGTCACGTGTTGATTTCTGTCTAGTTCCTGTTTGCCCATATTTGGTTTTGTTCCGGTTTCCTGTCATTAGTTAATCATGGTTTATTCCATTCACCTGTTTTGTATTAATCATCTCGTTTGTTCCTTTGTTCCAGTCCCTTTATAAGTCCTCAGTTCTGCCTTGGTTGAATGTTTATAATGGTATAGTGTGTTGATGCCTATTAAAACGCCTGTCATCTACTCCTTGTTCGTGCGCCTACCTCTACAACAACAACCGTTACAATCATGTTTTTATTGTGTTAGTTAGCTAGTATTTTTTTGTAATTTTGTCTCTAATCAAAATAACCCAATTTGAATTGCACCATTGCACTGATCTTCACCAGCACACTGATGCGTTACGCATGGCAATTGCCATTGACTGCATCCAAATTTGTGCTCCTTATTTTAGCTGTTTTATCTACATGTTATTTGTCTATTGCCAATAAAATGAACATCTGTGCACTGCTCAAACACTCAGTAATTGTTTAAAAGCCATGGGATTGGGGCCGTATGCTAATAGCGAGCCAGACCCTTAGGCCCCTCACACACATCTGCATTTGATGTCAAACTCAAATTGATCATATTTATTTTCTTAACAAATGTAGTTTTCTAGAGTCTAGTTGTGTTGTGCACAATTCATAGGTGTATGTTACGTTAAAGAAAAAAAGCTTGTTTTATTGCTCCTTTATCAAATTATTATTCTCAGTCTCTTTACTTCCTACTGATGTTTTGGTAAGAGAAAATAATATTAACCAATAACGTTTCATGTTCCAGTCAATTGCTTTATTTCCCACTCAATTATTTAGAAATACCTCAAATTATAGATGTTTAAATGGACTGTGAATGCTTGTCTTATTGTGTATAAAGTTTTAATTTATTTGTCACTTAATGTGAAGAAATGGAATTGCAAAACGAATCCATTAAAAATGATTTCTAAACAGGCATCCTGGACAGTATGTGTAATAAATACTGATTATTTCACATAATTATACTGACTTAACCTGGAAAACCAAGCAGAGTATTGATAACTAGTTTACTTACTGCTTAATGCCTCAGTTGAAACTCTTCTGTGGTTCTGAAGGTGCTAACTTGGTAAACTTTACCAAATCTAGTGATTTTCAGAAGTGCTAGGGATATTACAGTTATAAATATATGAATAATTACTTGAAATAAAACCAACACTGACTAAAATAAAATCAAATGTAAAAATACAAATATTTACTAGTGATTTCAGCCATAGCTTTCCGGTTTGGTTTGCGATATGCATGAGATGAAACGCTGAGATGAGCGTTGAAGAGTTAAATCAGGCCTCTTTCTCACTGGATTCAGTACAGACACATCTCTCTCTCCATCTTAGCTGTGCTGTGTGTAATGAGTAAATGTAATGGGTTTTGATGTAAAGTCAGGCTCTCTGAGTGCAAAACCAACAAGGATCATCTGCTGTGTGAGTGAGCAGATCTTACCGTTTCTCTGCCTTCCTGACACTTTGTGTTTCTTTCAAACGCCCACCACTACAATCTATAGACGAGTCGTGTGTCAGCCAGAATAAAGCATGGAACGTATTGATATATTCAGGAAACAGAAAACAACTGCACATTAAACTTTAAACACGAGCACTATTGAAGTTTTTCTGACAGGAATGTGGCAGTAATTCTTCTCCGCTCCTCCGCTGCAGATCATCCGTCAGCCACTTTAAACTTTATACAATCACCAAGATCAGTCGCTTCCCGGTGTCAAATCAGAATCCACCCTGTTTACTTTCTTTATTGTAAACAAATTCCATTCCATTCCATTGCTACTATTCCTCAATCCACTGTTTTACTCATTTGTCAGCAAGAAGTTTGTAATCATTTAAAATAAAATTCAGTATATGATCGCTTTCCTTTTATATTTTATATTTATATTTCACTTTTTCTTTTACTCTTTCTTTTATATACAAGTACAAATGTTTTTTTTTACATTAATTTATCACTTATGCTGAATGACGATGGAACATTATTTCACCCATATTTTGAAATTTTATTTTCATAAAAGTTATTTGAAACATCAAAAGAGACACTTTACTTCCATTTAATATGCTTTCTATGTATAGAAAATCACTTTTGTAAATGTAATTTGATATATATATATATATATATATATATATATATATATATATATATATATATATATATATAATTATTATTATTCTATAAATATACATTTTACATTTTAAATATTTATAATCATATTTATTTTAAACTATTAATATTTACTGTACATTTTATATTATTAATACAAAATTACTTATTGTAATTATTATTATTGTTGTTGTTATGAAAATGGCAGTTTGTTTGTATATCACCTCTGAAACTTTTGATCCCAGTTTGAAATAATAATTTACCCGTTTTACTTTTGTCCAACATTTGTAGTCATTGTATATTCTTATTATTTACATTATTCGTTATTTTTCATGAATGAAACTTGCTCCGCCTCTGAAATGACTTTACTTTTCAGATGACATCACAAATGTCTCTTATTTTTAACCAGCCAACTCTCACTGTATTTGTTAATCATTTGAATGCACCTCTTTACTATTTTCAGCTTTGTTTAACAGTTTATTACTTTGTTACCAATAACAACCCAGGTAGACACTTTTCAGGTTGTGATTGATTTTGAAGTTTTACAGCTATTGGTGCATTTCACACCACCCAGAAGGCAATAATAATTTGATAATATTTCTTGCTCCGCTTCTGAATGTTTTGCTCCCTGATTGAAATCTAATCAATGTTTGTTGGACGAAATCAAATCCCGCCCATTTCCCACTCATACTCTAGGTGAATATCCCGTTTCACTCGGAAATCCATCAGATTCCTTAAATAAATGGGTTGCGTACTGTGCAGTGTGTGTTTTAAAGATCAGATTGGGGGGTTCGGCGTCTGTGTGTGTGTGTGTGTGTACTGTAATTATAAACTAATTAGTGTGTGTCTGGAGGAGATACGGGCTCCGTTCTAAGCTGTCTCCATGGATAACACGGAGATCGTTTGTAATTTAAATGTCAAAGTGTCTGAGGCTGTCATGAAAGGCTGTTGTGAATGTATGTGGATGGAGATGATGAAATGACTTGAGCTGTATTCAAAAGAGCCTTTGAAAGATGAAAGATGTGTTCGTTTGAGTCCGTGTGTATTAATTGATACTGAGTAGGTATTAATTGATAAATAGCAGCTTGTAATCTGTGGTTTGTTGCAGGTGTCAGATCATTATGGCAACGTTTGCAATACTGTTTTCTGCATAGTGTGCAGAATATACTGCATACTGTCTGCTAGGTTTTTAAAAGTAGAATGTCAGCATATTTTATGATATTTTACATGTATCTACATATTTTTATTTCATCAATTTACGTGTCTTAACACTGTAGACTGTTTAAATAATTATATTAGACATTTTTTTAATTCAGCAGGATATTTTACATTATTTTTAAATGCATCTCAAGTTTTTTTCATGTACAATGTCAACTCTTCAAAGTTTGATCAGACTTAGATCAAATAATTACATTAATAATTTCAGAGAATAGCATGGATATTTTTTAATTCAGCAGGATATTTTACATCTTATTTTAAATCTATTTACAATTTCTTTTATGTTTTTTTGCTAATGAATATTAGACATTTCTACAAATAGCATATTTTTTTAAATTCAGCAAAATATGTATCTTATTTTAAATATATGTTTACATAATTTCTTTTTACTTTTAAAATGAACTCTTTAAACTCTTCAAACTTGTCAAAGTCTGATGAAATAATTATATTATATAGCATGTTTTTTTTAATACAGCAATATATTTTACATATTATTTCAATCTATTTACTTTTTTTTGTAAAAATAAAAAAAGCAAAATGTCACTTATTCACTTAAATCTTATTAAATACTGACTTAAGAATAAGAACATTAAAACAAATGCATTGCATCATTGTATACAGTCTTCCATGTGCTCTAGTTGTATCCTACCAATTTTAGTGATTGTATTAAGTCAGTTTGACTGCATAATGCAGAATTAGTCTGAGTAGTATTCTACACTGGTCATCCATTACAGCTATACCACTCAAGCATGAAACAAGCAATTATTAACTAATTATGAAAGTAATTTCTGTCATTATTTGCTCTCCCTGATGTTTTTGCAGACCTGTATGATTTTCTTTCTTCTGAGGAAAACAGAAAGTCCAGGCTGCTCTGCTTTTACACTGAGGTGGCATTTCTAAATGTTGGACCTTTAGTCTCCTTTAACCAAAAAATTAAAGGGGAAAAAAGCTGGGTTTTTGACAGGAACAATATGAGATGATGACAGAATTTTTACATCTGTATGACCCACCTGTCGAATCGGAAAGCGAGAGAAACGACAAGAAGGTGAAACACGGTGAAATGAAAGGACAAATCAGCATTATTATGGATATGGAACAAAGATGCTTGTTTCTATAGCAACAGAAGCTGACCGCCAGCAGCATGCCTGTAATCGCAGACCGAGGAGCGCTGAATGGAAACTGTTGATATTTCATTTGTTTTTGTTTTTTTAATTTTTTGTAATTTTACTACATTTGACTTGCACGCAGCCAAGCTGCAAGCGCTTTCACAGGACAAATGCACACACTGAGTAATGGGTTTGATGCTTGTTCGGTCTAGTTAATTAAAATGAGTAAATGCAACACAATTCTTGAGCGTTTTGTCACAATTTTATTTTATACACTCAATGTAAATTAGTAAAATGGAGGCTTATTCAAACCATTTGCATTTCTGTTGGCTGTAGCACATTGGAATTGTTTTGTGGTATTTTCTAAACTAACATCATCCATCCTTGTAGTCTTTCATTTAATACTCTGCTAAATGAAAATTTTATTTAATTTTTCTTGTTATATGCCAGAAAGCTATAAACAGGCCTCTGTATGAATGTGTGTTTATTGTGAAGAGATGGAGGGAGTGGAAATGGTGCAGATGAGAAACAGACTGGTCAGAACAGCCCGAGGGACACGATGGACTCGAGGATCCCAGGAACACTTACTGTACTCGCTTAGAGGAGTGATTCCTAATTTATATTCTGCTCTGTCATTTTTGTCACTTATTTTTGGAATTGATTAGAATATCTAATGTAGAATCAAATCACACACAATGAACCATTTCAGGATGGAATCGATATCGGGTGGGATATTGAGGGAATGCTATAACCAGTCCGTTTCGGTCTGTATTATACTTTAATATTATAATCTTTCTATATTGTAGAAAATAATGAATATAATACATTTGAATGTTATACGTATTAATTAAATGTTAAAATATACAATAAAAATATTATGATCAACCTGTTTCTGTTCGGTCTGCATTATAATTTAGTAGTATAATATTATATTTAAAAAAACAATTAATATAATATAATTGGATTTAATACAGTGCCCTCCAAAAGTATTGGAACGGTAAAAACAAAATTGCTCTGTTGGCTGTTGAGTCAAGACATTTACAAATATTATTAAAAGATGAATATGAGACAAAACTACAGAATATCACATTCACAAAATTTAAATCACAAATAATACTGATGAAAAAGAACGGGTTGAATGTTGAAGACTTTCGTTACCATATAACTATAAACTATGATGAAAGTTCATCAGCATGCAATGATTAATCAAATGTATCAACAACAAAAAAATTTGCAACCAAATTATGTGCTCGTGCGACCAACTGAGAAAGTTAGTCGCAAAAGTGCGACCAGTGGGAAGAATGAGTCTAGAGCCCCGAGGTTTATTTTTAGTTTTAGATAATGTTAAAGACCCTGAACTAAATACAATGGTATACCTATGATGGATTAACATACTCGCATACTATGGTACAGTATAGCAGTGTGCAAAGTACATGATAATACTCTCATACCTGTTTTTGCAAATAGTATGAGAGCCTTTAACATTATGCCAAGTATCTGTAGTCCATTGTTAGTGTTAGTGACAGGTGTGTTAGTGTGTTGAGCACAGGTGTGTGAGGACAGACCGATTGTGCTGAGCTGCTGCACGACTGTAAAATCACAGTTCACGTTTACAGTTCTTTCTCACACACACATACACACATACACACACACTGCAGCCCACTGGCTCACTAGAGACACCCACACTCCGCCAGAGGGATTGTTTCTGCAGAGAACTTCTATTAATAGTCTAATGCCGCTTCCTCCCCTCCACTTCCCCTCTCCTCTCCTCTCCCCTCCCCTCCCCTCCCCGCGTCCCGTCCTGAGAGACCCAGAGGGGCCGAAAGAGAGGTTTGGAGAGGAGAGGGCGGGGAGGTCATCGCTCACGACTGACTGGCTTTCTGATTTGAAGGAATGGAACTTTCTCTCGCTCTATTTCTGTCTCTATCTGTTGATCTCTTGACAGAGTCCTGGGAGACGCTGCTGTGAGCCGGTGCTGTGTGTGTGTGTTGCAGGGTTGTGTAGATTTGTCAGCGTTTTCGACCGCTGCCTTGTGACCAGCTCAGGCACTGTTGTTGTCACTGTGGTGTTGGCGTCTGGTTTGTTTGGATTGGCACTGTAGAGAGAGACAGGAATAGAACTGGCATGGACAGAGAACCAGAGAGAACCAGGCTATTTTGGAATCACATACTAGCACTAGCATACTACTCATTCCGTTTCCGTAGTATACATGTGCTTTTCCACATGTAGTTGCAAAGTTACTTACTTTTAGTAGAATGTCTAAAGTGGACTATCAAAATAAAGTGTTACCCTTCTTTTTTTCCTTCACATTAACTGCACTAACAAACGATATTAAGCCAATTTTAAAAAATGCATTGATGTAAAATGACTGCAATGAACTGTTCATGCATATGTATAAACAACAACATATTTTGCATATGTACACCATGCATTATACAGTGTACTCTGCTGTATGCATGATGCAGTATGTTTCTAAACGTATCAAACAGTAGTATGCTACTGTCTCATTATGTTGCATCATGTAAGTCCGTAAGTGGCATCCAGTTATCTTGACAATAACTACAGTTACTAGCATTTTTAATTTAAACTTTTGTCAATTCAATCAAAATGAGTCAAGGAGGTGATCAAAATTACTACTGATATATTTTGGACTCATTTGTCACTTTGGAAATAGAAAGTCAAGTTTAGCTATTATTAAATATAAATGCTAGACTACTGGTCAAACGTTTGGGAGAACTGGAATTTTTGCATTTATTTGATCAAAAATACAGTAAAATCAGTAATGTTGAGAAATATTATTGCAATTTAACATAACTGTTTTCTATTGTGGTATATTTTAAATTGTAATTTATTCCTGTGATGCAAAGCTGAATTTTCAGCATAAATACTCCATATATTGTATTTATATAATTTCACATTATATCCACCTCCTAAATTATTACACCTATGTGCAGCCACAATTCCATAGTGGTAAAATTTACTCAGGCCAGTGGTTTGTGTAACGTACATGGCATTTTTTGTATGACGGATGAGGAATTCTCTTTGAAGGAGAGCAGAAAGAAGCCCTTTTAGTCGTGAGTGATATTGAATTAATTTTATTTGCTGGGCTGTTTCTGATTTGTAAGATTATTACTTGATAATATTGTTTAATTTATGTAAATTGTTTTTAGCCTACTATGGGAGTATGACATGCGCATTGTGTTGGTTTATTTTTATTTCAATAAGTGCGAGTTTATTTCAGAAAGTGCGCGTCTTTTTATGTTGTTTGTTCATTGAATAGCCTATAACCGGCAGGGGGTGGTGGGGAGTATGGGGGGGCCCCGCAACTGCGTTAGCCCAGAGCCCCGCAAAGGCTTAATACGGCACTGCCCCTGAGTGAAGGCGAGAGAGCGAGCAGGTCTGACACAGACCCCCGTGAGACGTCCCACCACTGTCTATCAGCTGGCATCAGGGCACATGAGCAGTCCTACACTACAGCAGCACAGCACATCACATCTATCCATTCAGATCACAGCTTTTACACAACCCCTGGATGCCTCTCTACTCTCAAATATGTCAAATTATGTCTGGGAACATCATTTGGTCTATTTCAGCTTGCTCCCTCATGGATGCTTTTCTTATTTTTTGGAAGAATTTCAAGCACACTTCCAATATTATTAGACAAGAGGTTTAATATACGCAGCCAAGACTTCACAGAAAGGTTTTTGAGAGAAGATATGTCAGTATTTAATGTGAAATATATTTGACATTAAATACCAACATAGATCCATTGAAGTGGTGTAAAAAACTTTCTTTTCTGTTCTATTAAAATAAATTATAAAAAATTATGCAACTCTGCTACTGAGGTGCAATAAATTATGTTTGCTCTAATTTAATAAAAATGATGTATGTTCAATATTAATTAATATGTAACATTATATTTGTGATAATTTTGTCTTTATGTACTTATAAATGGATGTACATATTTTTATCATTAGTCCTGCTTCCATTTTTATAGTACACATTTTTCCATCACCTACTATATTAGCTTTATATTATTTCAAAAGTTATGTATGGTTAATATTGATTAACAGTATTATTTTTATATTTATATTTTAATAGTATGCATATTATTTGTATATTATTATTATTATTTACTCCTGTTTCTTTAATTCTAAATGCAAATGCAGTGTCTCAGTATTTATGATATGTATATTGACAAATGTAGCGTTCACTTTGATTAATGAATGAATTGTGAGTATAGGCTGCTTTCACACTTGTCAGATGACTCTTGTCATCTATATAAATGATTAAGGTAAGATGGAGTGATGTTGGGGTGAGTGAGTGATCCTGTAAGTTTTGATGAAATAATGATGAGTATATAAACATTGAATCAGAAGATTCTAAAGATCATCAGGTCAAAACTAATGGCAGGGGAGGCTTCGTGTCATGTGTCATTGAGTTATTATTTTAAAAGAAGGCTCAGTCTTTCTGGTTTGTGAGCAGATGTCTAATTCAGCAGCAAATCCCTAATTCAACAAACAAAAAAGACGATGTGCATGCGACAGTGAATACAAAAGCACAACAGACAGCATCAAAACAAATGACAATTACCGTCTCACGACAGCGCCCTCAGGACAGGCCTATAATTTCATTATTGCTTTATTTTCTTGGGAAACTAATGAGCTAATAAGGTTTTTTTTTTGGTCTCACATGAAAACTATAATGCAGAAGGCAGGTAAATCAAAATGACATGAGCTGGAAAGTTGGCGCTCAAGGCAATAATTTTTACATAAATGTTTACATCACTAATATTTGTGTTTTGTTTTATTTTAGGAAAATGACATCCAGTACTACGACTCCAAATCTGACTCAGATGTTGTAAGTGACAGATATTTGTATTTGTTCTGTGCTCTTTCAAATGAAAACTCTGCATTTTGTGTGCTGTGATCTGGAGTAGTTCCTTGTCTGTTTTGTATTTAATAGCTTTAGAGGTTTTGCCCAAATCTTATTAGTGTTTTTCCTCTGATCTTTAAGAAGAAATTAAGAGTTAGGCCACAAATACCATGTAACATACGGTATATTTAGGCTTAATCTATTATTATTTCAAAAGTTATGTGTGTTCAGTATTGATTAACATTATATTTTATATAATATTGTATTTATTTGTTTGTTTTTATTTATAATGTATTATGTCATTTAATTTTATGTATTATTATTACATGAAAAGTAATCAAAAACTATTATATAAAAGAAATAATACTAGTTATACAAGTATTATATAATATATTATGGTATATTAATTTACTAAGGAAGTATTTTGACTTAATCTCTTGTTTGTTTGTTTATTGTTAGAATTTATTATTATTAATATATATATATATATATAGTGTTATATAAATGTATAAGTGTTTTTATTTCATATTTAACAATAGGCTAGTTTAGTTTCCTTACATAAGTCATTGTGTCATTTTAAAGCTCATCAATGAATTGTAAAAGAAACATCAATGATTTTAGGAGAACTACGAGACAAAGTTGATTCTTAAGTGTTCTGAGTTATGAAAGAGCAACCTTTGAGTAAATTCTGCTCTGCGACACGTCACCGTATTTTTATGTATCATATACTCAATAACAACCTTTGGATTGTATAAGTGAAAGGTCACTGCGGCTGATTGATTTCACAGCGTGCAGAAGGACGCGGTTATATCAGGCCGGATGAGTAGAGGAGGAATGGAGGTACAATGAGAGAGAGGAGGAACAGTAGAGCACGAGAAGTCATAAATCAGAGAGTGATTTTGTGCGGTAGAAGCGCGGCAGGCGTGTGATTAATGATTGGCCGCTTTAGGGGCTGTCAACGTCTCTAATTGGAGGACATCGCTCATCATTAAAAGGGCCAAGGGGACGGCGGCCCACCGACACCCTCGTGACCCCTGCCGGCCTGAGAAACGCGGGTCAGAAAGTGTGCTGAGCTCGATTCCTTCATACAGGCGACTGCAGACGCACACCTGCACATCTCCAGAAACACTCCAGACAATAGCAGTGCAGCTTCTACCGTGTTCATGCCATTATGTATGTATTGTGCAACTTCAGAGACGCAAAAATATTTTACAGAATATTGAATTTGTAATTCATGAGATGAATTAAATGTTTAATTACTTATATATCAATATAATAGTTTCTGGGTGATTTCTAACGGCTGCCAGGATTCGTTACTTTTAGTAACTTCAATAATGAATAAATTTGTCATTACATTTTGTCAAATTGTTGGATTGACAAAGATTATTATTATTCATTACATTTTGTCCAGCCATCATAAGATTGGCAAAAACTATATATTTATTCATTTATTTATTTTTTTGTAATTTTATTACATGTATAATAATAATTATAATAATTCATTTTTATTGTGATTGTCTGTGATTTGTACATATGCAAAAGTATTAACATTTTCAATATATTGATATTGTGTCAGTGTCTATTCAGATGCACATAAAAGCTTAATTTATGAATATCTATGAGTACAAATGCCAACAGAGGAGTTGCAGTTCCAAGAAGGAAGTGTTTTAGTCGACAAAGTCAGATGAGAGCTGGCAGTGGAAATCAGGTCCATCAGCCCAAGCTGAGGTTTCTCTTTTTATCATCACAGTCTTCTCCATCCATTTGGTCTCCGTCGTCTCGCTCGGCAAACTGTGGCACGATGCCATTCCATTCCCTCCCACTCTCCTCCTCTTCCATGCGATGCCCTTTGGAGCTTTGCTCTCCTCCGCCTACAGCAGGAAAGATCTGCTCTTTTTCCTGCCCTAGAAGTTGTAATCTTCAGTCCTGCAGGCAGATCTCCATCACAGGCCGTTCTAATGATGTTGACTCTTCCTCACACCTACCGAGGAAACCTTTGGCTTGATGTCTCGCAGGAAACTTTTTTGAGATGTGCTTCAGATACTTTACAACAGGAAAATGCAAACATTTTGCCAAAAAAAAGTGAATGCACATTTAGATACGGCATAGATGTTTTCTGTTTTGTTTCTTGTGTTCCGAGTGCTAAAATAGTCTCTCTAACACAATATAAGTGTTTTGATTTTAGCCTATTACAGTTAGTGTAGCATAAGATGCCATATACCATACATGCTGTTTTTGCAGTATCGGGGTTTCTGCAGGTCTTTAAAAGGACTTAATTCGACAAATTAAGGCATTAAAAGGGTCTTAAGTCTTAAATTCATAAAGTTGTGGGGTTAAATATTGCATGTACTGCAAAAAATAAATATCTTTCTTAGTGGTTGTCTTTTTTTAACCAGTACAAATGTCTTTTTCTAAATAGTTCAAAATATATTTATTTCAAGATACTTTTTTATTCGAGATGCAAAATGAAGATACGACGTCTTGTTTTCTGCAAATTTTAACAAAATTGAGCATAAACACATATCTGTCAGTGGAGTATGAAAACTTTTTCTGAGTCCAGTGGCAGATATTTGCTCTTTTTTTAATAAGTTCACTTCATTTTGATAAAAAAAGACTTCTTCACTTCATTTTGCTTCTCAAGTATATGTATCTTGATTTAAGAATCTTTAAACATTTGTACTTGCAAACAAGACCAAATACTGAGAAAGAATATCGCTGTCTGCAGGTACAGTAAACTGTAAAAAAATTACTGTACAATTTACAGTAACTTAATGGCAATTGTGGTTGCCAGTAAGACTGTAAATTTACAAAAGTACTGTAAATCAATAATTACAGTTGTACTGTAAAAATACAGCAAACTGTTGTGTGTATATATATATATATATATATATATATATATATATGCTGTAAAATTACAGTAGAAATGTTTGAGTTTTACAGTTCAGTTAAATATTTACTCTCCTTATAGATAATTCTGTGATTAATTAAGTGATGATTGTGCTTCAGAGATGAACAGCTGCTGTTAACAAGCAGAATCACTGAACGAAAGAGAAACGAGAACTACAACTGACTTCAGCCAAGCCTTAGATGAAATCAAATGAAATTAAAGACAACATTTAATCTCTCAAGATCTGATTAAACAACTCCACAATCTGCATTACCAGCTTCACACATTACGATTTGACTTTATTTCTGTCATATATCTACAGAAATTCTATGAGAATTAACAGGGAATTAGATGTTTTATTGAAAACGTTTCGTTTGACCTCACCTTTATGGCGATCAGGGTTTGCTTTAGTTGGGCACTTGGCCCTTGACTTTTTAAATTTTTTGGCTGCTGTAACTGTGTTTGCAAAGCACATTTGCTACAGCGAAGAAAAACCAATAAAAATTGTGATTATGTGGTTTTGATTAATTATTGATAATCATTATCTAGTGGCCTGGTTCACTGATCTCATTCAGTGTAGAAATTAGGGTTATTTCCATATTCTGGTGGTTGGGAACAGAGGAATTCAGGCCTTGAGCTAGAGGTCTGCGTTTTTAAGTCCCGCTCCCGTGAGGTTATATCCCGCACCCACCTGCACCCGCGATATATTCAATCTTAGTTCACCCGCTGTCCGCGTTGAATAATTTTCTTCCCGACCTGACCGTTCCCTCTAAATTTAGATCTCGTTTCCAGAATCACACATTTAAATTTCCTCTACTGAAAGAAAGAGAGAGTGGCTAACAAATAAAAGTGTAGACTGCATAGAATTTATGTATTTGTTATTCGTCTTTTTTTTGCTGCCAACACAGTAGGAAAAAAAAAGTGTCACAGAGAAAATAAATATGTACAAAAATTGTATTCCTTATTTTTATTAGTCTTGTCAGGCTACAATTCGTTTAACTTTTACAATACAATAGGAACAAATGTTGCAGAGGGGGAAAAAAATATAGGTTGTACAAAAATTGCCTATTAGACTATAATTTTATTCGTCTTGTCAAAATACTAAATTCGTTTGACACATTGCTGTAAACACAGTAGCCTAGGAAAAGTGTCACAGAAGAAAAATATATAGGCTAAATTCGACACTGTCATTTAAAATTATAGGCTAAGAAAAATATAAACAAAACTGAGTTGAACTTTCTTCAAGGAAAGCGCATCCACACTTTGCTCCATCTTTATTCTGCTCTGTCACTCATCGACAACCTGCCTGTTCTGTCGGCGGGCCGTATATTCACCACCGGTACAGCCTGCTCTGAGCATCGTTGCGCACATGCTGCGCACAGACCTCGCAAATAAAACATTTCATGCGTGCAGCGCGTGCATATCAGTCGAGTGCAGGCTGTACCGGTGCTTAAATAAAGCGCAGATATGCAGTTCTGAAAGGACTTCGGGAACGGGATATTGTTAGACCGCCCGCTCCCGTTCAAATTGCACCAGAGTTACCAACCGCTGCCGCGTTTTATTCGGGAATTTAATCCTGCATCGCAAGAAATCTGAGATGGTCCTCACTACAGAACACAAGATCCAGGGGGTGTGGTTGGATCTAGATCCAACTCCTCCCACCTTACATATACCTAAACCTACCCGTCTCCACCCCCTCATCCCTAAAACCACCCATCCCCATCCCTAAACCTACCCATCTCCACCCCTAAACCTGCCATCTCCACCCCCTGGATGTGGATCCAACCCCGCCCCCTGGATCTTTGTTCTGCAGTGAGGGGCTACTGAGAAATCTGGTCGGGTCCCGTGGTTCCCGCGGGACAGCAGACCTCTACCTTGAGCTATTTGTTTGTAAAATGATTCATGGAGTAATTGGTTGGAAGCTGTATTTTTAAACATTCAAGTGTTGCTAATACAACTCATTGTGCTCCGTAGACATTTGTGTTTTGATAACATGTTGATGTATTGTGTTCCTTTCAGTTTATTCCTGAAATTTTCTTTAAAAAAAACCCTGCAGAAACTCGGGTGAACTGTATAAAATATTAAGACTTAATTCTGCTTGAAAAAAATCTAATTGGAAAAAAAAAGCCTTAAGAAAACTGTGTTCAAAAAATGGTCCCCATAAAAGATTACATTTTAATTGAATCTAGCGTGTGAGGTGTAACATGCTACTGTTTGAAACATTTAATGTTGCGGTATGCATATTGTTTCACAAACTAGATTTAAATAGTAAGAAGATCTGCTCTTTGTGCAGGGTTTAGAAAATATGAGGATGCCATTTTTGTTTCTAAAAGTTATTATTAGGTTTATTATTTTGCTAAATTTGGACTGTGACACACGCACACTAACACTCTCAAAAGGCAAAAGTGGAAGCGGCGTGTAATTTTGTTTGTGATTAAAATGAACCCTTGAAAGATAAAGGTGCTATTGAGAGAGTCCTCTAAATGTCATTTTTGGCCCTCTCAACCTTTAATTAAACCTTCAAAACAGGGTGATAAAATTAACAAATGAGGTAATGAATAGAGTTAAACAGGTGGTGTATGGACGGGGAAAATGAACCAATCACTCCGTCCTGTGTGGATTTTGAGCTCCTAATTAGAAGCTGTCTTGGGTAATTATGACTGGGCTCGACTGACGCTAAAAACACTCCAGTGAAGGATAGTCAGGTGGAAGAATAAACAAATAAAGGACACCGAGCTGAGATCCCCTCAAAGACGACTTTTCCAAATCAGTTGCCTGAAACGTGTCTAAACGAGCAGAAATGGGGTGTAATTATGTGTGCCAGTGATGTGTTGCCTTGAAAAGCGCAGAAGTGTTTGTTATCAGGGTGGTGCGGTCATTTATAGCTTTCCTTCAGTTTAATATCTCAGTTTAACAAGCAGACTGCAGGAGTTTGGAGTGATTTTATGCATCAGATCAAAATTAACTTTTATGTACATCCTTTAAAAACGTTCCTAGGTTTATTATAAATAATAATAAATAAATATTTATAAATCATAAATAAATAATTCTTCCGTGCATTAAAAAAATTCACTGTTTGTTTTTATGTTAATGCAATGCAACTTCTGAAGCAGCTTTTCTTTTTTGCTTTTTCCTATTCTATTCAATATACTGTTGCAGCCAGAAATGTCACCTTACTGAAGTAAAATGTGTTGCAAATGTCATTTTCATGTTGACTTTAGCGTACTACAATTTCTGCGGTATGCAGTATGTACGTTGAATGCCATGCGAAAATGTTTATGCATGGAAAAGCAACATGACCTTCTGCATTTGCCAGAATATGCAGTGCAAAACTTGAGCTCACTGAGCTGAATACTGTATCTCACAATGCAATGTCCTCCACTTGACCTTCCATTTCCAGTGTGACTAAAGAACCATAAGTAATACCAGCCACCATTTATAACATCATCTTGACTCATTGTTTGATCCCAATGCCAAATGTTAAGACGTATTTACACAAAACTGAACTGATAATGTGAAATCCATTTTAGATTAACCCTTGGTTAATACAAAATCATGACAACAGTCTTGCAGAATAATGTTTGCAACATTTATCATTGCATATTGAATACTATTTTGTGTTTTATTTTTAAAAACAGCTTAACCCTAGAATTGCAATATAAACCCTGCTTCTGTATTTAAAGGAATGGAAATGCTCACCAATGGATCCTCTGCAGTGAATGGGTGCCGTCAGAATGAGAGTCCAAACAGCTGATAAAAACATCAAAATAATCCAAAAGCAATCCACACCACTCCAGTCCGTCAGTTAACATCTTGAGAAGTCAAAAGCTGCATGCATAAGAAACAAATCCAATATTAAAGCATTTCATCTGTAAACATTGCTTCTGGCCAAAATACAAAGTCCATAATCCATAATAACTCTTCCTCCGGTGAAAGTTCCATCCCTTGTTGTTCTCTTATGTCAGAATCCATCATATATTTGTTTGTTTAGAACTGTTTTCACTTGTTAACAGTGCTTGATCTGTGCATATCTCTGGAGGAAGTGTTATTATGGGTTATGGACATGTATTTTAGCCTGAGGCAATTGTTTGAAGTTTAAAATGCTATAATGATGGATTTGTTTCTCACAAACATGCAGCTTTTGACTTCACAAGATGTTAATTGATGGACTGCAGTGTTGTGGATTATTGTAATGTTTTTTGATCAGCTGTTTTGACTCTCATTCTGACGGCACCCATTCACTGCAGAGGATCCAGTTGTGAGCAAGTAATATAATACAAAATTGTTAAAACAGTGTTAAATCCTGTTATTTCAGGTTAGCTTTAATCATGACCTACTAAGATTTCCTGATTATTAATGCTCTGAATCAAGTATGGAGCCAAAACATTAGATATGAACTAGTCATGAGTAAAATCATTTCAAATTATTTGCAAGGAAAACTGAAAGAAGTCCGCACAGGTTTTCCCATTTTCATGAGGTTATTTGCATCCTATATGTGCTCGTGCGTGTTTATGTCACATTGAGGGTATTGGAAAACCACCGTCTCCATGTTCGGCTCAACAACAGTTTATAATTGCATTTTAATAGACAATTAAAGGCAGGCCATAAATCAGCCCTCACACTTGGCAGGAGGCTTGAATTTAATTTTGAGGAAAACAAAAAAAACAAACAGTGTTTACTACGTCAACCCCAATTAACCCATGCCACTCTATTACTGTACACCGCACTTCACCCTGCGATGAAGACAAGGGTGTTTGATTGTGAGATGAAGAATCAAAGACAAAGAGAAAGATTTATGAAGCACAGTGAGTGGAAAATGATTGAATAATGACAATTATTGAAGAAAAGGTCAGACTGAAGATTAAAGATGACAAAAATTGCCATATTCAGGCTTGTTTTGCATGTTTAATCCAATTTTGTGTAAAAAATGTCTTGTGCTTGAAATAATGAAAGGAATGTGAATCATGATTATCATTTCAGGTTTGTTTGTCACACCGATTATAAAGTTGAGTGCATTGCATTGTGAGATACTGGTTATATCCTCTTTTTTTAGAATATTAGAATGATTTCTAAAGGATCATGTGACTGAAGACTGGAGTAATGATGCTGCATTCAGCTTTGATCAAAGGAATTATAACATTTGAATATATATTCAAATAGAAAAAAAATGATTTTAGACAATAATAATATTTTACAATATTACAATGTTTACTGTGTTTTCGATCAAATAAATGCAGGCTTGGTGAGCAGAAAGACTTCTTTCAAAATCATAAAAAAAAAAAATCCTAATTATTCGTAACTTCTGTCCGGCAATGTACATAATATATACATAGGGCAAAGCTAGTATGGAAGTACAGCATTCTGACTAAATGTAGTTATCATGCAGTTCATGCATAGGCTTAATTCTTATGCTTAGCATACAAGAATGGGGTATTTAATAAATGCAAACCGTTAAAATCCAGTGACCCTGCCATTTTTTATTTATTTTTTGCTGGCTTGATACTTTCCCTGAAGTTCTATCAAAGCCAGACTTTTTGAGTCGAATTTTGATTCGAGATGCATTAAAATGCTAATTAGCTGCCTGTGTGGCGGGCTCAAGTAGAGGGTAGAGCGGCTGTCGTTCGGCAATCATTGTGGTGATTTATTGACAGGGTTAATCGCCTGAAGGACTTCAATGAGAATGCGATAGCCATCGCCAACGCTAATTGATTTTCTGCAATTTGCGAACACTTTGATACCTGCTGTTGTATTGTGTCGTGGATGAATAGACTGGCGATGTAATACTGCTTTCCCTCCAAAGAGCCGCCACCTTTGAGTTGTGGAGGCAGGATTACCCCTGTCATGTCTGTGTAATTAGTGTTTGTCTAATTAATCATGGATGTGTGTGTGTGTGTGTGTCTAAGTGATTTTCTGCACAAAGGTTTGCTGTGTGTCAATCAATGCATTTGATGTGTGTGTGCGCTGATGTTTTGTCTGCTTCTTTTTGTTGCAGCCGGATGATGATGATGGAGAAAACCTCTTGGAAAACCCGAACTCTCTTTCTTTGGAGTTTGTGGATGATCCCAACTTCAAGAATAAAGTCAACTACTCATATACAGCCGTACAGATTCCTACTGACATCTACAAAGGCTGTGAGTACTGACAACAAACACATACGCTGCTGTTCAAAAGCTTGGGAAAAGTATGATTTTATTTTATTTTTTTCAGCGAGGATGCATTCATTGAAGACATTTCATTATGTTGCAAAAGATTTCAAATAAATGCTGTTCTTTTGAACTTTCTATTCATTAAAGAATCCTAAAAATAAAAAGTGCCTCAGAAAAAAAAGCAATTCTGAAATATTTCCTGAGCAGCAAATCAGCACATTAGAATGATTTCTCAAGGATCATGTGACACTGAAGACTACAGCAATGATGCTGAAAATTCAGCTCTGCATCATAGGAATAAATTACTTTTTAAAATATATTCAAATAAACTGTTATTTAAATGGTCATAATATTTCACAATATTACAGTTTTTACTGTATTTTTGATCAAATAAATGCATCTTATAATTTCACATAATAATATCAGTAATATTGGACTGCACTGGCTGAGCAGGATCCTAAATTTAATTGGACTGAATGGGAAAATTGGCACTTTCATTTTGCATTGTCTTGCATCTTGTATTATTCAATCACATTTTACCTTGCATAGTTTTGCTGATGGTTTTTGAGGATGAGAGCAAGTCACACAAGCTGTCCATGTTGACATCTGTCTGCTTTGACTTTTGAAGGAGGATTTTGCACCCAAAGTTTGATTGGACACACTCCCTTTAACATCCACATAGGATATAATTAAGTCTATTTTGCTCATGCATGATAACAATGTTAATAGTTACAATTTAGTAATTGCATTTCATTGTTTATTCCTTATTCTGTTAGATTAAACCTGTGACCGATGGGTTGTGAATCAACTGTTGAGAACTTCTGCTCTATATGAACTGGCTTTGGTTAAGTCAGAACTGTAATTAATAAATAATAAATCAGCTTCGGTTTTAAAGATCAGATATATTCCTTAAGCACATTGTATAATATATAGTAAAATATACAGTGTATAATGTTGACTGGCTGTATTGCTGTACTGTTTAGTAGGATTTATTTAGACGTGAACCATGTTTTACCTCTTTCCTCGTGGGACTCTGGAGTGTTACTGAAGTATTTTCATTTCTCATTTTATGCCGAGTATCTGAAAATATCCAGCGGTTTGTGTGCGTGATGTGCTATCTGTCTGTCTGGTGTCTGTGGAGGATTTTACAACTGAATCACCGTCTTGTATCTTTGATAGCATCTCTCGGGAATCCCTTGAGCGGTCCTTCGAAATGATAGCGAGATTCAATGCGTATGTTCTTAAAGGCATACAGA
Organism: Barbus barbus; assembly: GCF_936440315.1. NCBI lineage: Eukaryota > Metazoa > Chordata > Actinopteri > Cypriniformes > Cyprinidae > Barbus > Barbus barbus. Next base: position 27,651,027 of record NC_136753.1, on the reverse strand, counting down.
GTGGTCTAATGACAGACAATTTTAAGCTACACACATACATGAACTTGATTTTACGTTAAGAGTACAGCTTTCGGAGATAAATGTTCACTCTTTTGGTGTTTAGAAAGTGTTTCTGTGTCACTCTGTGATTTGTTAGTAATGTTGACTAGGACAGATGTTTGTAGAATATCCTGAGCGCCTCCTTCATCTGTCTGTGGATGTTTGTGAGCTTATGGGTAATGGATGATTGCTGGAAGATGGATGCTGGCAGAGTGTGATCAAACATTTGGATGCTGTTAACTTTGCTCCTGCTCTAATACATAACCATCACATGTTACTGTGTAGAGGGTCTCGGATCGCTTTGATGCATAACATGGATGTTTCGGTGACTGAGAACAATAACACAAGTTATATGGGAAGGATATGTAAACTGTGAACAGGATATATTTCAGCTGTGGTCTAGATGTCTACATGTCATCGGACAATATCCTGTCTCAGTGTCAAATCTTGAGCCTAAAGCAACTCTGAAATAATTGATTACTTACGTACTCTCTCTCTCTCTCTCTCTCTCTCTCTCTATATATATATATATATATATACTATAAAAATTCTAAATAAAAATGACAAAACAACAAAATTAATAGAATTTATAACAAAAATTTAAATAACTAAAAATATAAACTTTATAAAATTGTAAACACAAGTATTTCTTCTTTTCTTTAATTATATATTTCTATAATACCAAACTTACCTTTGTAATTTTTTACATTGGAAATACACGGACTGTTTTAATCCATAAAGTTTGGTGAGGTCTGGACTGTCCGCTGTAACGTGGCGTGACCGTGGGCTCATGGGAATTGTAGTTCAATAAAGGCATGAGTGATAACCTCTCCACCTCTCTGCGGCTCACGCTGCTAATTTGGCTTAGAGGACAGTGGAGGATGAGGAGGGAAAGCAACATTAAAAAAATCACCATGACCACGAACAGGGATTAAACATTGCCATGGCAACAGAGATGTCCTGACCTGACACTCGGAGGGTTAGGAGTTCAGCGGATGAACACATCTAGATAAACGAGAAACGAAGAGTGTAGCTTGTAGATAGTCCCACAAAGTAAATTTAACTGGAGAGGGAAAAATTTAAACCCTACCTGCTTCACTTCATGCCTAACACCCCTTAACCACGGTAAAATCACTGTAAGTGGCTTATTGCTTTCAAAAAAACCAATATAAAATCCAAAATGTTCCCTGTTTACCTGGCTGTTCTTGGTTTTATTGGGTCTGTCAGAGATGGTTCCTCATAAGTGACTGATTTTTGCTTTACAATAGATTGCTCTAATAAGCATAAAAATGGTCAGAACACACAAATGTTGTGCAAAATAGTCCCTATTTATTTATTTTTTAGTATTGTAATAGGAATCAATCATTCATATGTGTAATTTTGAGTTGTACTTTAATTGTAATATGTGTAAACCCCAAGGAATTGAGATAACTCATTTGAAATGAGGAAACCGATTGCCTCGATTCATTTAAGTTTAGACACCCGTAGTTATGAGTACCCTGAACCTATTTCATTTGAGTTCACTAAAATGATATATAGCTAAAAGGCAGTTAAACTCCACTCAGTTATTTTGTGTTATTGAAATTGCAATTGCAATCTTTTAATTTAAATACATTGACACATTTTTCTTTGCTTTGAACAAACTCAATTTAATTGAAGGCAGGATGTTTAGCCCCAACTCATTAAAAAAAAGACAGATTCATGCAATGAAATGCAATTGAGTTAGTCCTATTTTAAATGAAGTGAATGAATTTATGAATAAAATGTTATCGTTTGTCAAAAACATTTACTTGGATAATAAATGATTAGGTAGAAATTCTTGTAATTTAGTTCCCCCTATAAAGACAAGCGCGACAAAGCATAACTGAGAGGTTTTATTTAAAACTGATATATCTCAGTGGTTTGCAGTGGTGTTTTCAAACGAGGAGGTTCTCAAGTTTTTTTTTTTTTAATCAAATGTAAATTCATCCCCAGTTAAATAAAGAAGAAAAAAAAATTATATTTTACATTTTTACACTAACAATGTATCAATATTCTATTTATTAAAGCCAAGTATGAATCTCAGCAAGTTTTACATTTATTCCAAAATAGCTCAAGGCAGTAACAATTAAATAACATACTTTATTAATGGACTTATGTTCAGCTATTCTTTTTAATAGTTAACTTTTAGCTATTTTTGAATATTTTGGATCATCAGTCATCAAAGCTCATTAATTTATTGGTCACAGAGATTTACTTTAAATTTCACCTAGCTGTTTACTCACTAAACACTCCCATAGATCATGTTTTCAGGCCATTTCAAATTTATTTGAACATAACAAAGTGGTTATGTGTGTGAGTTGTTTACTTATTATTTTAAATTAATCTTCCCATTAACGCCATGATATAATTTTTTGTCAGACTTATTTGTGAACGCAGAACATGCACAAACACGAGGCGGGATTTATCGTATCAACCAATCACAGCCGATCATAACCATTCATATTGCAATGGAGGCATTGCCTTCTCTCACATGACTTTCCCCCATTCGTTCTCAATTACCCCTCACCAATGGACTCAGGGGAGGCGAGAGAGACTAGTTAGTCTCTTATTTGAGTGAAATGAACTCATTTCATTTAATAAATATGACTGTTAGGTTTTACAGTGTAAGAGTGGCTTTTTCCACTCTAATAAATCACAGCAGAACCACAAACGCAGTGTTTGTCTTTGTCCCAGACAGGGTTGTGTCCCGTCAGAAACTCTCCACAACGGCCTTTATCCAGACGCTGGTCGAGTGAGGACTCCTGCGCTCAGTCAGGCTTTAGCTGTATTGTGTGGTGCTGATGTGAGACCAAAGCAGACAGTTTCTGCTAATAACAGCGGCTCCGAGTGAAAATGTTTTGTGTGTGTGTCACTCTTCATGCAGTAAATGGGCCGGCGTGTGTGTGAGTCCTGCTTTGGCGGCTCTGCCAGGCCTCCTTGGCCATTTATTGAGATTGAGAACGTTTCCTTGCCCGACTGTAATGAACCATTTTATGATTCATTATCCCGCCGATGAATTCCGCTGCCAAGTCTGCAAACTTTCTAATTAGCACGGGTCAAACAGCCACACAGTTTCCGTCTAATTATCACCGCCTATTACGGAACGGACACTGGAGGAAAGCCATAGTGAGGTGGGTGGTGCGACGCTCAGACGAGGTGTTAGAGAAATACAGCAGAAAAACTCTAGCGCTCAGATGATGCTCTTTCATAATGAACATCTCATTTATGTTTAACTTCATCTCAGATATCTTAGTAACGCTTTACAGAAAGGTTCCATATGTTAACATTAGTTATTAGTTCACATAAACAATGAAAAATACTTCTGAAATAATTTATTAGTCTTCATTATTCAAACCAAACCATACCATTATAAACCTTTTAATGTTATTTAATGAATCCGAGTTAACATGAACCAACAATAAACATTTTTTAAATGATGTTAATGACGATTAATAACAAATATTGTTATTACTACTAATAATAAATGCTGCCACAAATGTATTGCTTGTTGTTAGTTAATGCAAATTTGAGGTGTTGGGACACGTAGTTAAAGAAACAAAGTCTCTATTTGATCTCGTTTTAATCAAATTTCTGTCTAAGAGAAAGTATTTTGAAATCACCAAAAAAAAAAAAAAGGATTTTTCCATCCTTTTCTACAGTAAAGATCCATACTTTTACTGTTAAAGAGTTTCACAGTCTACCTGAAGTTGCTTTTGTTTTGGAGTATATGCACTTAAATGGATTGGTCATGCCTTGCTGCATTATATATTTAAAATGAATTTTAACATCTTCTGTCCGTGAGTCCACTCCTCCAGTGATGAAGACTATCATATCGTCAGCTCGACTCCAGCAGTTTAGCTCAGCTGACAGAGAAACGGCCGCTTCAGTCCTGACACATGTGCTAATACAGATCAAGTTCGTTCGTTATTATTCTGAGCAAACGTCTTTGATTTTAATCCCCGCTGTAAGAAACTGTCCCCGTCTCAAGTTGTTTTTCAGGCCTCAATTGTTGTTGGAGATTCTGTTGGAAATGGTGCTTATTAAAGTGAAATTGAAAGACTAATTGTGTGTGTGCATGAAAGGCGAGGAGAAGCAGCTTGAACGGATTAGCACCTCCCGTGGATGAGGACGACCTTTTTTCACCGTTCTTCTCAGACTTTGGGAAAAACAAACCAGGGACCGGTACTGCGAGAGCAAGTCTGGTTTGATTGTAATGGTGTTTTTCCTTCCTTTCAGATGCCATCTGTGGGAAATGACATACCAAAATTAGCAATTATATTTACATTTATGCATTTGACACATGCTTTAATTCAAAGTGGCTTGCATCGCATTCAAGCTATACATTTTATCAGTTCAGACCCATGACCTTGGCGTGATGACTGATTTTATACAATACAATACAAACTAAGACCAGGAACATGCAAATATAAACGTAAAATGTAATGTAATTAATGTAAGAAATGTTAATGTTTTTAATTATCAATTTCAAGTTGTCTTTATTTTATTTTAGACAAAATAAGACCAGGAGCATGTAACTATCACAGCAAAAATAAAGTGTAAGCAATTTAAATGTAATACATATTTAATGCATTTTTAAAAATAAATGATCGATTTCAAGATGTTTATTTTATTTTGGACAAAATAAGACGCGAGTATGTAACGAGTATGTAAATATAAAAGTAAAAAATAAATTGTAAGCTATTTTAATTTAATAAATGGTCATGTATTTTTTTAACCATCTTGACACTTTATTTGCAGTCTGTCTTTCATCATGAATATTAACTGGTATAAATATGAATTCATTTCCAATAATAATGTTTCAAGTGATTTATGAGAACAAACAACTAATTTTAAGGCATTATGTTTACATTATAGTGAATTAAGAGTGCCATTATGATGCATTATATAATACTGGTTTCATAGGTAGTGTTAGACGACCTGTAATGGTGTTTTACATGCTTCCAGTTTGTGTATAGCTTGACCGTGTCATTACCAGGACTGAACTGTAGTATCCGAGCGACGTCAATCACAGCATCTGTGTGCGTGCCAATCCAAGATTTCATTTTCTTCCCTCTGCTGGAAGCGAGATATAACAGAACCCCCTCTGAGATGAAGAAGTGGAGCTGCTATAAACAGTGGATTTGAAGTCGTTTTCTCTTCAGCGCCTCCTCCTCGCTCCGCACTCGTCCTGCTCAGTGAAGGGGCACTATCGCTCTCCGCCACACTAATTAAAAACCTTAACGCAGCCAACGCCTTCCTTCATTCACCAGCACATTCACAAATTATATTTCCGCTGTTTATTGGTTACAGTATCATTTTAATTAAAGCTTTTTTTCCCTTTCCATTTTCCGCCAGCAGTTCTGAGATTCTGCGCTCCGTAAGCAGTCGTTTTTTCCTGTTGTTCTTGAGGGAACCTTTTTAAAAAATAATATTTTTTATATTATGAAAACTGTATGTGGTCGAAACTGAACTGGAGACATGGTTTAGTTAGCAAACCATAATCTGCCTTTGATAATATTATTTACGTTTTTTAAAATGGTTAAAAACAGTGTGAATCATTTCGATTCTTGCATCAAATTTGACTCATTTTACCTTTCAAAAAATGCAGTGTGCATTTTTCTCTGTAAAATATAATGTTGACCAAAAAACGCAAAAATTATTGCTTAAAAAAAGCTAAGTGAAAATGTTTATTTGCAAACACTGAAGCTATTCAAGTACATACTGTGCTATGAATAATTATATAATTTGTAGTGTGAAATAATATTGGTATATGCTATATTGAATGTGGTGTGTATATATATATATATATATATATATATATATATATAATATAATAAATTACTTTTTGTAATTATTTCTAAAATTTACTAACAAATGTGAATACAAATACAGTAGTTTGTACTTATATATATTTTTTAACTACTACTATTTAAAATAAAGCAGAAAATAAATAAAGATGACAAAAATGTTGGCTTGGCTAACTAAACTGATTGAAGGAAAGTTTTTGTTTAAAATTACTAAAACTAAAACAGAAATAAAATAAATTAAACATAAATAGAAATATGTAATAAAAATTAAAAATAACAAATTGGCAAAAACTGATGTTAAAATTAAAACTGAAAATATAAAAATAAGAGCTTATTTAAAATATTAATAAACACTTCAGTGGTATAAAAATAATATTCAAACACTGAGGGAGCGCATAGTTTTGTCAGACAGTTTTGAGGACCTGATGGCTGGATGTTGCTGTGGTTTGTAGGGTTCTTGTTCTGTTGTTCTCATCACCTGAGGTTAGTGTGTGTGTGTGTGTGTGTGTGTGTGTGCGTGTGTGTGTGTGTGTGTGTCTGTGTGTGTGTGTGTGTGTGTGTGTGTGTGTGTGTGTGTGTGTGTGTGTGTGTGTGTGACATATGATCCACTGCTCTGACAGACCGCTGACACTGATAGTGGATGTGTCTCGCCGTCTCTGGCCTTGATGTGCTCAGGTGTGGATGAGATGTGGATGCTAAGGTGAGCTTCAGTTTGAGAGCTGTGAATGTGATTGTGCAGCAAACACAGAATCTGAGAGTATGTGTGTAAAGTGTCTTAAACAGCAAAGTTAACAGTAAGATTGGGTGATTTTACTTTAACTGTTACAAACAAGCTTAAAAAAAAAAAAAAAAAGAAATAAGAAAAATGATAGAGCTGGCTGACAATTTCTAAAACTTCTTCAAACAGTACGTAGTTCAAAAGTTATTTTTTAAATAAATACAATATAATAATACATTTTATTTACGGATGTTTTTCATGGCACTCAATGACACATTGCAAGCACAATAAAGAAATATCATAAAGCATAAAGCACATATACCATATAAAAAGACATATAGCATAAAAAAGTATAACATGAAACAGATATAAACATTGAAAAAAATCAAAAGGATTTTATAGTATTTTATATATTATTATTATTATTTATAAATATTTATGACGAAAACAGTAGTTTGTGTCTTTTGCTACTAAGGCCAAAAATGATTTAATTAGATTAATTAATTAATTAAATTGTCAGTGTACTACAAAGGTGTGGTTGTTTTTTTGTTTTGTCTGGTTTTTTTATGTTAAAATTATTAAATATTGTTAAAATTGTTATTGTTTAAACAAAAAATATTTTTACTGCCTAATCTTAAAGGATTTTTAAATAGATTAAATACATAAATATATACAATAAATAATAAATATATAATATAGACTGAGACTGAATAGACTGAATCAATAATGAAAGTGAACTGTGATCCAACCAAAATTAGAATCAGAATGATCCATTTTATAGATTTATTTAATGAAATGGTTCATAACAGTTGAATGAACAACATAAATATAGCCTCTTTATGTGCACATTTTCATAACCACAGATTTGTGTATGATTTGTATATCCTCCATCATTCAGCAGCACATGGAGTCCTGTAGAGCTGTTTTTGCTGAGTAATAAGCATGACGGGATCCAGTATGAAGGATTTCTGGCTCTCAGCTCACCCCATAAATCGGCCTCGTAACCTGGGCCGCTCCTCGTGTGCTGCTTCGCTCCATAACAGACCGAGCGTTCAGCACAACTGCTGCTCTTAAAAGTGTCTGAGGGAAAGTGCTTGATGGATTCTCTCTCTCACACACACACACACACACACACTCTTATTTTGAAGAATGGTCCCCATGTATTTCCACCCCGCCACACATAAATTCTCCCTCTGAGGATATTTTTCTTTTTATCAATTGTCTGGCGCACGTCGTGTCCTCGGTAAATAAATCAACTGGGGCCTTTGTTTTGCGTCTGTTTCCTTATCTACCCAGCCCTCGTAATTCTGCTTAGACGACCTGCCACAGCCTTGTGCATGTGTGTGTGTGTGTGTGTGTGTGTCTCAGCTGCTGTCCACTCCGGTGTGGTTGAATCTGTATATACCACCCTGTGTGTGTCTGATAATGCTGTAAACAGTGTGTGTGGGAGCCTGCCGCTGTGTCCTTGACTCAAAGACACACTTAAACATCAGATACTTAAATATAAGAGTAAAAAACATTATCTGTAGCAGAGCTGCGATATAATTTGTGCAATGTTTAGTACTATACAAAAAATTTTATTTCATACAAATGCTATACTTTTGAACATTTTGTTTATGAAAGAATCCTGAAAATGTAAATGTATCAATATTACCAAAAAATATGAAGCAGCACAACTGTTTTCAACATTGATAATAATCAGAAATGTTTCTTGAGCAGCAAATCAGTATATTAGTGGAGTAATGATGCTGAAGATTCAGCTTTGATCACAGGAATACATTACATTATAAAATCTATTCAAATAGAAAACTGCTGTTTGTAGTAAATGTAAATTACTTGTAAATGTAATTAAAATAAAAAAAGTATTTATCTATTTATTATAATTATTTTAAACGCACTGAATGTGAACTGCATTGCATTGTGGGATGCAGTCTCATGTTCTGGTTGCATGCATACATGCATGATCATTTTGTCAAATGTAGTTGATCAGCCAGTTATTTCTTGCATGCCGAAAGTTGACATAGTGAGGACTGTATACATACTCCAAATTGCAGAGATAGTATCAGAAGAATGCTAGTATGTATGAAATTTTCAATGGCTCTGAAAATGAAGAAACAAGTGCAAAGTGCAAGATAGATAGATAGATAGGTAGATAGAACATGCTTGTGTGAGGAAGCAGTAGGGAAGTGAATGAGAGATGTGTTAGTTCAGTAAGAAGGATGTGAAGGAAAAGAGAAGAGGAAGAGATGGAGGAGGACGTTTTCTGGCAGCGTCAGGTCAGCGTTTGCGCTGCGTGTCATGCAGGTGGGTAGCTGTGGATCGGACGCTGGTGACGGAGGGAGCACGAAAGATGGAGAGACATTACTGACACGCTGAGCATAACAAACAGAGACAGAGGAGGACAACGGAGAGCTGAGCTGAGCGGAGCAGACAGCCGCAGGTGCAGACAGACAGCTGAGAGAGTGAGACACGCTGCCAAAGTTTTACTTGCTCTCTGAGACAAACTGCATGGGACAAAGGTGGAGTACGCTTGCAGAGAGCTGTCAGTTAAATGAAGCTAGCGCACCTACTGTACGCCTGGGTCCAAGAACCTTCTCAGGCGGTGTTCGGAGGTGGGAAGATATCAAGACACGACCGAATCCAATCCTGTCCACTGAGACTCCTTATGAAGAGCTGAGATATAAGTGCACTTTAAACATTTGCTTAGTCTTCTCTAAAGCTCACTTCAATTAGTTCCAGATCATCAGACATGACGATGTGCTGCATTTGGAAGCTGTATTTTCATACAGAACTGTTTTATGTTATGTCAGTTATTGGTTAGCAAATCAGTAAGGCTGCTGGCTTTGTTTTCAGACACAGTTTTGATTTTGTATGTTTTATAAAGGGCATTTTCTGCCTTGCTGATCTAACCTTATGATGGATTTAATAACTTTATGACCAAGCACAAAGACCTCTGAAATCAAAAAGGTGTTTTTGTGGTTTTTAGATTAGTTCTGTTGGATTTAAGGTCATCTAAAAGCTAGTGTACAGCTAAACATTTATAAAATATGCTACCTTTCAAAAGTTTGGGGTCAGGATTTATTTATTTTTACTTCAAATTCATTAATTTTATTCAGCAATGACACATTAAATTGATCGAAAGTGACATTAAAGACAGTTATAATGTAAAATTCATCAAAAAATCATGAATAAATGATCATGGTTTCCACAAAAAATATTAGACACAATTAGCACAATTGTTTTCAACATTTATAATTATAGAAAATGTTTCTTGAGCAGCAAATCAGTATATTAGAGTGATTTCTGAAGGATCATGTCACACTGAAGACTGGAGTAAAGATGCTGAAAATTCAGCTTTGAATCACGGGAATAAATTAGATTTTGAAATATATTCAAATAGAAAACAGTCTTTTTAAATTGTAACAATATTTCACATTATTACTGTTTTACTGTAATTTTAATCAAATAACTGCAGCCTTGGTGAACAGTAGAGACTTCAAATCTTTCAGACCCCAAACTTTTGAATGGTAGTTTAAACTTTAAAATGTACTGTTTTCCTCTTCTAAAAATGGCCCATTTTGACGGGAGATGGGAGTATATATAAATAGTGTCCAATAATATGATCTCCAGCCACCTATTAAATGTGTAAATACTAACAGGTCAGGTTTTGTCATTATGTCTTTGGTTGTTCTTTTTGATAAGCTTTGTGATGTTATATTGCATCTTTTGTTCTTTAAAGGAGCAGTACATTCTGTAGATGCAGAGCTAGAGAATAAACACATCTTCTTCAGCTTCTCCTATTGTAAAACCTCTCCTGGTTTCTCCTTTAAGAGTGTGTGTGGATCAGCAGCGAGCGGTTTCTCTCTCCATACAGTGATGACCTTGCTCAAGGTCAGGCGTGATGTGTGGATGCTCTCCTCGGACACCGCAGGGATCGATGTGTCCGACCGTTCGCAACAGTCACAAGCGCTTCTCTGAATATTTCCATATTTATGGAGTCCTGATGTGTGTGCCTCTGTTATCAGAACTATCTGCTTCACTTTTTTTGGTTTGATATTGTTTGTGGATATAAAGAGGTTTGTTTGTCAGCAGTTTAAAGGCCATATTTCCTTTCAGTTAGCGTGTTCTTCAACAGATCACCTCTATGGATTGTCTTAAAATCAAACAAAAACATTTTTTATAATAATGAATATTTATTTGTAAGAAGCCCATATAGTATTATAAAGCACAAAATGTAAAGACAGTTAGGACATAAGGCGCAAAATGCATGAAAATTAAAACACACTATGGTTCAAAAGTTTGAGATCAGTAAGATTTTTTAATGTCTCCCCGGGCGCTGCAGCATTGGCTGCCCACTGCTCCGGGTGTATGTTCACTACTGTGTGTACACTTGGATGGGTTAAATGCAGAGCACTAATTCTGAGTATGGGTCACCATACTTGGCCACACACCACTTCCCCTTAATTTCATTAATGTAATGAGGAATGTCATTTATTCCTGTGATGCAAAGCTGAATTTTCAGCATAATCACTCCAGTCTTCAGTGTCAGAAATCATTCTAATATGCTGATTTGCTGCACAAGAAACATTTCTGCTTGTAACCGATGATGAAAAAATTAAATACTGTAATAAATCGTTTAAGCTATGTGATACTTTGTGGAACATTTTGCAGGATTTATTTGAAATAGACATTATAATTGCCTTTAATGTCCCTTTTGATCAATTTAATGCATCTTTGCTGAATAAAACGCTATTTTGAACATTATTTTAAATCAAATGTGAATGCTTGAAGCTTGTCCAGATTGAAATGGTGAAATGTTTGTCCACAGACCATGATGTTTCATAATGGTGTGATTTTTGTGTGTCCTGCAGCTCCCACGATCCTGAACGAGCTGAACTGGACTCAGTCTCTGGAGAGGGTCTTCATTGAAAACAGTCGTGAGGACCCTTCGCTGCGCTGGCAGGTGTTCGGCAGCGCCACCGGAGTCACCAGATACTACCCAGGTAAAGCTCTTCTGTAAGAAACCCTGCTGTAAACCACAGTACATCCATTTCTGCCAGCAAACTCTGAGTGTGTCCTGTTCTCTCTCTAGCCACAAAGTGGAGAGCACCCAACAAGATTGACCTGTATGATGTGAGGAGACGCCCGTGGTGAGTGCCATCACCGGCGTAGGAAACACTCCATTTAGTCTGACTTTGATCTTGTTGTTTTCTCTGGCTCCCGGCGGCCTCTGCTGCAAAGAGCCAGCAAGTGTGTGAAGTTCAAATTAAGTCAGACTGCCGCAGTTTACAGTGCCACCTAGACCGGGGGTCAGGATGTGTCAGCAGCATCCGGTGGGGTCAGTCTGTCCCCATATGCTCGCTTCAGATCCATAGGGAAGACTTTACTTTGTGATTTCCTGCGTCGTTGCGTTCCTGCACCAGTATGTGCTGCGCAAGGGACTTCTACAGTCAATTTTCTCTTTCACATCAACTACTGTCATAGCAGAACGTTAGCTTTTTGATGTGTGGGTACAAGCCTGGCTCAAGTGCAGCCACCGAAATGAGAATTAAACCTAGCTATGAAGAGCAAATCAATGGAAAACTGGCTGAAATTGTTTGTAACATTTTTTTTTTTTTTTTTTTTTTTAGCTGAATATATTTATTTAATTATTTAGCTGAAGTTAATTTTAGTTAGCATAATTTATTTTTCATTTACAAATATATGTATTTATTTAGCTGAATTTAAATTAAATATTCAAATAATATTTAAATAGCTCATTTAAATTCAGCTAAATAAATACATTTATTTATTTTAGTTAATAAATTTTATTTCGATTAATTTAAAATATTTATATTTTGATAATAATATTTTTTTACTTGTGCTTTTATTTATCTGAAGCTATTTTAATTCATTCATTTATTCTGCATGTTATCTATTTATTTACTTGTGCATTAATTTAGCTGAAGTTATTTTATTTATTTATACATTTAACTTTAGCCTAAATTGGTTATTTTTATTAATTTGGTAGAAGTTATATATTTATATTTTATGCATTTAGATGACGTTAAAATATTTATTTATACATTTTTAAGCTGAAGTCATTTTATTTATTAATCAGTTTTGTTTATCTACCTGTGTATGCGGAATGTCACGGAATTTGTCAAAGTTTGGATGAATTAATCAAAAGTAGGTGATTACACTTAAATCAAATCATGATATGGACTAGTATCTGTAAATATTAAGCCGCAAAAGTCGATTTAAATATGAATCCTGCATGTTCTGCATGTCTCTGTATGAAGGGAGCAGACGTGCGGTTTTGTTTACTAGTTACATACACAGCGCGTGTGACGCTCGCGGTGATATCATCATCTCCCGTCTCAATGTGGACATAAATACATGAACAATATCTCCAAAACTGATCCGAGAGTCACTTCACGAGCATTTTACTATTTCATTTGAGTAAAACTAGCGTCATCTCATATACACACAGAACTTTAACGGTATTCACGGCAACCCGTCAAAATAAAAGTTCGGTTTAACTTTTTAAAGACATTGTGCCAGAAATAGGCTATATCACTATTATTTAGTAGAATGTACGTAATACTACTACTACTACTAATACTGTTGAAAAAATTTTTAAAGAAATAATCACAAAATATTTACATTTTAATAGTAAATCCCCTTTATTTGCCAAAAATGTAAATGTTTAATTTTCGTTAATTAAAATATATATTAAATCAATGTTTTATGCCTTCGTCTGATAACCAGTCCAATTTAAATACACAACACAGAATTTCTGAGGGGGAAAAACATTTCATAAGGCTTCTGTAATAATAAATAAAAATGGTTTGTATGCATTCAAATAATTAGACATGCTAAAACACAGAATTTGGTAAAAATAAAACATAAGGTGGGAAAAAAACACTTCATATGGCCCTAAACATGATGTCATTTTTGTTACACTTTTAATAAATTCATGTTAAATTGTATAAGTTTCATGATTTTAATTAATTAGACATGCTTTTTGATTAATAAAATTTAATTTGACCATTAAAAAGGAGTCCGGAAAAATTAAAACAGAAAATTAAAATGGAAAAAACAGAATTTAGAAAAAAAAAAAAAAAATGAATTTGGGAAAAAATTTAACGGATTTCATAGGGCCCTACACTTGGTAACACAAACCGAGCATCAGAATGGAGAAGAAAGGGGATTTAAGTGACTTTGAACGTGGAATGGTTGTTGGTGCCAGACGGGCTGGTCTGAGTATTTCAAAAACTGCTGATCTACTGGGATTTTCACTCACAACCATCTCTAGGGTTTACAGAGAATGGTCCGAAAAAGAGAAAATGTCCAGTGAGTGGCAGTTGTGTGGACGAAAATGCCTTGTTGATGTCAGAGTAACTCAAATAACCACTCGTTACAACCAAGGTATGCAGAATACCATCTCTGAATACACAACACGTCGAACCCTGAAGCAGATGGGCTACAGCAGCTAGGGCTGTGTATCGGCAAGAATCTGGCAATACGATACGTATCACGATACAGGGGTTGCGATACAATATATTGCGATACATTGCGATACTGTAAGCAAGGCGATATATTGGGATATTTCTTATTTTAGGAATAGGATATATATTTTTTTAGGAAAGCTGTCATTAAGAACACACCACCATATGCAAACCTTAGCAAAAAATAAATAAATAAAAGTAGTTTAACCAGAACACACTGCAGAACACACTGGGATCTGCATTTGCAATAATCAGTCCCTATAACATTCAACATTATTGAACCACTTTTTGTGCAGTACGAGTAAAGCGGGAAATATTCAAGTGCTTGCAGGATTCTTTAGTTAAATGTATGTATAAAATGTATTTTATAAAAATCCTATAAAATACGTTAAGTATGACAGCATGGTAAATAAAGAATATATATATATATATATATAAAATGTGTGTGTGTGTGAGAGAGAGAGCGAGAGAGAGTACGGAGAAATTACGCCTGTAATTTCAAAGTGAAGGCTAATAATAAACCCTACTCTTAAAAGCGCTCTTTTATTTTCTTCTTGGACAACAAACCAATCGCAGTCTTCAAAAGACTGTGTCATAGCTAGCAATGGGGTCAGAGTTTTCCTCGCTCAGAGTTGCTCTCAGATTGGTCCTGAATCACCTTTAAGCTAAGACTCCTAGTTAGAATTTTTTAAGCTAAATTAGGAGCTCTCTAAAAGGATTCTTAGAATCTTTAGGAATACGGGCCCTGGTCTCAATCCATTAGAGCACCTTTGGGATGTGGTGGAACGGGAGATTCGCATCATGGATGTGCATCCGACAAATCTGCAGCAACTGCGTTATGCTATCATGTCAATATGGACCAAAATCTCTGAGGAATGTTTCCAATACCTTGCTGAATCTATGCTAGGAAGACTTAAGGCAGTTCTGAAGGCAAAAGGGGGTCCAACCCAGTTCTAGCAAGGTGCACCTAATAAAGTGGCCAGTGAGTATATTTTGCTAACAGTATTCATGCCTTCATTTATGTCCACATGCATATTTATGATGCGGTAGCTTGTGACGGTATGGGCCAAATTTTGCTATACACTCAAAAGTAAATTGACTTTCTCATTAACAGCAAAGCACATATTTTTGTGCGTGATATAAGAAGCAGCAGTGCATTAGCCTGGGCCAAAGTGCTTAGTAGGTAGCACATGTAGCGGACGCTTTCATCCAGAGCGACTCGCAGTACACTTGTTATAGGACCAATCCCCTCAGGATTAGCCCAGGGTTAGGCGTCATGATTGAGGGCATAACTATGACACATCACCCCTACAGTGAGACGATCGCCCACAGAAATACATCTCTGTCTACTTAATGAAGAATTAAGAAGCTGTTTAGAGGGAAAAGCAAGGTGTTTAAATGGAAAACAAGTTGTTATCAGGTGCTGGCGTGTTAGCCGGCTGGATGAGCGTGCCTCGTTGTTTCCCAGAGTACAGGAGTCTTAGTGAGGCGCTAATGAGCCTCTTCTTTGACAGAGTAATTAAGTTCACACTCAGGGAAAGTGTCTCCGGCGCAAAAAAACAACAATCCCCAATATACCTGTAAGAAGCTTTTAAGCTAAAGACGAACAACACGAGCAGGCAGGTAGTTAGCTTGTTTGGCTGACAAAGCGCTAATGTTGCTGATGAGCCGGAGCGAGCTCTACATTGTTTTTGTTGTGATGCAACATGCTCTGCAGACTTAATGAGCTGCTTTTAATGCTTTTGCGAGTGTGTAGGCTAGCGGTGCTGTACAAAAGCACAACATCTCTATAAGCGCAGGGATGATGAATTGGTCTGGAGCGCGCTATCAGCAGGCGCTCTGCTCCACACGCTGTTTCTGTTTTCATACGTCTCTGTGCGGTGTGAGGTATGACCAAACTCCTCCTCAGATGAGCAGGCCATCCAGTCGTCTTGGACCCCCTTAGTGAGTCATTTCCTATCATGATTATGGTGCATATCACAGTATAAGCGGCAAAAATGTTTGTATATGAAGTAACCATGTAATCTGATATTCCAGTGGATTACATTTACAAATGAAAGATATTACATTTGATTATTTTCTCCTTTTGTTCAAACATAATGGACACAAACCAAAATATAAGATTATGCATAAAATGCATAAATAATTTTTGCATAAATAAATGATAAATCTAGGATCAGTACAAAAGCAGTTTCGCATTTTGTAACAAAAACAAAATTCTCAGCAAAGTAAAACTAACCAGCTGTCAGTATAATGGGATGACACATTTTGCAGCTGTACAATTCTAATGTATAATTAATTATAATTATATATATATATGTTTGTATGTCTATGTGTGTGTGTGTGTGTGTGTGTGTGTGTGTGTGTGTGTGTGTATATATATATATATATATATATATATATATATATATATAAATTATATTTGTATTAAATTATAATTACATATTATTATCAGATATTATTAAAACTCCTATTATTTTATGATGTTAAATATTATTTTAAATGTTGATATGCAGACAGTGTCTTTATAATGTTGTTGTTGCACATTTCATTAGAAATTATGCATAAATAAATGATAAATCTAGGATCAGTACAAAAGCATCTTCGTATTTTGTAACAAAAACAAAATTCTCAGCAAAGTAAAACTAACCAGCTGTCAGTTATAATGGGTGGATACACATATTTATTATTATATGTATATTACATTATAATTATATTCATGTAATATATTACTAAAAATAATTTTAGAATGTTAAATATTATTTTAAATTTTGATATGTAAACATTAGTCTTTTTATAATATTGCTGTTGCATATGTTTTACATTATTACAATTTTTATTTTTATTGAATGTTATTTTAACCATATATTTTTAACCATAACATAAAAACAAATATTTTTTGATTTACTGAATATTGGAGTCTTTTATAATATAGCTGTTGCACTTATTTTATTAGATTTTAATGTATTATAGTGTACAATGTATATAATTTGTAATAATTAGTTTTACTATTTATTGAACATAGATGTCTTTTATAATATTGCTGCTGCACCTATTTTATTGTATTTTAATGTATTTTATTGTATAGTATAGATATTTAATTAAAACATTATATATATATTTATTTTTTTTCTTTATTTTTTTTTCCATTATTTTATAGTACTTCTTTTTTTTTTTTTTACTAATGACATTTATTTTGCATGGCTCTTAAAAGATGTCATTTCCTGTGCCTCTAGGGAGATTAGTCACATGGCATTTAGTGCTCAGGTGATTCACTCAAAATAAATTGGGGCAGGTGAGCAAAGATGGCAGAGGACGATTACTCTGATGAGTGTGAATGCTGGATGTCTCTTTGCAGGTTTTACAGATTTTAGCTTCAGACACATTTGCAGCAGCAGCACTGGCGTCTAAGCGTGTGTCACACTAGCCGTCTGCCCGCTGCTCTTTAACCCCCACACACGGCGCCGGAGCTGTTTCTCAGACTGTTGCTTGGCAACCTGCGGAGGCTCTGCTGATTGGCAGGCCGAGGCAGCAGGGGGAGTTGGGATGTGTCAGGTCAAGTTTGCATGATTATGGTCAACACGCTGTCATTGTGTATTACACTCTTTGCCTGGCTTGACCACTCAGATAACAGCCTGCTGCTTAGCTCAGCTAATGTCTCAAAGACGCCAGAGCAGGAGTTTGGAGGAAACTCAATGGAAACTTTTAATATACTGTGCATTTACAAAACAGATAGTTCTGGTGTTGGATGCTGATTGGTTAATATAACATTGTGGTCAAGCTAAAGATAATATAGTAATAGCTGTGATGTAAAACCTGTCACTGTGAAGCATCTATTAACTATTAGCAACTATTATCCACAACTTTACATACAATTATATTTACATTTAGTTATCTATCTATCTATCTATCTATCTATCTATCTATCTATCTATCTATCTATCTATCTATCTAGTGCCCTCCAAAAGTATTGGAACAGTAAAGACAAAATTGCTCTGTTGGCTGTGAAGTCAAGACATTTACAAATATGATTACAAGATGAATATGAGACAAAACTACAGAGTGTCACATTTTATTATTAGCCGTTTCAACACATAGATGTTTTACCAGCTAAGAAGTTCAGCACTTTTAGAGTTCATCCCTCTATCTGATGTGAGCATAAGTATTGGAGCAGTTGCCTCACAGGTCTTTCTAAGAGATCAGCTGTGTCCTGTTGCATTAATTCTTCAGATATTAAAAGCAGGGAATGTGTCATATCAGTTATATCCATTACTTCTGTATTCTGAATATTGCATTCGATGATGACACACACAAACCAGGATGAAGATGAGGGAGCTGACTTTGAGAGAAAAGCAAGCAATTTGGATGCTAAAAGTAAAGAGGAAGGCAATTAGAGCTATAGCAAAAACAAAGGGCATGGAGAAATCAAGAGTTTGGAAACCACCAGCAACTAACAACTACCTGATCGGCTGAGAAAACAAGTAGTTGATGACAGACAAATCATAAAAGCTGTGAAAATGAACCCTAAAAGACGTGTCTGTAAAATCACCAACAACTTCCAGAAAGCTGGGGTGATGCTCTGACAATCTACTGTCCTCAGGAGACTTTGACACAGAATTACAGATGCTACACAGCAAGATGCAAACCTCTGACCAGCACCAAACATAGAATAGATTAGAGTTTGCAAAAAAGCACAAAGGTGAGCCAAAAGAGTTTTGGAACTGTGTTTATGGACCGATGAGACAAAGATGAACCTTTCTCTAAGTGATGGGAAAGCAAAATTGTGAAGAGAAAAAAAGAGAACTGCAAATGATCCCAAGCATACAGCCTCATCTGTAAAGCATGGTGGAGGTGGTGTCATGGCATGGGCATGCATGGCTGTCTCTGGAACAGGCCCTCTCAACTTTACTGATGACTTAATGTATGATGACAGTAGCAGAATGAATTTGGAAGGGTACAAATCCATCTTGCCTACCAATATTCAAGAAAATGCCACCATATTCATTTGGAAGTTCTTCATATTGCATCAGGACAATGACCCAAAACGCCCTGCCAGTTCAGTCAAGGAATTTATAAGGGCAAAGAAATGGAAAGTCTTAGATTGCCCAAGTCAATGCCCCAGCAACACGAGACTGAGTAAGTGATGACAGATTTTTCATTTTTAGGTTAACTATCCCTTTAAGGAGAAAAATCGGCACACTTAAGAAAAAGTCTCCATCTGTTCTTCATTTAATCTCATTGGTGTCTTTGAGAAACAGTTGAACTTTTGAAGAGGTTTGGTGGAGGGGATCGGCACTCTGACACTCTCTACATCAACTCTGACTGAAAAATAAATGACCCAGTCAACACACTTAATTGTCTCCAATTGCTCTAACATGAATTATTAACATGCCTCTATTATAACGTATGTCTACACACGTTAGCGAAGGACGACGGGAGAAGGTGACGATTTGGAGGAGAGAGTGTGAGTGACGGCTAAAGGCGGGAGGATTGATTGGAAGAGTTTGAAGGAGAAACAGAGAGAGGTGTATGTTTTGTTATCGGAGCGTTACAGAGAAGCCATTACCATGCAGGTTCAGCCCAGCGTAGCAGATATTCAGCACAGCCAAAGCACATATTGATTTCTGAGAAAAGTCAATCTGGCTCCTAAGTAAATATTATGGCAGCTGCTCAAACGCCATGAAGAGCCGCCCAAACTAGATGGAGCCCTGTCAGTCCTGTTTCTGCTCTCCGGTCAAATTAAACACTGACGGTGAAACTGTCAGTGTGTTTCAGTGCAAATGCACTTTGAGAAACTGATTTGCATTAATATTTGCAGCCAAGTGATAAAATCCAGTTATTGAACGAGGGATCCCATGCATATTTCAGTCCCATAGCTATATATTTTAAAGTATTACCATCTGATACCAGTATTACCATAGTTCTGCCAGAGTCCGTTTTTTGAAAGGAACACTTACAAAAAAGTGCCATGATGGTACCGTGGCATTCCTGGATGTACCCTGGTAAGTGAATTTCATTACAGTGGTATATTTCAAAGTGCTATAATATTACCAGCAGAAGTGCTGTTTTTACCATCTACCATAGTATTTTGCACATGTAAATAACCTATTACATGAATTTCAGCACCATGGTATTTTTCAAAGGACCATAATACAGCCGTAGTCATTTATTTACGTTATTTTAAGGTACTTCAATGCATACTGTGAAATTACCATGGTACAATTTAAAAAAATAGGCCCATGTTCAAAAAACATGTTAATACCACAGTATTTCTGGTACTTTTCATGGTACATGGTACATGCATTTCAGCATCTCAGTTTTTCATAGTATCATAGTTTTACCATTATTGTACCATGAACACATAAATAAAGAAAAGAGTACCATTGTTTTTCAGATATGTACTATGATAGTATTGATGGAAGTAC
Organism: Barbus barbus; assembly: GCF_936440315.1. Lineage (NCBI taxonomy): Eukaryota > Metazoa > Chordata > Actinopteri > Cypriniformes > Cyprinidae > Barbus > Barbus barbus. Next base: position 27,630,527 of record NC_136753.1, on the reverse strand, counting down.
CGTGGTACATGAATTTCATTATAATGGTATATGTTGACATACTAGTATTAATAGATAAAACTATCATGTAAATACCATGTTACATGCATTTCAATACCATGATATTTTTCAAAGTGCCATAATATTACTGTCTATACCAGGGGTCGGCAACCTATGGCATGCGTGCCAACAGTGGCACGCAGAGGGATAATCTCTGGCACGTGAGCAATAGGGAAAACTTTATACTAACGTTATTGGCACAGTGGTTAACCAGAAAACCCCTGATCTATACTATGTACTGTATTGTACCATGGTGCTGCAACAGTACTTTTTTTTTACATGATATTCCAAGGTAAATTAATTCTGCAAAATTACCATGGTACATGTCAAGAGAACTCTGATAGTACCATATATGTTTTGGGCTTTTAAAAGGCCTTAGTAAATAAATTAAAAACCAAAGTGTAACGTAAACGTAATATGTAATTTAAAGGGAAACAGTTTAATTAAGCTCATGGGGAATCATTTATCATTTTATAGGGAATTTGAACAGAATCACTGTTTTACGGCTGATCACTGAGGTGGCAGCGATTGACTGAATGAGCTGTAACATCAACTCTGCACTGGATATTAAAATCCAAAATATAGTGAAAACACTATTTAATAGCTCAGTAACAAGATCGGCAGATTAAGACATTAACTTGTGAGCACAAAACACAAGATACTTCTCTTTTCAATATAAATAAGGCTTTATGTGATAAATCTAAGACATGTAAACTAATCTAACACATGAACACAAGCATTCACACATTGCAGAAAGAGAGAAAGTGAGGAAAGGATGAGTTTCGAGAATGAAATCATTTATTTAAACCTCGCTTTGAGTTTCTCAATGAGGCTAAAATTTATATCAAATGCACCAATTCAGTTAGAATCTGGAGGTTACTTGCTTGCATTGCTAAGGGATTCCCTTTTGTTGTAGTCTTTGCAGAAAGGGTTGTTGAGGTTGTTGATTGGCTGAGAGTTCAGTAGTCGTTGAAGTGACGTCTTGGGAAGCCAATGGCTCGGCGTTGGCTGAGGATGCGGAGTTGTGGCTGGTAGAAGTTTTGAGGCGGTCACAGACTCGAGTTGAACTTGGAGATGAGGTGTGGCGGCAAAACTTAAACTGAGTACATGAAACTCGCAATGGAAAAGAAAATAAATTCAAGTTAAAGAATAAAGGGATGTAAAGAGACTAGGTGGGTTTTCTTCTCATTGCAGCTGGCACGTAGGCCAGAGCACGCTCAAAGAGCAGCGTCAAAACGCGGTGGCAAAAGCAAACAGAGAAGAGCAAAAGGAGTAGAGAGAAAATTTGATGGTGTCCTGAGTTTTTAAACTCGACTTCTGGACACATCCCAGTGCTTGTCTTGACCAATTAGAAATTATCTTAGCTAGGGGTGTTACTCTGTTCCTCCACCCAATCAATAAATCAACATTGAACTGATCAGTCACATGTCCGAACTTTACAGGCTCTTGCAAAGTATACTTTTGAACATGATTTCTATAACAAGACTATGATACATTTGACAAAGAATTGATTGGAAGAAACATTTAAAGCATGATTTTTGAAACTCATACATACCAAACACGCATATGAATCCTTCAGCTATTCAATAATGATTAAAAAGACATGCATAATATTTGATTAAAACATGATAGTCTAATGTGTGGGTTACAAACATAATATGGGGTTCTGCATAGAAATGTCCTTTTAGGATGATTTTAGGTGCATATGAAAAAGAAAGTCTCTGTGTAGTTCTAAGGAGAACGAAGACATGTTCTTTAGACAAAGGAATTTCGGTTTGGTCTGTCTTCTATGTGGAGGAAAAGTCAGTCTAAGGAAGCTTGTGATTTCCAGCGTGGAACCCATGTGATGGACATCTCTTTGACCATCAGTCTTGATTACTTGATCTCCTTGCTGAATTGTAATTATCAATAAGTGTTTTGTTTCAATGTTGCAAGCTGTTTTGTGAAAGAGTTGGTTAGTTCGCTTGCTTCAGACTAGTTGCAGCTAGGAATCTGATTTACGACATCCTATTTCCTTGGGGCCTCTCTGGAATTTCAGCTCCTCATGTTTCGATGTTCTGATCGAATCTTAACTTTGTCTGATTCAGTCTCTGATATTCTACAAATTGTATATTTTAAAATTACTGTAGTATTACCATTTGATACCATGATTGCATCATGATACTGCCACAGTACTTTTTTGTAAGGGAATACTTTCAAAAAATACCATGGTATTACCATGATTTTCTTGGATATAGTACGTCAATTTGATTACCATGGTCCGTTTCAAAGTACCATCCTATTACTACCAAAAAACGATGTTACATCATTTTCAGCAGTAATATTTTTTCAAAGTACCATAGTATTACCATCTATATTACATGAAGTACTATATTAATACCACAGTACTTTTTTACATGGTTTTCCAAGGCACTTTAATGAATACTGTACAATAGTTGGTACTTTGTTAGCGTATTACATATAAGTAAGATCCGCATTAAGATCCTAACATCACTTAGACTGAAAATAATGATAATAAAACCAAAATAATGTCAAAATAATATTTGAAGAGGTTCTGTTTTGAATTCATGAAGCGTTTTATGTTTCCCTGCTAGTTTAATCTCTATAAAAGCCTAAAAGGACAAACTGACTGGTCATCCATCCATACAGATCCGCTGATCTCGCCATCAATTTATTGAATAATCAAGCAAATAATAAACACACGACAACATCTCTTTCCCACAGCTCACCTGCTTCACAGGCCTCAGTGTTTTAATCTTAATTCAATCTATTGAAGAGCACATCCAGAGGAGAGCCGAGAGAGCAGCGGCCCATAAAATAATAATCCCATGAGCGCGCACACACACAAATCCTTCAACACACACGTCTGTACACACGCATTTAAAGGGAAGTGAAGTCAGTACACTTCAATAAACCCCATCACGAGCTGCATCACACCTGCAGATAGTGACAGTGAGAAACCGGCAGCTGCACACATGTGCAAGTCAGCCATATCATTTCAGCCCCGATAAGCACCTATAATTGACTAATTTTTAATGTGAGAGCGTGAGAGACAGGAATAGGAGAGCGAGACAGGGAGAGACAGACGGGAAGGTCAGAGAGCATAAACGCGCTCGCTCTCGAGGTAATGCATTGATTTTTACCCACGCTGCACCGTGATGAAAGTACCTCATGAATTCCAATGTCTTTCTCCTATTGAGGGAACGCAACACAATCAAAGCGGCACGAGACACATTACAATGTCAATCCGTGCTTTTACTTTTCCAGCACCTTCCCGGGAAATGTGTTTTCTGTCAGCGCTTGGAAATGGGACGTTTTTGTGATGAGGTTTTTCAGCCCCTCCAGCCTTCGTGCTTTCATACAGACGGCCAGATTGTCTCTCCTGTAGCGGTGTTTTGCTGGGTTAACCTGTTTACTGTGCACGATGATGCTGTAGTCTACAGTATTATAGTGAATGTTTGCCGTTTTCTGTGTTTCTCCTGCTATTTTATTTTGAAATCACATCATGCGCATATGGTGTCATCTTTTCCATTCTATCTGAAATTATCACTTGTCAAATGCAAATAAAATTTTGGCTTTGGCCTATAACTTGAAATGCTTTATGGTTCATAGTATGCAAATTTCCTAATACCTTTTCCAAATCCTTTTTTTTTCAACATTATTTGATCAGACATTTGTGAAAGTAAATTTTAAAATAGCAATATTATAATAGCTATTTTGAACAATTAACTAATGCATAAATAAAATAAAATGAATAGTGTTCAAAGTATGCAGATGTTCCTGTTACCTGGAAAAATGCTCAATATATATATATAATACAAAATATTAATGTGTTTGCTTTTGCTTTGCAGATGGGTGAAAGTTGAATTAGTTTTGTTGAGATTTTGATTGAAATGGCACAATAGCAAATTAATACTAGCTAGTATTTAATGAATTATTATTATTTGATATTTATTTATTTAATCAATATTAAACGATAATAATAAAATTAAAATAATATTATAAAAATGTATATATTATAGTATATTTAATATTTCAATCACATACTATTTCATTTAAAAATATTAAAAGGATGCATGCTATTTTTATAATTATATATAATACGGAAAGTAAAATAATATTATAAAATGGTTTATAAATTATATATTATTTAATATTGAAAATATACTGTTTTATTTAAAAATAATACGAGTTTTAAGTGCAGTTTTTCATTCTCAACGTCAGCATGTTTTGAATTGCAGTGGAGGAATGATATTTTGGCCTGCTGTGTTTGTTCTTTTGTTTTAAACTCTAAGTTGTGACGCATTCCTGCTGTTAAGCCGCCACAACAAGCAAATGAGAAACAGAATCACTGTGAGTGACCTCAACTGTTGTGTTTCACAGAAAGGCTGGTTAATGTGTAATGTCGGCTGGAAAGAAAGGAAAAGCCGCTAAATAATGTAAGAGAACAACAAAATGTATTTATATAGTCCTGTAGCTGAACTGCTAGAGCATGGCAGTAACAATTTGAATGTAAATTCAGTTCCCAAAGAATGCACCGATTGATCAAATATATACCTTGACAAACATAAAAATACTCTCAATTTTTAAATAAAGATATTTTAATTATTCAAATGCTAATATGCTCTTATTTTATTGAAATGAATGTAAGTCTAAATACCTTATTATTTAATACAAAAAATCGAAATAAAATATTATATTAAATTGTTCATAGGAACATACGAGTGTTTATTATCATTTCTCTTTATATATTTTTTAACTTCTCTTTTTTTTTCCTGCATTTCTCTTCTGCTGTAGCTTGTGTATTAATCTAGTTTATACTTTAAACATGGCATCGTGAACTACGAATATTGTTGGCTCTTAAGAGAAATTGTTTGTGATGTTCTTTATTTGTGCGTCACATTGAATAAAAGCACCCACTAAATGTAAAAATGTAAATATCAAATCTCTTGCCATTTGCAAGTTTATTTTAGGTTCAGGTTACCTTTATACTACCAGTCCAAAATATGGGCACGCTTGACTTTTTCATGACTTTTTTTTAAACTTTAAAAATCTAAAGCCACTTGCTTAATGTTTTTTTACATAAATGTAAATTGAATTTTATTTTGCATGAATATGAATTGGATTTTTATTGAAGGAAAAGCATCACGTGATGCACCTCATGAAGCAGCACTGGAATCTAGAGGAAAAAGTCAAATCTAAGAGAGTTTGGTCACTAATTCTCATACTCCATCGTGTTTTTCATAGCAGAGATGGCTTCATTATTTATATTTCCGATAATTTCCGAATAATGAAGATTGAGTAGGTGTGTCCGAAGGTTTGGTGGTGCCGCAGCAGATGCTCTGGATGAGCGTGCTGCTGAGGGGCCTTCTTGAGCGTGTGTGTTTAGTGGGTAAGCGGGTGGACGGGGGTCCTTGTTTTGTGATGGCCCATCTGCATGTCACCTGGCCGGGGCGCTGGGGAGTGTGGGTAATGACTGGGAAGGAATGGCATCGCTGGGCCTTGGTGGAGGGGTAATTACAGAGTGTAATCCATGCAGAAACTGCACATCTGGATCCATCAGGCTGATCCACGGATGGTACAGTGAGCCGAGCGCAGATCGGGAACGTCAGTGTCATAGAGCGGAGATGAATATAGACTGGAGTGTGAAAAATACCATTGCCAAAAGAAACAGAGCCTATAGAGTGATGGCGAATGATAGTGACATGGCTCAGATCTGCTGCCCACCTTTAATAGACTCACAAGTTAATCTTACCTTTTACTGTTCGACCAAAGAGATTGTCATGGTTTTGTCAGTGTTTACCTTAAAGTCAACAATACATTTAACTTTTTTTGATGCTTTTTTCCAAGTAAGACTGGTTTTTCACAAAAAAAATAGATTTGATCCATTTTATGTTGATTTTAAGGTGCATTCACACTTATGGCATAGCTATACTATACAACTACAATTACTTGTTGACAAAAAAAATGCAAACAGACACAGAGAGGCAGGACCTTTATTAGAGAGAAGAATATGTTCAGCCCCTCACTCCGAAGCTTAGAATATTCGGTGTTGATTACTACCGAAGCTTCGAAGCTCAAAAAATGGTACTCAGACCAGCCCTAATACATAGTGCTGCATGAATGTTTGTGAACCCTTTAGAATTTTCTATATTTCTGCATAAATATGACCCAAAACATCATCAGATTTTCATATAAGTCCTGAAAGTAGACAAAGAGAACCCAATCAAACAAGTGAGACAAAAATATTTTCTTTGTCATTTATTTATTGAGAAAAATGATCCAGTGTTACATATCTATGCATTGCAAAAGTAAGTGAGTCTTTGCTTTCAGTATCTGGTGCAACCCCCTTTTGCTGCAGTAACTGAAGGTAAGGTTTCTTATAAATGCTGATCAGTCCTGCACAATAACACGTAGGAGTTTTAGCCCATTCCTTAGTGCAGAACCAATTAAATTATGTGATGTTGTTTCTTCCTATGAACTGCTTGCTTAGGTCCTTCCACAACATTTTAATTGGATTAAGGTCTGGACTTTGACTCAGCCATTTCAAAACATTGACTTTGTTGTTCTTTAACCATTCTTTGGTAGAATGACATGTGTGATTGGGGTTGTAGTCTTGCTGCATGACCCACGTTCTCTTGAGAGTCTGTTCTTGAACAGATGTCCTGACGTTTTCCTTTAGAATTTGCTGGTATAATTCAGAATTCATTGTTCCGTCAATGATGGCAGGCTGTCCTGGCCGAGATGCAGCAAAACAGGCCCAACCCATGACACTGCCACCACCATGTTTCACAGATAGGAGAAGATTCTTAAGCAGGAATGCAGTGTGTTCATAATAGCTTCTCATTTAAACCAATAAATTCTGTTTTGGTTTCATCCATCCATTAAACCTTTCTCCAGTAGTCCTCTGGCTTGTCCACATGATCTTTAGCAAGCAAGTTTCTGTTTGGAGAACAGTGGCTTTCTTCTTGTAACTCTGCCATGCACATCATGGTTGCTCAGTGTTCTCCTGATGGTGGGCTCATGAACATTAACATTAGCCAATGTGAGAAAGGCCTTTAGTTGCTTAGAAGTTACCCTGGGAACTTTTGCACGTTCTGCTTTGGAGTGATCTTTGGTGGTCGACCACTTCTCTGGAAGGTAATTTCCTCCATTTGTACACAATCTGCCTGACTGTGGATTTGTGGAGTCCAAACTCTTTAGAGATGGTTTTGTAACCTTTTCTATCCTGATGAGCAACATCAACTCTTTTTCTGAGGTCCTCAGTAATCTCCTTTGTTCGTGACATGATTCACTTCCACAAACATGATCAGACTTTGATAGATCCCTGTTCTTTGAATAAAACAGGTGACGTACATTTGATAGTCACTACACTAACTGAAAGCACCTCTGCACAGATGGTCTCTAATTTCACCTTTAAATTAACTGCTAATCCAAGAGACTCACATTCTTTTGCCACTCAAAGATATGCAATATTGGATCATTTTCCTGAATAGATAAATGACAAAGAAAATATTTTTGTCTCATTTGTTTGATTGGGTTCTCTTTGTCTACTTTCAGGTCTTGTGTGAAAATCTGATGATGTTTTGGGTCATATTTATGCAGAAATATAGAAAATTCTAAAGGGTTCACAAACTTTCCAGCAGCACTATATATATATATATATATATATATATATATATATATATATATATATATATATATATATATATATATATACACACACACATACATACACACACACACACACACACACAAACACACACAGTTTATTAATAGTCTAAACATTAAAAAATTTATCTAGCCTTCATGTTTTCATGTTTTTGTGTGTTTTTCATACCGAACATTTACACTCATCAAACAGGCCTTTATTTTTTAGAGTCCACACATTAAATCCTGAGCAAACTCATTTCCTTCATTTAGTCCATTGATTTTTTTTGTCATATGCTGTATTTGAGGCATGTGTGTCTTTTAGGCTTGGAAAATTTCATTATGTTTTTTTATTGGAGTTTTATCGTTGCTCCTAATGCGCTCCTCTCAACCTCCAATTATGCCTCCTGTGTTTACTGAAACTGTATTCATGGAAATGTGTGTTTGTTTGAGCAGAAACACAGGGCGTGCTGTGGATTGATTGCATAAAAGCAAACAGAGCTGAGAAATGAATGTTAAATACGAAGAAATCTAGTGTACCTCTATGTTTCTCTCTGAGATGGAGCAGAAATTAATTTTGCGGCGTCTGATGTCATATTGTGTGCTTTGCTGTTTGAGAGCGCTGATGTTAGCATGCTAATTTGAAACTGTAGCTTGCCAAGCTATAAGACACTCATAGTGTAATTTAATTAAGTAATTAAACTGCACTCTTATATCACTCCAAACCTGTGTGGCGTTTGACCATGAAGCACAAAAGGATAGATTTTAAAGAATTATACCGGTCGAGGTTGGATATGCAATTGTATTGAATAAGGACTGGAGTTTTGAGCTTCAAAAATATTGGAAATCGCCGTACATGAGTCATAATAGTAGAATACGGCATTATGCCATGCCCTTACATATAATGCATACACTACCATTTACTCAGTAAAAGATTTTTTATTTTAAATAAATATTGTTCTTTTGAAATTTCTATTCATCAAAGAATCCTGAAGAAAATGTATCACGATTTCCAGGAGCTCAACTGTTTTTCAAAAAATAACAAGAAATGTTTCCTGAGCAGCAAATCAGCATATTAAAATGATTTCTGAAGGATCATACGACACTGAAGACTGCAGTAATGATGCTGAAAATTCAGCTTTGATCACAAGAATAAATTACATTTTAAAAAGTATTAAAATAGAAAATAGTTATTTTAAATTGTAATTATATTTTAAATTATTACCCTTTTTTTCCTCTATTTTTGATCACATAAATGCATCCTTAGTAAGCATAAGAAATTGAAATGTCTTTCAAAAACATTTTTACAAATCTTATCGTCTCCAAATTTAAATATATAGCTGACCCCAAAAATGTAAATATTTTAGGTTTGAAATGACATGAGGGCGAGTAAAAGGTGACAGAATTTTAATTTTGGGGTAAACTGTCCTTTTAAAACTCAAATTTTTTTTCGCACTACACAGATGAGTTAATAATTATTACTTTAAAATAGTAAACTGATTTGAATGGACAATTTGTGTAATTTATAAACTTGTAATAGGGGTTCAAACTGATCAAATGTGGAAACTGCAATGTAAGTCGCTTTGGATAAAAGCGTCTGCTAAATGCATAAATGTAAATGTTCACATACATCCTCTGTGGGGTTTTCACATACATACTGGTGTATCAGAAGCATAGTCTCCTTTTTCTCACTCACATTATACTTATTCAAATGAAAGACTTTTGTAATTATAAACCGATAAAGTTTGTAGCACTGTGCTTCAAAAAAAAAAAAAACTCTGAAAAAGAAGCTCTGACCTTTTGGGTAGCATCTTCAATTATCAAGAACTAAATTAATTTCACCCACTTCCAGTGCCAGAAGCTTTGCACTCTTGCCTGAGCATTGTTATTGTTAGCTTTAAACAGTGTTTCAACTGTGTTTGTCCTTTCAGCCAACTGTAGTAGTCCTCCTTCCACGTCTAGCACTCTCCAGTGGCATTAAGACCGGATTGGCCTCCAGAATGAGGGTCAGAGGTCAGCATACAGGTTTGCAGTGGAGTGCGCTAGTTAGCGTTCATGGCTCGCCAGGGCTTTTCCATTTTTCCAGAGCTTAGCCATGCTTCAAAACCCTTCCTCAACGAGCCGCGGGCACCTGGCACCACTTCTCACGTCGTCTCTTCAGCCTGATTACCGCGGTAGAAGAGACCCTCGACGATCGGTCTGCTCCTGCGAGCACAAAGCGCTAACTACCTGTCTGCACGACAGCCAATCACCTCGCCGCGCAGAAGCAAAAGCGCTTTTCCAAGTCTTTTGAAGACAACGGCTTGACGACATGCATCAATCTCTTGCTCTGATTGTCTGGTGTAATGTCTTTTTAATTGCACGGGGAAAAGTGAAAATGGCTGCACTAGTGTTTTCTATATGTCAGCCTCTATCAGCAGTGGACAGATGCAGCGTTAGGCCGTTTATTTATTTATTTTGTTGTCGCTGACACAAGTGCCACGCATTGCTCATTGTCTTTCTGCTAAAAATGGCTTGAGACAAAGCGTCTCTCCTCGCCGCACGATCTGCTAGCGCTTGCACAAAGACGCAGAGAGATGGGCAGACTGCATAATGCGTTTGTCAGCGGCCCGATGAGTCAGCTGGAGAATAAACGGCCGTCCGGTTTGACGTTTCACCTGACGCTTGCTTCTCGGACTTTGAGGTTAGCTTAGCGCAAATTCAAGACAAGTCAAAGGAGCATGATTGGAGGAGAGTGAGCTGGAAAAAAGGACTTGTGCTTAGTTTTTGTGAAATATTTTTTAGAAAACTTGAAAAAAAGTTTGCACATGTTGGATACATCAGGTTTTTATGTCTCATATAGTATGGTACTGGAGAATAAAGAGCTCAAACTCAAGGGAATTTTTTTTTTTTAGCTAAAATATGCAATTTGGCAAAATGCTGATGTTTATATGGCCAAAAAGAAAGATGATATCTTTATACCAGTATAGAAAATCCTTACATTAAATGCATATAAATATCATTTGTCACTGTATATCTCCCAATAATTTGTCTATTATTGCAGTAAGATGATATTTAAATGCTTAGTTTATGATCAAAGCTCTGCGGTTTTTAAAACATATAATGCAGTGTAATATAATGATGATTGAGAGATGATCAAATAAATTTCCCTGATCATATTTGATACTCTCGTTTGAAAATGATGAAGTTGCTTCAGTCCAGTAAATGTTCTTCTCGACATATTACTAACCAAAGAAAAGTTATTCTTACGTTTACTTTATAAAATCAGTGAAGATTTCACCGCAAGGTGGAGCTATAGGTGAATGTTAGTACAATTATACTAAAAGGCCTTTTGCTTGTTAAATAGTGTAAACTATCAGTCAGATGACAGTAGGCATTTCCAGCTAAATTTTGATCATGCTGATCATTTAGATGCCTTAGAAATTCATATATCAAATATGATACTATACGCTTCATAGTTGCTGTGTTGGTTGCCTGTAAACCACCTGCAGATTGGCTTATGAACTAAATTTTTTTATTAATGCTATTTAATAAAAGCAGCTGAGTCTGGTAAAACCATTGGTGAGACTTCATATTGTGCCTTTAGTCATGGTAAAATCACTGTAACTCACAGCCTCGTATGGCGTATTGTTTTATTTTAGCGTTTTAAATCAATTAACTCTTTAATATGAGCACTGACTAGTCTTGTTTTATACTTTTACCAGGTACATTCAAGGAGCTTCCTCTCCGAAGGACATGGTCATCCTCGTGGACGTGTAAGTATCCTCTCAAACACACTCTCCATCTGTCTCTCTGTGCACTGCATTAACACACACTTTCATCTGTGTTGATAAATCTTTTGTTTATGATGCATAACAGCAGTGTGGTGCTCTACTGCCACCTGTCGGCTGAGAAGAACATTATTCCATCTTATTAACCTCGTGCCTCAACATCAAAATGCTACCGTGTTCCTGAAATATGACTTGGAGGTTATATGCAATGAAAAATGGCATTACTGTTGCTGATATCTGATATGCTGGTGGAGAATTTAAAACATCTTGAGACTCTGATCTTATCTGACCTCTAAAATGCATAATCTCAAAAACGCTTTCGCATCATACATAAACAGATATGTTTACAGATGAATTTATTGAAAAGGTATGCATTGCATGAGTTCATAGAATTGTCGTTTTAGCTATAATGAAATGCATGATCATTTTGTTGTTAAATGCCACATTTAGTGAATCATCGAGACCTTCTTTTGAAATCTTTTATTTATCAAACCTTAAGTGTTGTGCATTTAGAATCATTGGTAACACTGCTGCGTAGTTTAACAAATAAGTGATTGCCTCAATCATACAGCCATTATGTGCATAATCGTCAAAAAATCATTAATATTCTTAAGTAAACCTCTCAAGAAAAACTGCTTAATGGAGGTTAATTGTCACTGGCTGGCAATCCTCCATAACCTTAAATAGATACCGATATCTAATTAAAAAATACACCAATCGCAGCTGTCGCTTTGCCAAGGCAATCTCATGCCAATCAAAAGCACCATCGCACTGAACGTTTCTGACAATCTTAGACTAATCTCATTGTGACGACTGGAAGCATGAGACAATAGTGCTGTCTCCGGGGGTTTCCAATGTGCTCAGCTTTTTTAAACCTTCTAACTTTGGAAGCCAAATTACACATGAACTCGTGCTCTATGATTGCTTTTTCAATAGCTGCTGTAGGCTATTAATAAATCCAATTTGCAGAATAGAATTCAAATGTACTTTGTTTTTGAAGATCGACTGTCTCTGTTTCGTCTGTGAAGATGGCACTCTTTAACATGCTGTTAGCAACAGGTTCTGCTTGGCAACGGCAGTTATGGGCTTGTGTTGCTGTGCAGTGCTGTTTTGAGGCATGACTGCTTTGTTAGATAAATGTTGTAATGTTCAGTGTGTGTGATGTATTTGTGTGTTTTCTGTGTGTTTGTAGGAGCGGTAGTGTCAGTGGACTGACCCTGAAGCTGATGAAAACCTCTGTCATCGAGATGCTGGACACACTCTCTGATGACGACTACGTAAATGTGGCTCGGGTAGGTTTTTTGATTTTTTTTTTTAAATGGTATCAGTAAGTAAAGGCATAACCCCCATTACATATATTGTATATGCATTACAATTTCATGTTCATTACTTTTTTATCTTGTTGTTGTTATTATTATAAATAAAGTAAATCTAAAGTAAGATTTATTAATAATTATATAAAATAAATAAGATATACAATTAATAAAATATATTATTGTTATATTAATATTATATATATAAAATTTTATATAGTGTGTGTGTGTGTGTGTATATATATATATTTTTTTTGTCCCCTTCCTTTTTTTTTTTTTTTTTTTTTTGCATATTTGTCACACTTAAAAGATTCAGTTCATCAAACAAATTTTAATATTACACAAAGATAATGCAAGTAAATACAAAATGCAGTTTTTAAATGCCTGATTTCATTTATTAAAGGAAAAAAAATCCTGCCAAACCTACCTGGCCCTACGTGAAAAATGTATTGCCTCCTCCTGTTAAATCATGAAAGAACTATGATTAACAACATTATTTTAGAAAGCTGAGTTAAATTGCACTAGCCAGACCCAAGCCTGATTACTGCCAGACCTGTTGAATCAAGAAATCACTTAAATAGAACCTATCTGACAAAGTGAAGAATGCTTAAAGTGCAGCATATCATGCCATGATCTAAAGAAATTAAAGAACAGATGAGACATGTATCAGTCTGGAAAGGGTTATAAAGCCATTTCTAAGGCTTTGGGACTCCAGTGAACCACAGTCAGAGCCATTATCCACTAATGGATAAAACTTGAAACAGTGGCCGCCCTACCAAAATTACTCCAAGAGCGCAATGACGACTCATCCAGGAGGTCATAAAAGAACCCAGAACAGCATCTAAAGAACTGCAGGCCTCACTTGCCTCAATTAAGGTCAGTGTTCATGATTCAACAATAAAAAAGAGACTGGGCAAAAACGGCATCCATGGGAGAGTTCCAAGGCAAAAGTCATTGCTGAGCAAAAAGGACACAAAGGCTCGTCTCACATTTGCCAAAAAATATCTTGATTATCCCCAAGACTTTTGGGCAAATATTCTGTAGATTGATGAGACAAAAGTTGAACTTTTGGGAAGGTGTGTGTCCCATTACATCTGGCATTAAATCGACACAGCATTTCATAAATAGAACATCATACCAACAGTCAAACATGGTGGTGGTAGTGTGATGGTCTGGGGCTGCATTGCAGCTTCAGGACCTGGACGACTTGCCATAATTGATGGAACCATGAATTCTGCACTCTATCAGAAAATCCAGAAGGAGAATGTCTGGAGAATCAGTTTGTGACCTCAAGCTCAAGCGCACCTGGGTTATGCAGCAGGACAATGATCCCAAACACACCAGCAAATCCACCTCTGAATGGCTCAAGAAAAACAAAATTAAGGATTTGGAGTGGCCAAGTCAAAGTCCAACTTAAATCCGGAGATGCTGTGGCATGACCTTAAACAGTACTTTCAGTGAAAACCCTTCAGTGTGGCTGATATCATATATATCATATGGTGGTGCATTTTCTTGCAATAACCAGATGTTATTTTATTGAAACAATATATTTTCTTGTAATAACGAGATGCTAGGTTGTTAAAAGGACATTTTTCTCATTAAAACATTTTCTCTTAATAACAAGATAAAGTGTCATTAAAACTATATATATTCTCATAATAACATGTCATAAAAATGTTACATTTTTCTCGTTATAACAAGATATTGCATCATCGCTTGAATGGGAGTATGCTGTTATCAATAGTGATTTACATTTAAGACAACACCAGCATTAATATTCAGTTGTGTGAATCCTCCAGGAATCTGAACCTATATGAAAATGTAACATTTAATCTAAAGAGGGTTGATTTATGGTGATCACACAATAGCAGCCCACAAACGCAACCCACACAAGTAAGCATGCACATATACACAGACACACACACACATAATGAAACATTAGCGTTTTGGAGGCCCACGCCAGTAATCCGGGCTGATCCGGGGCTTTTAGTGTGTGTTTCCTAATACCGGCTCTGAGAGTGCAAAATGAGCATCATAATCTGAGCCGGAAAACAGCTCATTCTATAGCTCGCTGAAGAAAAGCAGTTTTAGACCACATTAGAGTGGCTATGTGTGTTTACTGCTGTTTACCTCCAGATGTCTAGAGTAACGTGAAATCAGAATGGACCCTTTTAGCTTTTTTAAAGGGCCAATTCAGCCAAAAATTACAATTTAGTTCGCGTTACGCACCCTCGTTTCCTTGTGAAACACAAAAAGAGAGATTCAAACGGTGCTGGTCACTCTTTTTCATGCAATAGCAATAGGTAAAAAAAAATGCACCATAAAAGTAGTCCATAATAAATTTGTGTGCACAGACTGTAATACAAGTCATTTTTTGCTGATAATCTTCCCTACAGTGACCTGCAGAATCACTGAGTCAGTGAGTTGAACTCAAGAACTGAATCAGTCCAACTCAAAAGAATGATTCGTTCATGATTCTGGGATTGGTACATTTCTCTCATGAAGACTCAATTTGCTCTCCCTTTAATCTTTTCTCTGTCAAGGAAGAGTAAAAGAGATATCAAAGGGATTTTTCTTTCCTATAGGCAGTTTTAGGAAACATTTCTCCTTTCATTTTTGTTTGCATTGGCATTTTCTTTCCTCCGCACCTGCGTTGTGGAACCTTGTAATCAAGACTGCCGGATGTACCTCAGATTTTCACAGCTGTACTTCCTCACACACATACACACACACATACACACACACACACATACATAAATGCTTTATGCTGAGCTCTGTGCAGTCAGTAAGTAAAGCTGTACTGATGTGAAAGGTATTTATGGAAGCTTGTTTCCGCCATGGGTTAAAATTTAAAAACAAATGTTAATTGCAACTTTTTTAATCTCACAATTCTGAGTTTATATCTCATAATTCTGACATGTTCACAATTTAGAGAAAAAGTCAGAATTTTGATATATAAAGTCAGAACTGCATGAAAAAATTCAGTTATTTTATTCTTTATTCTATGGTAGAAACAAGCTTCCATAGGTTTAAGCTTTGTGCCAAATAAAAAAAAAATCTAAATTAGTAGTGCTCATGTAAGGATTCAACAGTAGCACATAACAACCTGCAAGACCTGTGCTGTTTCTTAATCAGGATTTTTTTTTTTTTTTACAGTACAAATACCTAAACATCCTTAAAACAAGACCAGGTTATTCGAGAAGCAAAAATGCATGATATTAACACTTTTTTGGCAAGCTTAGTTTTTTCTCCTTGTTTTAAGCATAAATCAAACAACATTTAGTGAGATCTATGTTTAAAATGGAATGGTCCTGAGAGTGCTGCACGAGCTCGCGGCGCCATCTGCAGGACAGTTCAAAGCGCCTAACGCGAGTAGAATCAGCGCTGAAACGTGTTATTCGACCCGGTGACTTTTTATGAATGGCGGTGAGAATTTGAGATTGCTAGTGCTGTCATAAAATGCGCAACGGTTGTGATGTAATTAAATAATAGGCTGTAGTCTGACGCGCTACATGTCTGCTGTTACAGTAGCCTACTGTTTTTTACTTTCAATTCGCTTGGTTTGAACCGCTTTAATTTGCATTTGGGAACGCAACGTCTTTAGAAACGTTTCTAAATCTGTTGTTGTCTACAAAGAGAAGTTTCAGTGTCACATAATCCTTCATAAATCATTCTAATATGCTGATTTGCTGTTCAAGAAACATTTCTGATTATTATCAATGTTGAAAACTATTTTGCTGCTTCAGATTTTGTGTGGAAATGGTGATACACTTTATTTTTCGTGATTTTATGATAAATATAAAGTTTAATGAACTGCATTTATTTGTATTTATCAAATATATTAATTAAATTTGTTAATGCATTTATTAAATAGAAATAATTTAAAGGTCTTCACTCACTTTTTATCACTTTCATGCATGATGAATAAAATTATTAATTTCTCTCTCTTTTTTAAAATCTTATACAAACGTTTGAGTGGTATAAAAGATCATGTGAAAACTGATCACACTGAAAACTGGAGTAATAATGAAGAAAATTCTGCTGTGCATCACAGGAATAACATTACATTTTATAATATATTAAAATTGAAAACCTTTTTTATTTGTAATAATATTTCTCAATATTTTTTATTTTGATCAAATAAATTCAGCCTTGATGAGCAGAAGATAGTTATTTCAAAATCATTAATAATTGTAATGTTTCCAAACTTTTGGCAGATACTTTAATAATAATAACAATTCTATATAATTTACTATAATATAGTATAATACTTTATTGTAATAGATTATATAATACACTGTAAAAAATTATCGTGATTTTAACGGTAAAAAACTGTGAAAATGCTACGGTAAAAACCTGTTACATGGTTAACGGAAAGTTCCTGTAAAATTTACAGGGAAAAACCATAAACTTCCCAGACGTTCCCAGAATTCCCTGCGTTCCATTTCAAATTCTGTTTGAATTTGACGTTTTTTCTTTGAAATAACTGTTTCTTCTTAGTTTTTTCTTATCAGTTATGTTTATTAGGGTTCTATGTTACATCTAATGTTGTTAAATTAATGTTTATAGCATATTTCAGTTTAATGAGTCTCACCATGATGGTGTTTAGTGCTTGTGTGAATGACACTGGGCACCTTCTGTTTACTCTATTGTTTAAAAGATGCTTGTGATGGGCTTTGGTTCATCATGTGACTTTCTCATCATCACCTGCATTTGGTGGTTATCAGTGTATTTCAAAGGAACAAAACAGATTTCAGTACTTTAATAGGTTGGTATATTAAGATTATATCAGTTAAAGAAATTACGGTATTTAACTGTAAATTTAAGTTAAAACCGTAAAAACCTAAAACGTTGCTACCGTATTTTTTACGGTAGAATTCTGGCAACCACAGCTGCCAGTTTTTTACCGTAAATTTTACGGAATTTGTTTTACAGTGTATTGTTATCATGATTATTAAATGCTGCTTTTTATTTTTTACAGGATGATATGTATGTTTACAATATAAGATATATCTTTTAATGTGCTAAAATATGTATTTTTAATAATAAGCTCTGGGGCCATGACTTGTGGGTGTGGCTTGGGGCGTGGTCAGATTTTCCTTCTTTTTTTGTCTCTAGCTGATCATATGCCTGTAGATGATAAAATGAACAAAAAAACTAGTAACCACCCAGAACACCCTAGCAACCACATAGCAGCACCTTGTCAACCACTCACGACATGGCAGTGTGTTTTGCCTGGTCAAAACAGACTCATATGTAAAGATGTTCTGATTTGAGCACTATTAAACCATCCAGATGATTAGTGTTGTGAAATAGATTTTAAATAGAGTTCAAGTTTCATACGAATTGATTCCTCTGCAGTGGAAGCAAATTATGAATTGCGAGAGAAATCAATCAGGTGTAAGTGACTCCATTAGCGAGTGTTAACAGCAGAAATGATGATGCTGTGAGATCTAATGGAGATGAATAATGAAGCTTTTAATAGACTTGCTGAAGCAGCTGCTGTCTGTCTCTCTCTCACTCTCTCTCTCTGTCCAGTTCAATGAGAAAGCGTACGCCGTGGTGCCGTGCTTCACCACGCTGGTCCAAGCCAACATAAAGAACAAGAAGATCTTCAAAGAGGCTGTGATGAACATGCAAGCGAAGGGGACGACAGACTACAAGACCGGCTTTCAGTTTGCCTTTGACCAGCTGTTAAACGTAAGACTCGCACACTCATGTTTACCTACTGCAGTTATCGACATGAAGATACACTGGAATTCAAGTCTTTAAATAAAGTTCATTATAATGACTACAGACTGACCCTGACCTACAGACGTCCTAAGAGGTCATGAATCATTTGTTTTGTTGTGATGTTAAATTAATTATCTTTAATTTGAAGTGCTCGATCATGTACTACTGTCAAAAAGTTTGGGGTTGGTGCAAAGACGTCTCTTATGCTCACCAAGGCCTGCATTTATCTGATCCAAAATAGAGTAAAAACAGTAATATTGTGAATTTAAAATAACTGTTTTTTTATTTGAAAATATATTTTAAATTTAATTTATTCCTGTGATGCAAAGTTGAATTTTCATACATTTTATTAACAATTTTTTTGATGAATAGTTCAAAAGAACATCATTTATTTAAAATAGAAATCTTTTGTAATATTATGAATATCTTTACTGCCACTTTTGATCTTAATGCATCCTTGCTGAATAAAATTGTTCATGTCTTTCAAAACATTTTGAAATTGTGAACTCTAGAAATAAATAAATAGACTGAGAAATATTTTAGTCTCAATCTCGAGAAAGCAACTCTTTTTTTCACAGTCTTAGGGCTTGCATACTAACTCCGATGTTAACTAAAAATATATATTTTTAGAATATACAAAAACATGATTTACTTTAGCTATGAATCATTTTACCTTTGACAAGATCCCTGGATGTTCCCAAAGAGAGTTTTTTTTCTAGATTTAGCTGGATTTGGCTTAGTTAAATTTGTTAATGCCACAACATCCTCTTACCAACTCAGCGGAAAATTGTATTGCTCAGATGTTGCTTTTTCAAAGCGTTCAGAGATTTAACGGAGTTCTCAGTTATATTTAATTTAAGTGTCAGCTTTTTCTCATATGTCTGAGCGATAAAAACAGACAAATGATTCAATAGTGGACATTCAGTAAGCCTTAAAATGATCTTGCTGAGGAGAAATGTTTGAGATCATGAGAAATATGGCCATGCAGAAGCATGTTGATGGTGAGTACAATGATGTGAGATTTGTTGATGGCCACGTGTGTGGCTTCATCCCATGCATTTAGTTTTGGCCGACTGCTGCTCGAACAGATCGTGATGGTGTGATTGAGATACAGACGAATCTGTATCCTCTTCTGACCGAAGACACTCGTTCTTTCTGACTTGCTCTTTCACTGTCGCTCTCAGATCCACAAGCACCAAGGCATTTTAATCTCTGCCCGTTGACTCCTGAGAGGCTGAGAAGAGAGCGCTGTAAATTTGTAATTGTGGCAGTATTATTTATCTTTATTAGAATCTTGTCAGAGTGATGTGGCCTAGGCCGAAAGTCAATGACAGCTGTGATTGGACGGGATAGGAAGAGGGGACTTTTGGCTAACTCATCAGAGATAGGACCGTCGGCGGCAGCTGGCACAAAAGCAGACGTATGATTAGAGGAACAGACGTGCCCGCATACACACACACACACACACACGCTTAAGTGCTCGGACACATGTGCGGTGCTCTGCCAAATGGGACGCTGTTATAACCAAGGTCATTTGTGTAGTGGATTGATTCAAGCAGGCCTGAAACGAATTCTGTGCAAATATGTCAATGCAAACACTTTGTACGCATATTGACCACAAACACACTGCGACTAAATTTGGTTCTCAGTTCACCTTTTAGTGCTTAAAGGTGCGGTATGTAATATTGACAGCTAGCGGTTAAAACAAGTACTGTGGTCCAAATTCAAAATATTGGAGAGAGTTGTTTCTCCTGCCTTCACCTCCTCAGACTCAAGGACACAGGAATAAGTGACAATAGGAGTCGACAAGCTTTAGACTGTAAACTGAGGAGTTGATTTATCCACTATTTAATATGCCTCTGGTTGTCATGGAGCTTTGTAGATGGATGCCGGAGCTTTTTAGGGTAGAATCTGTGATCTCTGATCCAGTCCGTTTTTTGGCTTCCATGACTGCAATGTGTTGTGTTTTCCTCCAACTGGCCACCTGGGGTGTTGAAACCCTATTGGCAGTAGGCGGAGTCGCACAGTGACATTCTGACACGGAATGCACATTTCAAAATAGAACAACAGGCTGTAGCATGAAACAAGTATGTGAACTTAGCATGTCTTCTAAATATCTGCAAATGTATTATGGTATTTTTATGATTTAGTACAGTCAAAAAATTACATACAGCACCTTTACTCCGGGTGTGTGTTCACGGTATGTGTGTGTTTGTGTGTGTTCACTACTGTGTGCACACTTGGATGGGTTAGGTGCAGAGCACATATTCTGGGTATGGGTCACCATACTTGGCCAAACGTCACTTCACTTCACTTTAATCCTGTTCTGTATACACACAGTTCAGTAATATACAGGAGTGACAATTCCAAACTAATTGACTACCAGTAATAACAATCACATTTACAGATATTCTACCCAGTCTGTACGGAACTGAACTAAATAGCTGGTTTTTAATTATGTATTTAAATATGTATCAGAGTTTTTTTTCTGTATGTGCAGTGCAAGAAATCACAGAGTATGTTTTGACTCATTAGTGTGGCCAGATCTTGCTAAAAAAAACAGTAAAACAAATAAGAACAAGCCCATAATAAACTCTAATCCAAATGCATTATCTTGGAAATTAGTCACATGTCAAAATATAGCGAACTGCACCTGCCTATTAATCAGTAAACTGGATCGCTTTATGAGCCAAGACCAAAGACACATAATAAGCATCGCTTATAATTAATAGACATGGCAACCCTTCAAGAATGCGCTCTGCAATGCAGACTTCACGAAACATTGTGGCTCTATCGACGGTAGTTTAGTTAAAAACACTGAACTTAAAGAGGTCGCTGTTATATGACGTCAATCATTACAGTTTCAGGAGTGACTGTTATATGTACACAATACAATAATTTAGAGGATTCACTCGCATATTTAAATGTGATCGTCACTTTACAGTGTGTATGTGGCCATTATTATTATTAAATGACACATTGCAAGGATAGTGTAAAGTACAACGCTTTTCACAAAGAAAAGCATCTGTTTATAAAGGCAGATCCAGTGAGTTTCAAACTGACCCGGCTCATTGGACACCCTCCAAACGAATCTTATGCATTTCTGTTTCTGTTTCTCACAGGAGACCAGCGCTCCGAGAGCAAACTGCAATAAAATTATAATGATGTTCACAGACGGCGGCGAGGATCGCGCTCAGGACATCTTTGAGAAATACAACTGGCCAAATAAAACTGTGAGTCGAGGCGATTCAATTCAAAACATGCCGGTGTTTCCATCTGTGTGGTAATGACCTTCAGTGACAAGCAGTTTTTCTGTCCTCCATAAAACAGAAAATAACAACAAAATCAAAGTCAATCAGAATATTTTTATGTTTGTAGTTGTGTGGAGCACGATTTCAGACCAAAGAGATAACATCATAAATCTGATGTCATTCCAATATAAAACTTACATCCTAGCATAATATCTCACAAAAACGTGTTTGAAATGATAAAACAATACGCATGCTGTTAAATGAGGGTCCAAATACAGAGGGACTACTCTGTATTTTTAGACCTTTTTGCTACACAGATCTAATAAACTGTCTTCGCTCCACAGGTGCGAGTTTTCACATTCTCAGTGGGGCAGCACAACTATGACGTCACTCCTCTGCAGTGGATCGCCTGTGCCAACAAGGGTAAGATAGTGAGAATGTAGACTTGGTTCAAAAATCTGAACTTTTCAGCTGTTCTGTACTTCTGTACATCTGTGTTGTTAGGCACAATTTGAAGTGTCATGGCAGGAACACAATGCAGCACCCTATAAACTGCATATTAGTGTTCTAAAAATGTAAAGAACACGTTCTGCAAGCAAATTTCAAACATCAAAGCAACTTTCTAAAAAAAGAAAAAAAAACTCAGCCCAACTTAAATGCATCGTAACACCCTAGAAACCACATAGCAATGTGTTTAAAATGCCTAAGTACACCTTGACAAACACATAGTAACACACTAGCAACCAGCCAGAACATTGTAACATTGTGGCGGCAAACATCACTCAGAAACTTACTGTGAAGAGGATTTTTAGCTGAAACAGCGGTCCATTTTTGAGAATTAAAAAGCATATCAAGAAACACAAAATTAATACCCATGGCTCCTGACGATATACAGTATTGCAATCTTATGAAGTGAAATGATTGGCCTGTGCTAGAAACTGAACATTATTTACAACATTACAAACGTTCCGGAGTGATGTCCGGTTCTTTTTTGGTGAACTAGTTGAATCAGTTCACCAAATTGGACTGAACCACCTGAAACGACTCGAGCAGCACAGATCTACAAGTTACTCCATCAAAACACACATTTGGATGTGTCTGACAGTCACTTCAGCTGGAAATGAGCCAAAATAGTGGCGTATCTGATCCTATGATGAATGAACTCTTTCAGCGCTCCAGACCAATGATATGTGAATGCGCAAACTAAGTGAAATTAAAGGAACTCTCCACTTTTTTTGAAAATAGGCTCATTTTACAACTCCCCAAGAGCTAAACAGTTTTCGAATCCATTCAGCTGATCTCCGGGTCTGGCGGTAGCACTTTTAGCGTAGCTTAGCATAGATCATTGAATCTGATTAGACCGTTAGCATTGTGCTCAAAAATGACCAAAGAGTTTCGATATTTTTCCTATTTAAAACTTGACTCTTCTGTAGTTACATCGTGTACTAAGACTGATGGAAAATGAAAAGTTGATTTTCTAGGCCGATATGGCTAGGAACTATACTCTCATTCTGGCGTAATAATCAAGGAACTTTGCTGCCGTACCATGGGTGCAGTAGGCGCAATGATATTATGCAGCGCCTGAAAGTAGTCCCCAGCTATATCATAACTAGTTACCTAGCTGGGAACTACTTTCAGGCGCTGCGTAATATCATTGCACTCTTGGGGAGTTGGAAAATGAGCCTATTTTCAAAAAAAGTGGAGTGTTCCTTTAACATTTTCATTGTTTCTCGTGGTTTGTGTAAAATGGTTAGCTGATGAAGACTAGTTTATTCACTTTAAGCATGTAAAACATCCACATTTTGTATAATTATTAGGTGCTTTAATTACACTTTGTCATTGCGTGATTACTAAAACTAGAATTGAACCAGTTCATTGAAACAAACTGTCTGAATGAACCAGTAATTAGATTTCTCCATTGTCTGAGGCTCTGGATTACAGGTAATAATGTTGTAAATAATGTTCAGTTTCTTGCACTGACCGATTATTTTGCTTCATAAGACTGCAATATATCATCAGGAACCACAGGTTTTATTTTGTGTTCCTTGATATGTTTTTTTTTCTTCTTCTTTAGCTAAAAATCTTCTTTTAATGTTCTACTCAAGAAAAAATTCACCTAAATCTCGGGGTGGCCCGAGGGTCAGTAAATTAACAGCATATTTTCTGTTTTGGGTGAACTATCCCTTTGAAGCCAAAACTGTCCATTTTCTAAACGCACTAAGAGCTTGCATGTAATCCTGGTCAACAGCGCTCAAGTAATGTCGACCTATCTGACCTAACAAGTTAATTCCAGGCCTGTAGCGCAAACACTCTCCTTCTCAGCTCTGTCTTAACAATCAACCCTCTCTAGCTCTCTGATTAGTTAATGACGAACGGTGGCAGAACACTTCAGAGACCCCCGCCTCCCTCCCTTCCTTCTAATTAATTAACCAAAGAGGAACTGCCGTCGCAGCGATAACCACGTCCGCAACTTCTCTGCGTCTCCAGCCAAAAGCGCTTCCACTTAAGGATTAGCCCTCTGTGCGGCCATGTTCTCTGCTGTAATGACTGGCAGTGAGGGGACGGAGTCTGGCACAGCAAGCAAGACGCTTTTCTCAGCGGACTCCATCTCCACCGCAGGCTTTCATTTCGCTCGCCGATATCACAAAGCAGCAGAGGAACGCCCCTGACACCCTCACAAAGCCCACATCCACGTCCGCGGTTCTCCCTGTGCTGTAGGATGCGTGTTCGACAGCATATCTGACTGAAAGCATTCGCAGCCGCCGCTAGGGTCCTTCAAAAGCAACAGTAGGGCGCATACGCCACGTTTCCTCCTCTGAACGTACGCAGAGCACTCTTTGACGGGCTTGTTAAGATGCGGATTGTATCAGATTGTCTGCGTCTTATTGTTTTGTTGTACATGTCTCCCGTGCGGCGGAGACAAATGGATTCAGCGTTTTGTAATCATGACCAAGTCAAGGGATCAGACTGGCGGCAACAATGAGAGACATGTTTGTTTGACACAGCTTAGCGTGTGTTGTCACTCCACCGGCTGTCTCTCAGCGAGCTCGTTCACACTCCGCTGACACAAACAAAGTCTCATATGGCCGCCACTGAATCAGAGCCAATTCCCAGTCTCTTTGATTCCTGGCGACTCGCATTGATTTGATTAGATTCTTTCTAGCGTGCTGATTGGTTTGACCCTCAGACATCTTCTGAACACTTTTTTTTTTTTTAGTTTTTATACTCTAATTCTCTTGACTTTGATTCGCTTTTAAAGACTTTTAAATTATTTCTGATTCATTAACTGTGCTAGATTTGACTTCCTTATCTGCAGTCATTTTAGGGGCCGTCGCCTTCTTAAAGAGACGCTACGGGTTCAACACCCATTAAGCTTTATCTAATCCAACATTTGTGACATGATGGCAGTTACCACAGAAAATCATTTTGATTCATCCCTTTGTTTTAGGGGCCAGTTTGAGTATAAACCTATTAAAATAATAGAAAAGTATATTTTGTTTGAAGGGAAAAAAATGTTTTTAAAAAGAGAAAAAAATCATAAAAGACTATTTATTGAATGTGTTAAATAAATAAATAATTGTTATATGTACACTGTATTTATGAATGAATATATAGTAAAAGAAAAATTAATTATCTATTAATATATTTTCTGTTCTGACAATCCTTTTTTTTTTCCAATCGTTCATTTTCATCTGGTTAAACCATAGTAATTTTTTTAAATTATAAAAGCTTTGTTCACGTAATTGTGATATGGTGTAGGGGAAAAAATAACAAATTGACATTACTTTTAAAATCTTTTTTTTTCCCTCTTTTTTTTTTTTTTTTGGAAAAATTGATTTGTCTCCTGGATTTTGGGGACATTCTTGATCCATTAAAACAGTATTACCCAAAAAGTATATTTTGTTTGAAACAAAAAAACGAAAATGTTTTATTAAATGAATTTTTATTACAATTTAATTTATTTTAAATGTATTAAATGACTATTAAATATTTAATATATATTTGTTAATGTGTACACAGTATTTATTTATCAAAGAATATTTATTAAAGGACAATTTTAATTAAAGAAACATTTATATTTATTAATACATTTCTGTTTTGACAAAACATCTAACCATAATATGTTTTTTCATTATAAAAATTCTATGTTCACCTAATTATCATATTGTGATTTAAAAAAATATGTATTATTTATTCAAAATATTTAAAAAGAGAAAAGAGAGGCAGAGAGGAATAGAATGTGTTTTTAACCCTAAACCATGTAAAAACATTGAATTACACCAAATACACAAAATAATGTTAATTTTAGCATCGTCATATTTTAAACCCTCAAAGTGCCTGGCCCTGTTTACTTTCATTATAAGTGAATTACTAGTTTAAAAGACTCTTTTCTTTGGTTCCCTGACATTATGCCTCAAATGTTGTTGATGGAGCTTATCATATATTGAACCAATGACATTTCTTTGATATAGATGCCCGATAGCAAGAAAACCACAGACGTATCTTGCTAGCCACTCACAGCCTATGGTGATGTGAACACTACACCCGACCTCTGTGTTAATGATAGTTTCGACTCAAATGAGCCACAAAATGTTGGTCCTGAAGTTATCGAGACTGAAATTGTTCAGTGACCTTTATAGCAATAACGGCACACTGAGCGAAGGCTGAACTGATTTCATGTGCACGCGAATGATTTCAACCACGTTTGTGTTTTCAGCCCACAGATAATTAGAAAAACACATGGTACCTGTTAGAAAATATGCACATTCAAAACTATGGTCTCAATACAAATCAGCCTGTATTGTCAACCTAAAATGTCTGTTTCAAGATTTTATAGATTCTGATGAATTGGTGTAAATGTAGATTCATATTAATGAGGATTATATAAATCTGTTTTATTTTATCACCAGATTTAGTGTCTTTTCAGTATGCAATAAAAACATTAAACATGTTTACAATTTTTTATTAATATGCTATGGCATAAGCACAGTAGTTATAATTTTGATGCATCACGACAAATTCACAAGTTCACAAAAAAAAGTCCCTATCAAAAATCTAATCTAATACTTTAGCATGTAAAATATGTAAGTATTAATTTCTATGTGTGTGTGTGTGTTGAGAGAAAATGTCTGTAAGTTTGAAGTGGCAGTCTGAAGTTTCTTGACTCTAAACACTTTGAGGATGACACCTCAGATGTTGTGCTCTTTGTTCAGACACTCTTGTGTTTAATAATGTGTTGAGCAGGCCGTATTGCCCCTGTCTGTGTGTCCACTCTCTCAATAATCAGCCTCTGAAGCGCAGCCTCTGAATGCTTAATGAGACACAGAACAAACCACAGCACAGCACATTATCTGGCTAGCATACAGTATCTCACAGAAGTGAGAACACCCCTCACATTTTTGTAAATATTTTATTATATCTTTTCATGTGACAACACTGAAGAAATGACACTTTGCTACAATGTAAAGTAGTGAGTGTACAGCTTGTATAACAGTGTAAATTTGCTTTCCCTCAAAATAACTCAACACACAGCCATTCATTTCTAAACCGCTGGCCAAAAAGGGTCTCAGGTGTGAATGGGGAGCAGGTGTGCTCATACTGGACACTGGAAGTTCAACATGGCACCTCATGGCAAAGAACTCTCTGAGGATCTGAAAAAAGAATTGTTCCTATACATAAAGATGGTGTAGGCTATAAGAAGATTGCCAAGACCCTGAAACTGAGCTGCAGCACGGTGGCCAAGACCATGCAGCGGTTTAACAGGACAGGTTCCACTCAGAACTGGCCAAGCCATGGTCGACCAAAGAAGTTGAGTGCACATGCTCAGCGTCATATCCAGAGTTTGTGTTTGGGAAATAGACGTATGAGTGCTGCCAGCATTGCTGCAGAGGTTGAAGGGGTGGGGGGTCAGCCTGTCAGTGCTCAGACCACACGCCGCACACTGCATCAAATTGGTCTGCATGGCTGTCGTCCCAGAAGGAAGCCTCTTCTAAAGATGATGCACAAGAAAGCCCGCAAGATTACTGGTCTGATGAGACCAACATAGACGTATTTGGTTCAGATGGTGTCAAGCGTGTGGGGCGGCAACCAGGTGAGGAGTTTAAAGACAAGTGTGTCTTGCCTACAGTCAAGCATGTTGGTGGGAGTGTCATGGTCTGGGGCTGCATGAGTGCTGCTGGCACTGGGGAGCTACAGTTCATTGAGGGAACCATGAATGCCATCATGTACTGTGACGTACTGAAGCAGAGCATGATCCCCTTCCTTCGGAGACTGGGCCGCAGGGCAGTATTCCAACATGATAACGACCCCAAACCCACCTCCAAGACGACCACTGCCTTGCTAAAGAAGCTGAGGGTAAAGGTGATGGACTGGCCAAATATGTCTCCAGACCTAAACCCTATTGAGCATCTGTGGGGCATCCTCAAACGGAAGGTGGAGGAGCGCAAGGTCTCAAACATCCACCAGCTCCGTGATGTCATCATGGAGGAGTGGAAGAGGACACCAGTGGCAACCTGTGAAGCTCTGGTGAACTCCATGCCCAAGAGGGTTAAGGCAGTGCTGGAAATAATGGTGCCCACACAAAATATTGACACTTTGGGCCCAATTTGGACATTTTCACATAGGGTTGTACTAACTCTTGTGGCCAGTGGTTTAGACATTAATGGCTGTTTGTTGAGTTATTTTGAAGGGACAGCAAATTTGCACGGCTATACAAGCTGTACACTCACTACTTTACATTGTAGCAAAGTGTAATTTCTTCAGAGTTGTCACATGAAAAGATATAATAAAATATTTACAAAAATGTGAGGGGTGTACTCACTTCTGTGAGATACTGTATGCATAGCACTCGGTCAGTCTATCTGCATGCTGAAAAATTATGCTTGTTATATTTGTAAGCGTGACAAAATAGCTCTCACCAAAATTGGATGAAATAATATTTTTTTCAATCAATTTCTTTCAGTATTAAATAAACTACATTAATCATCAACAGTTTGCCACAGTGAATTCTGCTGTAAAAATGTTTTAGATTTGTGTCAAAAGGAGGTAGTTTAATATAATTTTGCAGGTTTGTCTGTTCTGAACAGCATTTATATTTGTAGCGCACAAACCCCTAAAGCTGTTGTCTAGTTAGTCAGCTTACTATATTTTGGTGTGGAGCAAATGTGTCAACATTAACTAGCCCTTTTATTGGTTTGTTTATTTCTGAACAGGTTACTACTTTGAGATCCCTTCCATCGGAGCCATAAGAATCAACACACAGGTTTGTCCTTTCTACTGCTTCTTACTTCACATTAGTGTCTTCCATAAGTATTGGAACAGCAAACACAAAATTGCTCTGTTGGCTGTGGAGTCAAGACATTTGCAAATATGATTAAAAGATGAATATGAGACAAAAATACAGAATGTCACATTTTATTATTAGCCGTTTCAACACATACAGGTTTTACCAAATAAAAAGAACAGCACTTTCAGGGTTCATCCCACTCATTGATGTGAGCATAAGTATTGGGACAGTTGAACATAAGTCAGATATAAAAGATTAAAAGCTATTATTTAGTTGCAGATCCCTTGAGCACAATCACAGCAGTGAGTCTGTGACCCATAGACATCACCAGACTCTTGGTCTCATCCTTTGAAATACTTTTCCCAGCCTTTAATGAAGCCAATTCCAATTATTGCTTGTTTTGGGGAGTTTCTGCCTTTACTCTCCTCTTCAGCTGGTGAAATTCATGTTCAATCAGATTTAAATCTGGAGACTGACTTGGGCAATCTAAGACTTTCCATTTCTTTGCCCTTATAAATTCCTTGACTGAACTGGCAGGGTGTTTTGGGTCATTGTCCTGATGCAATATGAAGCACTTCCCAATTAATCTGGTGGCATTTTCTTGAATAATGGTAGGCAAGATGGATTTGTACCCTTCCAAATTAATTTTACTACTGTCATCATACATTAAGTCATCAGTAAAGTTGAGAGGGCCTGTTCCAGAGACAGCCATGCATGCCCATGCCATGACACCACCTCCACCATGCTTTACAGATGCGGCTGTATGCTTGGGATCATTGCAGTTCCCTTTTTTATCCACATTTTTGCTTTCCCATCACTTAGATAAAGGTTCATCTTTGCCATAAACACAGTTCCAAAACTCTTCTGGCTCACTTTTGTGCTATTTTGCAAACTCTAATCTATTCTATTTTTGGTGCTGGTCACAGGTTTGCATCTTGCTGTGTAGCATCTGTAATTCTGTGTCAAAGTCTCCTGAGGACAGTAGATTGTCAGAGCATCATCCAGCTTTCTGGAAGTTGTTGATGATTTTACAGACACGACTTTTAGGATTCATTTTCACAGCTTTTATGATTTGTCTGTCATCAACTACTTGTTTTCTCAGCCGATCAGGTAGTTGTTGGTTGCTGGTGGTTTCCAAACTCTTGATTTCTCCATGCCCTTTGTTTTTGCTATAGCTCTAATTGACTTCCTCTTTTCTTTTCGCATACAAATTTCTTGCTTTTCTCTCAAAGTCAGATCCCTCATCTTCATCCTGGTTTGTGTGTGTAATATAACTGATACGACACATTCCCTGCTTTTAATATCTGAAGAATTAATGCAACAGGACACAGCTGATCACTTAGAAAGACCTGTGAGGCAACTGTTCCAATACTTATGCTCACATCAGATAGAGGGATGAACTCTAAAAGTGCTGAACTTCTTAGCTGGTAAAGCATCTATGTGTTGAATCACCCAATAATAAAATGTGACATTCTGTAGTTTTGTCTCATATTCATCTTTTAATCATATTTGTAAATGTCTTGACTCCACAGCCAGCAGAGCAAATTTGTCTTTACTGTTCCAATACTTTTGGAGGGCACTGTACATACAATACTGTTTAAAAGTTTGAGGTCAGTAATATGTTTTTAAGAAATTAGTTTATTTAGTCATCAAGGATGCATTAATAGTGACAGTAAAGACATTTATAGTGCTACAAAAGAGTACTATTTTCAATAATTGTTCAACAATTTGTTCTTTTGAACTTTCTATTCATCAAAGAATCCTGAAAAACAGATTCACATTTTTCACCAAAATATTATAATTTTTAACAGTAAAATATAAAGAAATATTTGTTGAGCAGCAAATCAGCATATTAGAATGGTTTCTGATGGATCTTGTGAGTCATGATGCTGAAAATTCAGCTTTGATTGCAGAAATAAATTGCATTTTAACATAATTCAAATAGAAAACAGTTATTTTACATTGTGATAATATTTCACAATAATACTGTTTTTACCACATTTTTAATCAAATAAATGCAGCCTTGTTGAGCAGAAGAGACTTCTTTCAAAAATGTTAAAAATCTATATATGAAGAGTTTATTTGCAAAAACCAATAAACGCCACTTTTTTATTTTTTAAATGAGCTGATTGCCGGCATTATTCTCCACATATAGCGCGATCTGAACCCTAAACTTGTTTTGTCAAAAAAGCCAGTGTTGTCCACTTCCAAGGCATCGTGACTCGAGTTCACGTTTTACTGCAAAAGCTGACAAGCACCCTTATTGTTTTTGAACAGAAGCCGATAAGTCTATTTTAGCGAATCAGCGCGCTGTACTCAAGGCTACTTTCACTTTCAAAAGGCGTGCTAGCTGAGAGGAGTTTCATCAAAGCTGACTAAAAGTGACCAAGGATGGATAATTTCGACGAACTTGAGCCTGTGATTTCTTCTTCTGGATGTAAAAGGAAAATAAAAGCTGAAACGTTTTCACAGAACCTTGCAAAAGCAGCACATTACAACGATGAGGGAAAAGCTCCATGTATTGCGTGTAATCGCATCCATACACTCTATGATCACAACAACAACCTTTGTCAGGCATCTACATTGTCACCTGTCGAGATTACAAAGATTAAACGAGTCTAAAACATGAAATGTTAAGTTATCTGCTTTTGCCAAAAAACAACTACTGGAGTTATCTTTTTATTGCAGCTTTTGCTATAAAACAAGCTTTTACTGCAATTTAATTGATATTACTTGATTAAAAAACGTGATTTCTGAAAATAAATAAAGATGGAGTTGTCGGGTTTTTGCAAATTAACTCTTCATAAGATTAGTATGATTTTAATGTTTTTAAGGCACGTATACATATATTATCTATATTTATACAGGTTGTTTTAACTCATTTAAGAGGTGTTTTTAGGCATGACATCTGGTGGAGAACCTAAAACCCTTTGAATGGTGGTCAAATCTCTGTAGCGCATTGCCTCGAGCGGCTCAGTTCTTTATAAAAACAGCAACAACAGCCATGTGAAAGACAATACCGATGCATTAAAATGAATCAGAATAAAGAGTTTATCTTCAGCTGATACACATTCACAGGTATTTCAGCCAATCAGATTTTCCGTTTTAATAAAGCTCCATGACTCCAGTTCACTGTAAGTTCATTCAGCTTCCTGAGCTTTGAAGCCCTGTGATGTTATCACGATTTAGAGATATATATGTCACGCTAGAAAGCATAGAGAGAACTATAAAGATGAACGGATAAAGCGATAGAGACTTCTATATTTAGCATCAATAAGATTCAAACGGGACTGTGATTTCTCTAATCCACTTCCGTACAGTTTTCATTATCCTCCAGCAATCTTTCCCGAGGCCCACGAAACCCGCCGCAATAGCATTGCTCTTCCCCGAAAGCAGTCGGTCCAATTTCCCCACCTCTTCTGTGTGATTCCTCAGTGCTCTTCACTGACGTCTCTGCCTTTCTTCTTTATCTCCTCTCTATCACCTTTTACTATCTGTTTCCCCTTTTTTTCCAATCCAACTTAGCTTTATTCATTCGTGTCTCCTCCTTCCTCTTTCTCGCGCAGGCGAGCTGATCAGGCGCTTGAATAGACCATCAGCTGTTCCATTAGGCTGAGTGTAATTTTATTCAGAGAACTGCCACTTATTCTAATAGCCTGCGTGAGACAGGTGTGGGCGCGTAACTGTATATATCGACAGCAGCGGCTGCCACACCTGTGCACCTCCTCACCACCTCCTCTCCTGTCGCATGCTGTTACCTCCGAGAGCCGAGGACAAAAATAACCGCCAAC
Organism: Barbus barbus; assembly: GCF_936440315.1. NCBI lineage: Eukaryota > Metazoa > Chordata > Actinopteri > Cypriniformes > Cyprinidae > Barbus > Barbus barbus. The sequence continues at coordinate 27,597,695 of NC_136753.1, read as the reverse complement.
TGCACTTCCACACCAATCGCTCGCAGATGCTGGTGGATTTCTGACAGGAAAAACTCTCCAATCTGCAAAAAAGTTCTTCTAATGAATGTATGAAAGTTGCTTGAAGAAAAAAGCATTTAGCAGATTATTTCTGGGTGATAATATAGTTTACATTGTGCAATGATACAAGCAGTTTAGCCATTGAGGCAGTTATTATTTTGTGTAAATTACAGTTAACTAAAACCATTAAAAGAAGATTGTTGCTTGAAATAAAATACAATGAAAAATACCATTTATTTTATTTTATTTTATTTCAGGTAGTAAGGCAATATTTTTATGTAGTTTAACTTTGTGATAATTAATTTTTAAAAACTACATAGACGTTAAAAATAATAAAAATGACAAAAACAAAAGAAAATTACTGAAACTTTACATGTAAATTGAAAATCCAAATGTTGAAAATTCAAAATTTTAATAAAAATTATAATAGGATTTCAATGTCATGGTCTCAAATCTTACTTACCCGAACTATCCTGTTTATGAACTTTTGGGTTAAAAAGATATTTTCACATTTTATTGACAAAAAAGGTCTCTTATGTTCTTTTTTTTAGATCAAAAATACAGTAAAAGCAGTTGTATTGTGAAATATTATTACAATTTAAAAAAAACCTATTTTTTATTTGAATATATTTTAAATATTAATTTATTTCTGTGATGCAAAGCTGAATTTTCAGCATCATTGTGACTTCAGTATCACATGATCTTTCAGAAATTATTCTAATATGCTGATTTGCTGCTCAAGGAACATTTATTATTATTATAGATGCTGAAAACAGTTGTGCTGGTTCATATTTTTATGGAAACTGATCTTTATTTTTTTTAAGCATTCTTTGAATTTAAAGTTTAAAAGAACAATGTTTATTTGAAATAGAATCATTTGTAACATAAATGTGTTAACTGCTACTTTTGATCAATTTAGCTGAATAAATTCTTCAATTTAATTGATGCCATACTTTTGAACTGTTTGCATAAATTCTAAGGCTATTAGTGTGATTAGAAAGCTATTGAGTTGATTGTGAAAGTGCTCAACTGGAAAAAGCTGCTGCCTTTACCTTTACTCTCTACCTGTATAACATGAAAGTGTCACATTGCTAAGTATAATGAGATCAGTTTGAATATGAATGCAGCTCCTTTATAATTGAGCTGCTGCATTGAGTTCATGAACGTTTATGGACAGACTGGAAATCTACAAGCTAATCTGTGCAGCGGCCTGCTGTGTCACTGCTCTTTATCCCCTCGTACCGCAGAGACCGCCATTATCGGCCCACTGCTGTTTACCTTTCTCTTTTCTCCCGCGTGAAAAGGTCCGCCTGTCATCGTCTACTGAAATGTGTCCCCACGGCACGTTAAATGGTGTTTTAGTGAGCTAATAATAGAATAGGTTACACTTGTCAGCACTTCCATGTTACAGCAAGAAATAAAAGTGGCCTAATGCTGCAGTTTCATCAAAAAGCCACACTTACACAAGCCGCTGGCTTTCAGAGAGACAAAATATTCCCCACGTGAGCTTCTGGCCCTCCATTAGCTGTTGAATGTTGAAGCTGGAAGATTGCATTATTAAATGTGTTTTCTCCGCCAGGCATCGACGCATGTCTGGGTGAATCTCATGAAATGTCACAATAAACAGGAAAAAAAGAAATTATATATTGTGTAAAAAATCTCAGTCACTAAGAACATTTGAAAAATGTTTAATAAAAATGTATAATAATAACTGAAAATTGAATAATAAAACATGGACATTACTATAGTAAAATATCTTTAGGATTAATTTAGAATTATTTTTAATTATTTACTTATTAATTATTTTAATTACAATTGTGTGTGTGTTTATATTTATTTATTTATTTTTGTTACATATATTACATTTGGTAAATTCGTGTATATCTATTTATCTATTTCTGTTTGGCCTTAATTGATATTTTTCAGTTTCTTTGTATTTTATTACTTCAACTTCAACTTATTTTAATTTGTGCATTTGTAATTTGTGTTTATGTTTTTTATATGTTTTTCATCTAATATTTATTCTTTATTTTATTTCAGCTTTATTTCAATTAACTACATTTTCAATATTTTTTATTTAGATAACAGATAGATGGACGGATGGATGGATAGTATTATAATAATAATCTGTAATATATATATATATATATATATATATATATATATATATTACATTATCAAATAAAAAATTATATATATATATATATTCCCTCACTAAATAGAGATTTTTTTTTTTTTCCTAAAACAAGCATCATTTCCTTTTTTTTTGACCCCATTCTTTCAGACAGTTTTGGTGAGGTTCACTTCTTTGAGTGATTAACCTCCCAAAGAGTGTTGTGTTGAAAACAGAATTGTCATTTATAAACATGTGCTTACGGCGACCCAACAAGTGCCGTCCTGTGGCAGCCCACCCTACCTCTCCAGAGCGAGAATGTGCTTTCTAACAGCTGTAATATGCTTTAATAGCTGCTTTATGATGATTTGTTACGCTGGAAGTGCCTCTGTGCAGCTGGCTTTACTGGCCCCTCGGGCGGACGCTTTTAACAGCGTGCTTTATGTAATGGAGCGGCAAGTCGCAGTCGTTTGCTTTATGACAGAGGGAGGTGTGGACTCCTGCCTTTAGTGTGGCATTTTCAGATCTCAGTGTTATTAGTTGTAACCTGTTGAGAATAGGTTTCGATTGGTGATTCTGGGTGTGTTTGTTGTAAAACTGAGCTGTGATACAGTTCTTATGATATATGTGTTAAATTCTGTGTTTTTGTTATCAGGAGTATTTGGATGTTCTTGGACGACCAATGGTGCTGGCAGGCGAACGAGCTAAACAAGTGCAGTGGACCAATGTTTACCAGGATGCTCTGGTATGGAAGATTTCCATCATCATCATCATTATCATCAACTCAAAATTGCACTGCATAATTTCAAATATGGCCGATGGATTAGCCTGCATAGAATCTGGGCCCACTTGAATTGAGTGTTTGTTTATGAAATGCTTGTGTTTATCTTGAAAAAAAAATGCAATTAAATTAAACATCTATATTAATGTCATAATCAATAGTAGATATTAATAATTCTACGACCTTACTTGAGAAACAAAGTTAAAAACAAACACTTTTTATGCATTTTGGACGTTCATTTACACAATAATGGCACACGTTTTTGAAAACTATACTGTTTTGTTTAAATGGTGATGTCGTATGCATATTGCGTGTCTATAGGTATGTGTGCATGTGCATAGTGGGTTTTTTTTTTTATGAAGTGACAGCGCCAAATACTGTCCTGGCATTCATAATACAGCATTTGTAGTTGTTTCTATGGGATCTGTGTTAACGAGGACTGTTTTGACAGTTAAAACATTTCTCTTTTTAGTACAACATCGTTGTGTAAACATACCCTTAGGTTACACATCTCTGGATGAAATATAGCTTAGAATAGGAATCGTTGCACAGAGATTTTACACACTTTTAGGCTGAGAACTGCAAAATAGCATATTGACTATACCCACTAAACATTGGACGTCGGATAGACGTGCAGATCATGTCTATATTGGGTCCGTCGGTCCATGACCAATTCTGGACATCTATTCGACGTCCAAACTAGGTCCACTATTTGGACGTCCAACCATGACCCAACTTGGACGTCATTTTGACGTTCAACATTTGACCTAATCTGGCTTATTTTTTTTGGACGTCATTTGGACGTCTATGGCAGTTGTGATATACACATTAGACGTGCAGTAGACGTCGAAAAAAGACGTCGCCTGGCGTTACAAAACAACCCCATCAATGGACGGAAATTGGACGTCCAAAATGACATGGAAAACACGTCACTACGACGTCACATTGCGCAGTGGGTAAAAAGTTGGATTTTATTGCATTTCTAGTGCACGGCAGGCTGTCTAATTCACAAAGAACTCCACTGATTGGTGCGATTCTTTCGAATGATTCATCTATTAGTGACTCAATCGGAATAGAACAGTCTGAATCAGTCAGATGACTCACTTTCTGAGTGAATCAGCTTGGATGACTCACTCACTCACTGAACCGCAGGTGTTATGTTAAGTCTGAGTCATAAACTTTTTGAAATATGTGTTCATTTGTAAGGTTAGTAAAACTTTATTTTAAGTCTACTTACTAACTGGTTGGACAAAGTGTGCATAAATATACATATGCACAACAGAGCTCTATTTAAATAAGTGTTTTGTTTATAAACTGTTGAAGAAATGCTATTAGTTATTGTTTAGCGCGTTAGGGGTTTACCACACCCCGCTGCAAGAACTGCGTCCTGTAGGAAACACTGAAACGCACAGACACATGCCGTTATTCATTGATTTGAGACTGAGAAAGTGTTTCAGATTGCATTGTTAGCGGCGGCCACTCGCTGTGATATTGTTCATTCTTGGTTTTCTTTCCAGAATGCACAAATTTTAATCTCCACAGCTAGTTTGCTTTGTCATTGACCATATAATTTTAAACAATATAACTTCCTTTAGTTCACAGCCATAAAAACAAACATTTTATATGGCAGTGTTTTTTTTTGTTTTACAGGGTTTGGGTCTGGTCATTACCGGCACAATGCCAGTCTTCAATCTCACCACTGATGGAGACTCCAAAGTAAGTCGCGAGAAGATTCCTGTAAATCAACGACCAGGCATTTATTTCTCGTACCCCCGCAGGTCCATACAAATGTTGCATTATGGAGTTTTTGCATTATTAGTGTGATCACGTTCCAGTTCTAATTCTTAGCATGTTCCCTAACTGACATTGACAAACTGTTTGAGAGCGGCATGTTTCACAATTGTGTTGAATGCATATTGAATAGGGCTTGACTTTGAAGACGCTCGAGGGCGTTTGAGTGTGATTCAAAATTCGGTTTGAAGTTTAATATCATAACTAGAGCATGGAGTCGTGTTTGAACACTTAAACCATAGTTCAACTGTATAAATGTTGTTCGATTACACAATTTATCAGGCAAAAAAATTCACAAAAAGTCTAAAAGGTTTAAATTAACCTCTTTGTTGTTGAACAGTATATTTCAGCATATATGTTTAATTATTTTTTCAGAATTTGGACAATTTCTGGTCAAAAGTAATTTGATTATTTTGGGGGGGTTTTATCAAAATAAAATAAAATAATTATAGGATTTAGTATTTTACATTTGGCCACCTTCTTGTTGTCAAATGTTAACAAAATATGTCCATAATTAGTGTGTTGATCATTTTTTGATTATTTACATATATTTTGGTTTTATATATTTGTGTATATATAAAGAAATATAAATATGTGTGTGTGAGAGAGAGAGAGAGAGAGAGAGAGAGAGAGAGAGCGGCTATTATAATAAACAAAAGTCTATATATAGTAGCCTGGAATTAATGGAAAGATTAAATAACATTTATTAACAGCATTTGGGTTTTGTAGTAGTATGTATTTATTATAATTGCCTTGAATGAAATTGCCATCAGTTCCATGACTTATATTTCCAAGCAAACTGTATTGTAAACATTGTCTGTTTGGCTGGATGGTTCAGAATTGAATCAGTAGTGTTTGCACACATCTTTAATTTGTGCATTGATAGATGAGTAACCTTTCCATTAGATGATCAACTGTCCTGCCAGTGTAACTGATAAATGCAGAGCGCATTATAATTCAACACACTGCCTGCTGTCACATATCGGTTATTTTTCCTGGAGGCACATTCACTTCTCACTTTATTTGCTCTTTAATTTATATCCTAAGCAGATGCTTTCTTACCAAAGCTATACATTTTTTTGATTTTGACAATGGTAATGATAACTATGACACAACTCAGCATTATGTATAACATAAAAATGGATAAATGTGCCTGTTTGACAAACAGTTCACTCTCCAAGCATTTATCCAATTGTTTTTGACTGTTTGATTTGACTGTTAGGTTACCTGTAGTTTTGTCAAATATCAGTTCTGCCCCCTTGTGGTCGTTTGATGCATTTTTCAGTCTGTTGGGTTCTTTATTGCAGAATCAGTTGATTCTTGGTGTCATGGGTGTAGACATCGCCCTCAATGAAATTAAAGAACTCACACCGAGATATAAGGTAAGTCAAATAAATCTCTTTTTCAGTTATTTTTATTTTCGATCAACAGTCAATAATTTGCATCTCTGTGCACAGCTTGGAGCCAATGGTTACACGTTTGCCATAGATCCCAATGGCTATGTGCTGCTGCACCCCAACCTACAGCCTAAGGTGAAAAGCATTTGTCACTCGTTTATAGACCTTAAATTTTGTCCGAAATGTAGTTATTCGTTTCGGACGTCGCTTTTTAAACATTTAAAATAAAGGGATTAACAGTGTGCAGATCTTTTTTCTACTTTTTCTGATTACTTTTTGATCTTGCACCTGATTGAGATACTCTTGGATGTGCGTACCTTCTTCTTTTTTTCATGTTTATCTCTGTAACCATAATTATTTTTCCTAATGGATTTGTGTAGATCATTAACTTCAGAGAGCCGGTCACATTGGACTTCTTGGATGCTGAACTTCCAGATCGCAACAAGGAGGAGGTGAATATCTCTACAATGAGTTTTCCCTGCAAATGTGCCAAATAGATTATTAAAATGTCATTAAATTACTCATCAGAAAACAAGGCTGAGTTTAGCTAAGTAGAATGAAGAGCTTCTGAATGAAGAGCGTTTTTGGGTCTTAGAACAAGATTCCCAATTCACCTACTTGTTTGGGATCAAGGGATTTTTTAATTAATACTTTTATTCAGCAAGGATGCTTTAATTTATTCAAAAGTGGCAGAAATAACATGTATATTGTTACAAAACATCTAAATTTAAAAAATGCTGTTCTTTTGAACTGTCTATTCATCAAAGAATCCTGAAATTAAACATGTATCATGTGTTCCACAAAAATATCAAGCAGCGCAGCTGGTTCCAACACTGACAAAAATAAGAACTGTTTCTTGAGTGGCAAATCATCATATTAGAATGATTTCTGAAGGATCATGTGACACTGAAGTAGTGATGCTGAAAATGTACAAAACAGTTACTTTAAATTGTAATAATATTTCACAGTATCACTGTTTTTACTGTATTTTTGATCAAATAAATGAAGCCTTTGTGAGCATAAAAGACAAAAACAAAAAAAAATCTTAATCTTATTGTAGATCCGCCGTCAGATGATTGATGGCAAAGGAGGACAGAGAAAAATCAGGACACTGGTGAAGTCTGTGGATGAGGTGAGTCACATGACCTTATTAAATATAATGGCATACCGCGTGATGATCTTACGGCTGGTTGGTGATGTGCTGATCTTTGTGTGTGTGTGTGTTTTCAGCGTTACATTGATGAGGTCCAGAGGACGTACATATGGAATCCAGTGGAAGGCACAGATTACAGGTCAATATGACACACTCGCTCTTTCACACTGCATTTATGTTGATTTCAGTCACTTCCTCTCTACATCCTCTTGGCTATTTTAAGTTTAGACTGGAAAACATTCAGTGCAGTTTTGTTGAAATTAGTCATGAATTTTAATTGGCATCCATAACCTGCCAAAATGAGCAGTATAGCATGGCTCTCTAAATTGGTCTTTTCAGCAGGGCATTTTGGACAGTAATAATTATTCCAAAGAATTTACATCATCTATGCATGGTAATGTCTACAAATAAAGCCCAAAATTGGGCTTGAAACACTTTTTTATTCTTGTTCAGAAAACCTTGTTCATCCACCTCAGTAGATGAAACTGAATCAGCAGTTTCTCTCTGTAATATAGTGGACTTTGCAACCTTGTTAATAGTAGGATTTGGGACATGAGGCCTGATTTGACCATTTAAATTTTTTCGTAGCAGCATTCCTAAGTTTTCTTTAGTAAATGTATCTTGATAGATTTAAGAATGTTTAGATATTTGTATATCAAGATACATTTACTTAAGAAGCAAAGTTACATAAATAAAGAAAATGATCAAAATTGAGTTCTTGCTTAAAACAATAATTTTTTTTTTATTTTCCTTACCCTTTGGCAGCGTTTTCTTGTTTTAAGTATAAACTCACTTGATATCTTGCTTCTCAAGTAATTTTAGTCTGATTTAAGAATGTTTATGTAGTTGCGCTGAAAGACTAGACAATAATAAATAAGTGTAGACATTAAATGCAGTAGTATTTCATGCTTTGTACATTTTAATATTAGATACTTGCTTTAAAAAAGTGTGATTGGTTGTTAGTTTGTTTCCTAGAAAGAGCCAGATGTGGTCATATGTAAATGAGTTCAAATTCTCCCTTTCTTTCTCGCAGTCTCGGTTTAGTTCTGCCATCCTACAGCGAAAACCACATCAAGGCCAACCTGAGCGACCAGATCCTCCAGGTCCAGTGTAAGTACCAGGGGCAGGCTAACGCAAAGCCCGCTTACCTTTCTTTCTTCCCAAAGAAACTTCCTGTTCCCCCCTCCCACCCCTCTCGTCCAATCAACGGAAGCCCCTCCCCCTTTCTCTGACATCACAGCAGCGAGTCCGAGCGTGGATTCCCGGGAAAGCGAGAGTGGACGTGTTCTTCTGTGAAACCCCACCCCACCTCTTCCCTCTTCCCTCCTGTCCTCATGCTGTTCTGTACTGAGGTGATTTTTCTTTCCCTGCACGGATGCAAAGAAAAAACCCTCACTAAAAACCAGAGAGGTGAAAGCTGTGGTTTTACTGTGTTTACTGAGTTGAAAATAATGGTGACCATGTGCTATTATTTTTCCTTTTGCCGGAACATTAAAAAATGCTCTCGTCTTCTCTCTCACAATGACGATTCTGAAGCATCTTTTGTCTGGACAGGTTTTGTGTTTTTGTTTTCGTTAGCGAGATGTGAAAAGAGGCATGCTTTTGCTTTTCACTGTGTGCTTTATGTGTTCTGTCGTGTTTATTATTTGCTTTAATTCGTGTGGATGCCCACTGTGCTGTATTGTTTGCCGGCAGCTTTGGAATCAGTCAATAAATAAGAAAAAAGTATCCCACAATGCCCCCTGATGGGCCATTGTCCCGCACGGGAGATGGAACACATTTGGTTTTCCTTTCTTTCCTTGCTATTCGTTTGTTTTTCTTTGTTCTTTGTTTATTTGTGTTGTATTTGGTTCATTCATTTGATCTTTAGGTTATTTGTTGATTCTAGTCAATCTCTATTGTTAATTTTTTTGTTTCATATGTTGTTTATTTTCTTCCATTTGTTTCATTTGTTCTTTATTTCTGTTTTTGTTCTTTCTTTAGCTGTTTTTCTGCTTTTCCTTTGATCTTTCATTCTATCACTTTTGCTTGCATTTTTGTTCTTTTTGTTTTTGTTTGTTCATTTGATCCCTAGTTTCTTTCGTTCTTTTTCTTTAGTGTGTTTTGTGTATTTTTCACTTGTTAATTCTTTCGTTCATTTTTCTATTTAATTTTTATTGCTTTTGTTCCTCCCTGGCTTGATCTTTTTTCTTCTGTGCCATTTTTTCATTCTCTCTTTTTCATTTGATTCATTTATATCTCTTTCAGTTCTCCCCCTCTTTCTTTCTGTAATTTGTTCTTTAGTTTAATTTTAGTTGTTTCACTTGTTATATTCATTCTTTTGTTGTTATTGTTGTTTTATATATATTTCATTTATTCTTGTGTGTATTTTATTTCAGTTCTTTTGTTCTTTTTTATTTGTTGTTTGTTGTAGTTCATTCTTTTGTTTATTTGACTTTTAGTTTGTTGTTTTGTGTATTTTTCTTTTGTTTATATATTTATTAATTCATTAAGTCTGTAATTAATTAAATTTTTGTTTCATTTTATGCTTTCATTCCTCTTTGGTTTAAAATTAATTTATTTTCTTTCTTTCTTTCTTTCTTTCTTTCTTTCTTTCTTTCTTTCTTTCTTTCTTTCTTTCTTTCTTCCCAAAGCGTTCCTCTCTTCCTAGCTCGTATGTGATTCTCATTTGGTGACATATGTTATTTTTCTCCATGTTTCGTCATGCGGTGAAGGTTCATTAGTTCTGATTCTGCTCACGTGTCCTCAGATGTTCTCTCCTCGTCTCCGTCCTCGTGGAGTTCATTCGCTGCCTCCGTCTACTTGTTGCATATATTCTTTGCGACGTGTCATTCATTTTGGTTTCCTGTTCTCAGTTGTTCATTACTGTTTTGACTGACTTGATTTTCCTTCTTTTGAGAAAAACAATATTTTTATTCAAACAGTCATTGAATAAAATATTGTCTGTGACCCCCCTCCTCCCCTTACCCGTCCCCCCTGTTTCTTTTCTGCTCTCTCCTCCTCAGACGGATCAGTCTTCAAGGGCAAGTATACACCATATTGGTCCACTACCTTTGTTACTCTACTTCCTTCCTCGTACCCTTGTCCTGAACTCCCCGCTGACGCCCACCTCCACCTGTTCCAGCCTGCTTGCCTCCTCTGTTCCTCCTTCCCGCCTTGCCTTCAAGACCCTCCTCTTCCTCTCTCTCCTCCTCTTCCTCACTCCCTCACTCACCCACCCACCCTCTTGCTGCGGCCTACACCCACATCTTTCTCTTTTCTCCTTTTCAAGCTCTCTCTCTCTTCTCACTCTCTCTCTCTCTCTCTCTCTTTTTCTCGGCTCGGACAGTCTCTCCCTGACATCTCCTGAAGAAGAATAAAATATGGTCTTTCTCTCACTGTCAAAAGTATTTCTGATCCCTGTGTCCATTACGTTTGGGAATATTCTCCTCCATCTGTCTCCTCCTCCTCCCCCCCTCTTTATTCCTTAGTGACAGTGTTAAATCCTCAGGTTGGTGCTTTTGCTGTAGAAATTGTCAGTTGTTGTTTGTTACAGCTAGTAAAAGTCCTATTCTAGTCATATAGATGCAGTGTTTAGTTTGAAAGTTAACTTTAGACTATCAGTAGGACAAGTTAGTATTACGGTTGTACAGGTATGAGCTTATTGTGGTCCTTATTGAGAAGTTATGTTTGCAATTTGAGTGTAGCATATCATTGTGTGTTTGTTCTGAAAACTCATCATTTACTCTCCCTCATTTTGTTCCAAAATCATTTGACTGACTTTCTTCTATTAAACACAAAATAATGTCTTTTGCAGAATTTTCATGCTGCTCAATTTAATTCAACAAAAGTATATAGTGCCTGTCAATATCCAAAAAGATTCAAAAGCACCGTAAATGTATTACAAAACATATGTGCTATGTTCCAAGTCTTTTAAAGCAATATAAAAACATTGTGTGAAGAATCAACCAAAATCATTAAGACTTTTTAGTAATCAGTTATTTAAAAATGTATTTATTGCCCACAAAAAGCATCATATGACTTGCATCATATTAGAAAAAAACAAAACTTGAATATAACTCAAAAGTGAAATGGACCTCTATTATGGTACTTTTTTTGTGTGTTTTAGTGTAATATTTATATACTATTTTAATATTTCTTAATGTTTTAATAGTTTTTTATATTTTTTAATTTTTACACGTTCCTTTACTCTATATGTTCATTTTCTTTTTAGTTTAAGATAAGTCACTTTTTAATGTGCTTTTGTCATTTTTATTCATTTTTGTTTTGTTTTTTAAATATTTATATTCAGCTTCAGCTTCAATTTACTTTTAGTAATTTCAGTACTTTTTCATGTAATCATCATATTTTATTTTATTGCAGCTCTATTTAAATGAACAGACAATTGAAATAGTTTTGAGTTTTAAGCAATTCTAAGTGCTTTTCAAAGGAATTAAAAAATAACAAAGAAATGTAAAATAATCATAACATGCATAAGAAATAATACAAATTAACAATAATTAAAATGTACTAAAAAGTAAAAAAAAAAAAAAAGATTAAAAGAGAAAAAACATAAGAGGATACAGTGCAATCAGTAGTAATACAGTAAATGCACAACTTTTTAGTCTGGATTACTAGTTTTAGTTAACAGTTACAGTGTGCCCTTGATCACTATTTGCTTTCACTGAATAGAAAAAAGCAGCTTGAACATCCTCCAAAACATCTCCTGTTGTGCACCACACAAGTTTGAGGGTGAATAAATGACCTTGGATTTTTATTTTTGTCCAATATCTTCCATTAAATCTTAACTATTGAATAGAAATGTTTGCCATTTGTTAGCCTCTAACACTTAAAGACTTAAAGATGTCTATGAGCATGTAATGTTGTCTTTAGTTTAGCCAGCCAGTTTATTCCCTTAGGTTGTCTCTTACTATTCATATAATCATCAGTTCATGTTTTGGAATGGACAGGAATAGGTTATGGATGAATTTGCTAGATGGCCTCCTTTAGGTCCTCTCTTGCTGTTTTGGTGATGGAGCGCTTGGCAGCTCCCGGTTTGTTTGTCGTCCTCCTCTTACACCCCGTGTTCTCATCAGCTTGACCCCTCTGTACGTCTATCACCCCCCAGACTGCCACCACGGACGCTCCGCTGCGTCTTCACTTATCCTGACCTGGAAGTGCAAGGAATTGTGGAGGGAAAAACTTCCTGGGCACAACAGTGGATGTGGGTTTTAAGTGATACATATATTAATGTAGATATTTATTGGGTACATACTCACATGGACATTTATTGAATACATACATTTACATGTATACACACATATATATGTATACAGAGTAATGCAACATACTTTCTTTACATCATTATTTGTTGAATATCAAGTCATAAACAACACAGCCCTGCATCCTGAAAACAAATTCTGCTGATTTGCAAAAAAAAAGGCCTAATATTACCTAATTTGAGTTCAAAATATCAATAAAAACTTTCCATCACAGTTTTTTTTTCATACTATAAATGTCAAACGTTTCGGTTTTAATGACAAAAAGAAGTATTAAAAATGGAAAACGTATCATTTAACTTGTTAAAAGAGTGGAGAAATATGTTCAAATACTTCATTTAATATCAAAGAACACAAGCTTTTTCACAAAATCTGTCATTTCTGTCACAGTTTGGATATAGTAAAACATCTGGCTCATGTTTGCATATTCTTCAGCCACTTGCCATAATTTTAACCCTGAAATCAGGATTAACCATAAAATAATGTGATACATATGAACATTTACTGAGAATTGAACAATATGTTGTAAGATGGGAATCGTGTCTTTGTCTGTTTTTTAAGGACTTCTTCACCTTCACAAATGCTTGTCAAAAGGTAAAAAATGCAATCATATTTTGTAAGAAAGTGTGACATGCTCAAGAAAAACAGGCACTATTTTTGGAATCAGCACCCTGAAATCAGTAAGAAACAGGTGTTGGATCTCATTCAGCAGATATGATGCAGGACGGTGTGATTAATAACATGAGGATAGTGTGTTTTAGATCAAACTGGGTTGCCCTCTCTCTTCCCCTCCACAATGCTGGGCACTTTCTCCGATTGAGTCTCTGGAGCAGCTCCGCGGTGCCAGTCTGAGGGGCGATCACCTCCATCAGGACCCCTGCCTCACCCACTCCCAGCTAAACGGTTGGCCATGTTGATGCCTGTTGAACAAGAAAGCAGCACGCCACGCAGTTCGTGGAAACAGCATCAGAGAACTCGCTTCGTCTCAGTGTGTATCCGAGGGTCGAGCCAGTTCTCCGACTTGCAAAAAATGAAATTCGGACGAAATTTGAATCGAGCTAAAAGTGTCTGCTTTCCAAATTAACCCATTTTTTCGGCCAGTGCGACTCCATTGAAGGCACCATAGTGGCTAACGCTGGTATTCCCCCATGATTCCTCAGTGTTGCTATGGTAACGTCCCCACTGCGTTCCTGCACCTTTTGAAGAGCAGCTGATGTTAATTTGTTTCTCAGAAGCCTCCCTGTGTTCTCCGTCCTCCGCTTCCCCTGGATAATCTTGCCCGTTTCTGTTGCAGATTTTGAGTCTCTCCTGCCAAACACTTTTGAGTCAGAGGGACATGTGTTCATTGCCCCCAGGTAGCTTTGTGTGACTTCTTGAAGCCACGCTCCTGTTTTCGTGCATACGTCCATCGCTAACTTCCTTTTCAACATACCGTAATCACTGTAGTCTCTGTGTGTGTGCTGTGCGTAACGTGTCTTTCCATTTTAACCCAAGTGAATGTGTTTATTTGTTGTCTTTTGTCTGTCGAGACTCCTCGCCGTCACCCGTAGGAAAGAAAAATCTTGTTAATATCTCAGTTGTATCTCCTAGACCGCATTAAGAGCAAATGGAGACTTTTAGTGTTCTGGGTTCATCACAAGTACACTCTTAAAAATAAAGGTTATTTATTGGCGTTGATGGTTCCATGAAGAAGCTTCAACATCCATGGAATCTTTCTGAGCAACAAAAGGTTCATTGGATTTTTTAAATGTTCTTCATAAGAGAAATTGTTCTTTTTTAGAATGTTTGCTGAAAGCTTCTTTGAGGAACCAAAAATGGTTCTTTAAAGGAATAGTTCACCCCAAAAAATGAAAATTTGCTGTACTCAGCTTCAAGCCATCCAATACGTAGATGAGTTTGTTCATCAGAACAGGTCGGTGCAATACATCTCTTGCTCACCAATGGATCTTCTGCAGTGAATGGGTGCCGTCACAATGAAAGTCTAAACAGCTGATATAAACATCACAATAATCTGCAAGTATTCCACACCACTCCAATCTATCAATTAATGTCTTGTGAAATAAGAAAGTGATTCATCATTAAGGTGTTTTAACTTCAAACCGTCGCTTCTGGCCGAGTCCACAATCCATAATAACACTTTCTTCAGTAAAAAAAATTCCATTCCCTGTTGTTCTCTCACATTAAAATCCACTGATATATTTATTTAAAACAGTTTCGGAGTATATTCAGATGTAAATAGTGCTTGATCTGTGCATATTTCTCTCCTGATTCAGACCAGATGACTTTTTTGCAGGAGGAAATGTTTTTATGGATTGTGGCATTTTAGTTGAAAACAACAGTTTGAAGTTCAAAAATTTGATGGATTTGTATCTTAGTAGCTTTTCACTTCACAAGACGTTAATTGATAAACTGGAGTGGTGTGGATTAAGAAACAAACTCGTCTACATTTTGGTGGCCTGAGGGTGAGCACATTTTTATTTTTGGGTGAACTATTCCTTTAAAGGCATTGCCAAAAAAAAACAAAAAAAGGAACCTTTGTTTTTAAAACTGTAAAGCTTGATTTCCACAGAAAATAGTTTTGCTCGGTTTATATAAACAAGAAATATGTGTACAGTATTTCACTTACAGTGGAACCGGTCTTTCTTAAAACTCATATTTTATTTCTTCTGGTTATGTTTAATGCAGTTTCTGCTGGTGGAGTATGTGCTCTATTAAATACTTTTAAATTATGTGTTAAATGAGTACGTTTACAAAAAAAATGAAAGTAGAAACAATTGCTAGTAAATTTGACAAATAGTTACATGTAAAATTTTGAAGTAGGAACTGAAATTGTGTTTTCTTATAACACATAATCTCATTTTCTAATTTAAAAAAATATATTTTTAAAGTGTTGTTGTAAATTACAATGGTATGCAATGCAATGTCTGGCCTGATACACTTTTTTAAACCATTCTTAATATATTATTATAAATGTGCTTTTGTTTGTTTTTACAAACTTGAGTGACAAGTTGATCATATTTTCTGTGGTAATGATAAAGCATAATTTGTTTTGAATCTGGACAACTCCTGCTTTTTATATTTTTAACCTGAGAAAAAGACATCAATAATCGTACATATAATCTCACATATGTCTCCTTTAGTTTCAGAAGAGATCTCAACAATGTCGCAAATTGCGATTTGATTTTCCAAGATACCAAAGATTGCAATTACTGTCATTTTAAAATGCACTCAAATGCTCCTCTATGCCATGCTCAGTTTTATAGCTCTGTACTCTAGCTGTACATCAACATTGTATTTTTCCTAAACAATTTAATGACACTCAAAGATAAAGTTCATACGTGAAGCGTACCTGAAAGCCAGGCTATGAAAGTGCGGCCTCTGAGCAGTAAATATTCCTCTGGGTAACTCTGTGTTTGAATCATTGTCGTCTGCTGTCATGGATAGGTATCTTCTGACGTTCAGTCGATTCTCTCATGTCTTCTCCACATCTCATCGCTGCAGCTCTCACGCGTCTCCTCTGTATGTGTGTGCATGGCGTTCTCCTCACTTCCTTACATACGGCATCAGTATCAAGGGGAAGGTTGACTTTGGTTTGCATGTTAAAGCACTGATGGTCTAGAGAAGTTCACGTGCATGAGTCTATGAATGATCATCTTTCTCTCTGTTTTTAAAGCATAAACACTCCAAAATCAGGTTCTTAGTCAGTAGTTTTGTTATGTTTTCCAGTAAAAACATATAAACATCCCTGAACAAGATGAATTTACCTGAGAAGCAAAATTGCAATAATTTTGACTTTTTTTCAGAGAACATATCTTAAGGTCTTTGCACACAGAGTACAAAAGTCTCGTCCGAAGTTTTCACGTTAAAAAATAAATACGCCCTCACGTTGTGTCAATCATGTTTACACAATGCCTCCAAAAGTTTCGTCCATCATAAAAAAAAATTGTATCAGGTTTTCACATTTTTCTGCATTTTCGCATCCATAGCAAGCATTTGGATAGGAAAGACTGACAAATACGAAGAAGAACCCCCCCCCCCCCCCCCCCCCCCCCCCCAGAAAAAACGCATACACAAATATCAGACTCAGTGTGCAAAGACCTTTAAATGAAGTTGAATTTAGTGAAAAAAAAGTTTAGGATTTACATTTTTCATTCACAAATTGCTAGTGAATTACAGAATAACTTGCAAGTAACACATTGAATTGCGTGTGAAATTTTGAAAGTACAAAAACTGAAATAGTGTTTTCTTTAGAGATAGTATTGGTTTTATTTACTTCCAGCTTTTTTACAGTGTACGTTTTAGACCAAATGCACTGCAGTGTTACTCTGGTCGATTTGTCTTGTTTTTAAGGATGTTTAGGTATTTTTACTGGAAAACCAGTCAAAGATACTGGTTAAGAATTATTTTTGCAGTTATGTTTTATGTATGTAATTGTGGTGTTTTGTGAGTTTAAGATGTATTGGTCTATGCAAAACTCTGTCTGTCTGTTAAGGGTTTACAGTCTATTATATAACTGTTTATGATGTTAATCTTTATCAGAGAGATTTTTCCAGTGTGGAATGATGTGTGTCTTCCTCAGGGAATACTGCAAAGACCTGGAGCTGTCTAACAACAACACAGAGTTCCTGCTTAACTTCATCGCTCTGATGGAGAAGGTCACGCCAGACTCCAAGCAATGTGAGACTCACAGATTTTGTGTGAATTATTCAATTACTTTATTCCATTTTAATGTGCTTTCTGTCAGTAGTTTTCATTGCACCATCAATTGAGTGTTATCCAAATGTCATATGTTCCTGCTAAAAAGAGCATCTTAAACCAGTCATGCTGGTCTGAACAGGTCTGTTGGTTTTAGCTAGAACACTGAGCTATAAGAGCAGCTGAGACGACCTTAAAATCTGTTCTTTTTTTAAAGGTAGTTTTTCTTTGAATTTCAGTTTAAGCTTTAATTTTAATTTTCTTGTTTTAATTTTTGCTTAATTTGAAAAAAAAGAGAAAAGAAAATAATAATAATAAATAAAATTAAACAAACAAAATTTAAAATGCATTAAAAATGTAATCAATACATTAAAAAACATACTCGATACATAATTAGACATAAATATACAATTATACAACTTATTTCAGTTAGTTGCCAAGGCAACATTTCTAATTTCCTAATTTAGAAGCTTATTTAAGTTAATGTTTTCATGTCATATTTAACTTTTGTATTCTATATTCTATACTTCTATACTTATTTTGACTTTATTTCATTCACCAAATATATATAACAATAACATCACTGACTGTAATTCACATTCTGACTCTCTCTTGAACTCAAAACCATCTTGTTTAAAGATATCAGCTCCTATGTCATAATATTATATCATTATTCCACACAGGTGACAATTTCTTGCTGCATAATCTGATCTTGGACACGGGCATCATTAAAGAGCTGGTAGATAAAGTCTGGAAGAACAAGGACCTCAACACGTACGTTCATATTCAGGATGAACCACTGAAATTCCTCCGATTCATTAGTAGACTGATGCGTTTATGAGGCATTAACCTAGAGCTAGTGATAAATGTGAATGAATATGTGTTATGATGCTCTAGGTATGGCTTTATGGCGGTTTTTGCAGCCACAGATGGAGGCGTCACTCGAGTTTTCCCTAATAAGTGAGTCTTGTTCTTTTTCTGTATTTGTCAATGTGTTGTTTCAAATAGCTGCTAAGCTAAAGTGTGTGTGTGTGTGTGTGTGTGTGTACATCAGGGCCTCTGAGACCTGGGAGGAAGATCCAGAGCCATTTAATGCTAGTTATTACCGTCGCAGTCTGGACAACAAGGGCTACATGTTCAGAGCCCCCTACCGCACCGGTGAGAGAGAAACACAGCACATGACTGCACACACTATATCCTCATATAATAAACTCTGAAGCAATGTTTTCACAATGTAAATTGTCATTAAAATAATATATTTTGACTATGAAGAAAAAAATATTGAAGTAAAAATAATCTGTAAAAATAATTATTATAATTAAATCTAATTCATAATAATATATTTAATTATATGGTAACACTTTATTTTAAGGTTTCCTTGTTACACATGTACGTACTATAATAATTACAGTTAATTATGCATAATTACATGCAAATAACTCTAAGCCAAATCCTAACCCTAACTATATAGTATGTACATGTGGTTAATTAATATTACTTGGTACTTAACTGTATAATTACACTGTAACTTGGACACCTTAAAATAAAGGGTAACCATAATTATATATTATAAATTATTATTTATTAATTGAATAATTATAATTGATTATTTATTAATGAAGATCTTTAAAGTATAAATACTTTCTATAACTGCTTTACTTTTGTACAAACTTTTGTAATTTATGATATATATATATATATATTATTTATGATATATGATTTATGATCATTTATTATATATGTGTGTGTTTGTATATATATATATATATATATATATTATTTTTTATATATAATAAAATATACTATACTATATAAAATATATTTTTTTAGGAATTACAGTATCATTTATATAATATTCATTTTATGATTTAATAGTTTTCAAGAGCTTTTTTTGTTTTGTCTTGTTGTCCAGCCAATGATGAATCCATACTGAATCCAGAGAACGACACCATCGGCATTCTGGTTAGCACTGCAGTGGACGTGACCGTAGGAAACAGAAACCTGAAACCTGCAGGTAAAATACTGCACGCCTGCCTCTCTTAGAGAAACTAATTGTCTGATGACAAACTGGAATTATTTGAGTGTTATTAGTATGAACAACAGATAGGGTCTACAAATGGCACGGTTTACATGCGCACACGAAGGCAAAATCAAATGTGGGATTTGAGATGAAAAATGAATAGACCTTAAAACTTCATCAGAACTAAAAGATGTTCAACAGCTGTGTTTGCATACATGAGTTCTCTTAATACAATAAATCCAGAGACATTTTGCCATTTTTTGATTTAAAGCTCTACAAATTGACGGTGATATGCTGTGCTTCCTCACTGAGCTCATGATCATCCCGTTACGTTAGGATTACCTGACCAGGGCTCGCAAAATGGCTAGCCCGACGTCCCGGGGCTATTGTGTTTTCCAGTCGGGCTACCAAAATGTATCACCGCCCTGCCCGACGGGCTACCTTAAATACAGGGCATGGAGTTTAAGGCCTTAAAACGTTTTAAATACGTTAAATGGTATAAGAAAAGTCTTAATTGTAATTTCAAGAGGTCTTACAGTTGGGGGTGGAAAGGCAAGAATCGTGATATGGCTGGAAGCTTCAAAAGGCAATTATGTCATTGAATAAATATGAGCGCTGCACGTTTTAAAGTCAAAACAAGGCACGGATGTCTTAGTGAATATATAAGCAGCGTTTATGAGCGTGGTGCTGCTTTGTGTACAGCCGTCACCGGAGGAGCGGACCACTTTATTTCAGCGGCCGCTCTTAAAGCGCCACCTCATGGCAGAGAATGAATTTGCATTTCCAAAAAGCCTATCTTTTTTTTATTTAATTTTTTATTGAATGCATGAAAAAAAAACAAAAAAAAAAACAACAATAGTCATCGTCAAATCACTACAAATGGTGAAATGGTAAAGACCATAAAGGTTTTAGGGTTTCTCTTTCTCATTCTGTTTCTGTCTTACGCTCTCTTAGTTCTGGGTGTGAAGCTTGATCTTGAGGCTTGGACTGACAAATTCAAGATCCTGGCGAGCAACCACACCAACAGCAACCGACAGAGCTCTCAAACGGTAAAATACACACACACACACACACACACACACTCTTCTATACATGTATGGCTATACACAAGCACATGCTGCTCTAATGCTGTTGTTTCTGTCTGACAGTGTGGACCCACCAGTGGCTGTGAAATGGACTGTGAAGCCAACAGTGATGTAAGAAACTGTTAATGCACTCAGATCAGTCAATACTGAGATCTGTAGCGCAAATCCATACATTCACATCCCTCTTTTCAGAGTTTGTCCATTAAGCGGAGCCGATTGATCTAGTGATTTCCCATTAAAATGACTGATTAATGACGTAATGTGTTCTTAAAGCTGTCCGTCTTTCTTGGCAGGACTTGCTTTGTTATCTGATCGATGACGGTGGCTTCCTCGTCATGTCCAATCAGAAAGACTACTTGAATAAGGTCAGGGTGTTCATTAGGAAAGTGGTGTAAAGACAGACTGTTTTTGCTGCTGTTTTTCACTCACTCTGTTCTTCCTCTTCTGTCTGTAGATCGGGATGTTCTTCGGTGAGGTCGATGCCACCCTCTTTTACTCCCTGTATAACAACTCCTTCTACAAACGCAAGCAGTCTTTCGACTATCAGTCGGTGTGTGACCCCGTGCCCAGCAGCAACACAGGGGCCGCCCCACGAGGAGTGTTTGTGGTACGAGCAAATGCCTTACGCTTGCTTGCATGCATCCTAATAATACGATTTGAATCTCAATCGGACACCTCAATAAATCAAAATTAAATCTGATTGAAAAGGCTGGTATAGATTTTAAACAACATGTTAAATATGAAAATAATAGCTATGTAAACGTTTATCCCTGACTGCTATCGTAATTGAATGTGCAGTGCCAGGGTTTCTGCAGTTTTTCTGAATTTAAGAACATTTTAAGACCATGTAAAGAAAATATAGGGAATTAATTGAAGGAAACGCAATACATCAATATGTAAATAAAAATTTCTTTACTTGCTAAATAGTTGCTAAAAAGCTTTTCCAGCATATTTTGGATATCAGCTATTGTTATGCACTGTGCATGTGCATGCACTGATGTTTTGTTTGTAATGGATATAATGCACATGCAATTAATATTTGATCATTGTATATAAACAATACATTCAAAATCTGCAACTAGATCGGTTTACACAATGCTGTGTTATTGTTAAGTAAAATTACAACTATTCAAATTTTTATTTTCATTCACTGAAATAAAGCTGAAATGTATATTTGAAGAAAACTCTGAATGAGAAATTAACTGAAAATTACTCAAATTGAAACTGAAACTAAATAGAACTAAAAAAAACTAATTAAAATGACAAAAAACATAATGAAATTACTTTAAAATTAATAATGTTAATAATTAATTTTTATAATAAAAATATATAAACGTATAAATAATTCAAAATATTAATAATTACTATAGTAGTATATAAATAATACTAAACTAACTGACTGAATTGGATTGGAATGAGGGATGAATAAATGGGTAGATGGATAAAGAGGTGTGTGTATGGGGTAGGTGTGTATTTGGATGGATGATGAACTGTGGCATGATCAAATGTCATGTGTTTCCTCTCAGCCTACTATTGCTGATGTGTTAAATGTTGCTTGGTGGACATCAGCAGCTGCCTGGTGAGTTTCTCTTACAGTCAATTATAATGACTGAACTCAATGATGTAGTAGCTTGTAAACGTGCAGACATCATGTGCTCACACTCAGGAGTGTGTGTGTGTGTGTGTGTCCTCTATAGGTCACTGCTGCAGCAGATGCTGTATGGGTTCGCCTATCAGAGCTGGTTCATGACAGGTGCGTGACGTTTACTTCGATTTTAAAAGGTCATTGTTTAAGTAAATCAATAAGAATACTAATCTAACGTGTGTTTGTGAATGCAGATGAGGTGGATGCTGAAGGACTGGACTCTAGAGAGAACAGCTGTGTGACAGTGCAGACACAGTTTTACTTCAGTAACATCAGCAGCTCCTACAACATACTGCAGGACTGTGACAACTGCTCCAGGTCAGACCCGAGCCAGTCATGCTGCCAATATACATCACATATGTACAGATCATACTCTCTTATTAATAATAATGTGTCTGTTTTACAGGTTAATTCATGCTAAGAGAATAAACAACACCAACCTGCTGTTTGTAGTGGCTGAAAAACTGTCCTGCGACTCCTGTGAAATAGAGAAACTGTCTCAGGTGGAGACTGAATGTATCCTTTCCCATAAACATTGGTTTTAATTTGATGCAATTACCATGCAATGTACACTGCTGTTCAAAAGTTTGGGGATGGATGCATTTATTTGATCAAAAATACAAAGCAACTTAAATGTATACTAATATAATAACTGTTTTCTATTGTAATATATGTTAAAATGTAATTGACTCCTGTGATGCGCAGCTGAATTTTCAGCATCTTTACTCCAGTCTTCAGTGTCACATGATCCTTCAGAAATCAGTATAATGTGCTGATTTGCTGCTCAAGAAACTTTTCTGATTATCAGTGTTTAAAACAGTTGTGCTGCTTCATATTTTTGTATAAACTGTGATAAATAGTTTTTTAGGATTTATTTATGAATAGAAAGTTCAAAAGAACAGCGTTTATTTGAAATAGGAACATTTTGTAACAATATAAATGTCTTTACTGTTACTCAGTCAATGTAATGCCTTCTTCCTGAACAAACAAAAAAAACTTACTAACCCCAAATTTGCTAAAAAGATATTCCTCAACGCCCTCTGTTTCTCAGATAAAGAAACGAATACATGTGAGACAATAGCCACAGCTCGCTATAGAAAAGGAACCACGTCCTGTTTCGACTACAGTGTTGTAGTAAGTACACATGCACATTTCCACTTGTTTTATTCAAAGAAATATTCCATAAATATTTACAATTGAATGTCTATGGATGGCATAATGAGTTCTGTAAACTCCGCCCACAAGAATAACATCAGGAATGCATAACCAAGACATTTGAGTAGCAGATATTTTTGACTGAAGTATAATTGGACTTAGAATAAGTGCCTAATCAAATATGAGTTTCACAATTCTGCATTTAAACCCATCAGAACAATTGAAAGTGCATTAATAACCCAAAGCGCACGTTTCTCTGTTTGTCTTCCAGGAGAACACATCAGATTGTGGGCGGGGTCACTCGTTCCGCCCCTCCCTCCTCACTGTACTCCTCCTCCAGCTCCTCCTCCTGTGTGTTCTGGCCCGCCCCTCTGTTTAACTCCATCCTCCTGTCCTCCTCTCCCTCCTTCTCGTCTCCTTAAATCCGCATTTCTCCTTTATCTCCCCGTTGCTCTAGTCATAGGTAATATAAAGGGACTTCCTCCTGCCCTTATACGGAAGCCCAGTCGTACTGCTTCATCCACTTAGCTTCACAGGTTGTTGCTTAGTGACCGTTGCAGAACTTTGTCGTCTCCTGCCAATCAAGAGCATTTGTGGGAGGAGCTTAAAGTGTCTTTACGAAAACAGGAAGCTAGCGATGTGAACACCGACGGCCATCTTGGACCAACGAAGAAATGGTGGAAAATGACACGGACTGTTCCCTCCTGCCCTTGCGGCCGAAAGGGGGTCGGGTTTCATTTGACCTCTAAAGGGGAAAGGTCATCCTCATCTTCATCCTGTAACCCGTGTCGCGAGGCTACAGTACATTCTGACGCCGTCTAGCTTCCGGTAATAAGAAAATAACAGAATAAGTGCAGAACTTTAAGCGATTCTCAAAAAAATATCAATAACAACATGTGAGTATTAAAAACATACCTCCATATATTAGGTTATTTAACGAGAAAGGGAAGATGATAGATGATATTTATTCAATTATCTTTTGTTTATTTATGCACTGTATCTACTTCTTGCCAAAATCAGACTTGTTGTGTGGTCTAATTTTTCTAGCCAAATTAGGAGGTAAGAAAACCACAGAAAAAGAAAGTAGAAGAAATTAAAGAGGTATCGCACCATTCCTTCATCAGTCACAAGGGCTTCATAGATTGAGTTTTTCTATTTATATCAGGGCTATTCAATTAACTTCATTTGGGGGCCGGATTATCGAATTGAGTATTTGAAGGGGGCCAAGGGGGTGGGGAGCTGTCCCGATCTTATTCTGGACGGCCTATAAAATTGGAAATTAAATTTAAATGCATATCCAGCAGTAAAATTAACTAATATTACCAACAGTAAAATCTATAAAAGGTTAACATTAGTGCTGTCTGCCATTCAATTAAAAAAATAATCACACATTCTTTCTGTAATTAATTAAAAACGCATTAAACGCATATTAATTAGTGCTGTCAAACGATTAATCACATCCAAAATAAAAGTTATTGTTTGCATAATATATCTGTGTATATTTATTATGTATATATAAATACACACACATACAGTATATGTTTTGAAAATATTTACATGTATATATTAATATAATTCATATTATATATAAATCTATTTAATATATAAACAACATATTTTTCTTAAATATATACATGCATGTGTGTGTATTTATATATGCATAATAATTATACACAGCACACACACACACACGTTATGTAAACAAACACTTATCTTGGATGCGATTAATCACGATTAATTGTTTGACAGCACTAATATTAATATATTTGTGTTGTCATATTTTCACACTGAACTTCTAAATTAATAGAAACAACAAAGATGGTACATTTTCAATATGCATTTAAATGGCATCTTTTTACTAGCCTATTATTAAAGTATCATTGATATAAATAATGTTACTGCTGTCTCTATTAAATCCATTTTTCCTTTAATTTTAGCCATTAATTACAGCCATTTAATATTACAGTATAATTGAAATGTTATGATGTTATTTTTAACATTTAATAGGCTTTGAAAAATACAACAACTTTTTATAAGTGAACTTAAAACAATCTTCACATAAACTATAAATTGTATAAGCTATATTGATTATTCTTTATTCAAGCTACAAAAGTTAATCAGCAAGCAGAGCAGTAAGTGATTTCTCTTTTTCTTTAGTTCTTTGATTTACATCAATCACAGACTGCAGCAGGTGTCTCTTTAAAAGCAGCGCTGTTTCTTTAATAAAACCTGATGCACATGACGCGGATGTGACACATATACTCTTTACAGTAATTTGGGATTTTCTAACTGATTATAACGTGTTTATAAGGTAACGCACCAAAACCATTGAAGCGCTGGCGTGCTTCAGTTTATGAGTACAGCCAAACGCGCAGATTTTCTAACTATACTTCCTGCTTTGATAAAACTCTTCGTCCAGTGTCGCCGCTATTTCTCGCCAGAAGTGCACCCTGCATACTCTTCCTCGGGCCGGATGAAGATGATTGGCGGGTCACCAATTGAATAGCCCTGATTTATATCATAACCCTGATCCGATTAGGTTAGGCTTTTTATTTGTGTTTATTATTTTTATTATCACAAGGTAAACTATATTAATTCCTCAGTAATATAATATTTGCAGCTAATATATAATAGCATGTGTTCATTTTTAAAGGACTAGTTCACCTAAAATGACAATTGTGTGTGATTTATCATTCATTTGTTTATTCCAAACCCATTTGCAGTTAGTTTTTCACCAAATGAGAGGTTTTTAAGAATCAGGATAGTGCCCATGATTTCCAGCTCAAAACAAAAAGTTCCATAAAAGTCCCACAAGAGCAGTCTGTATTAGGTTTTCTCATATGATAAGTCATATGATAGTTTAGTGTAATGAACACACCAAGTTATTGTATGGCCTCAGAAGACTTGGAATATCACATATAAATCATATGGACTCATTTTATTTTATTTATTTATTTTTTTTGGAGCATGACAGACGAGGTGACTCTGAACTGTTATTGAATGGAACATATTTAGGTGAACTGTTCCTTTAAATAAGATGAGATGTGCTAATGAAGAGATTTTTGATGGATTGAAATGCAGTTTGAGTGTTTTTAGCGATGATATCTGTTTGCAGTAATTCTGTGCTGTACAGTTTATCACAATCTCAGAATGTCAACCACATATTGCATCTGATCGCATCACAACACATGCTGTTTGTTTGCGCCATTATTTGCACTGATGAATTGGTCTGTGAATAGTAATAGTAACCATGATCCTAGTCAATATGATCATTCATGTGATAATCAAATGTTATATTTTTCATATATACATAAGGGTCAAAACATACTCAATGCAAACATTTCTAGAAATGAAGGTGGGATTAAATGTTCAATAATGCCTCGATGCAATTCAAACATTTGCATCTGCTTGCATACTTGAGTATGTTTCAGGCCTCGATATCTGTCTTGACATAATACCTTATGTTGAAATGTTAATAATGCGATGAGACTTCAGCAAAAACCCTTGTTCTGGGCCCTGCATCAACCTTCTATTAGCTGTGCCTTGATGCACTTTTATATTGGACCGCTTCACTATCAGTCAGTTTAGTGCAGTAAAAATCTTTCATGGGCCTTAAAACTCACAGGTTGTGTTCGACATAGAATACGATCATACTGCATACTATATTCTTCATGCTATTTAAAAAAAAATACTAATTAATATTCACTATTTGAACATTTTTATGCTTTGTTCTGGTCACACAATTACTTGGATGACCAACTACATTTTTCAAAATAACCATTGCAGTAAATGGAATACAGTATTTACCATGCCAATTAAGAAAAATGCTCATTTTACCAAAGTCTGACTAAAAATGTTTGGTTAAACAATCAAGTCAAGAGTGATAATCACAGCTGATATTGCTTTCGGTCATTCACCAGTTGAGTGCATTGCATTGTGGGATACTGTATTCATCATTGCATGTATTGTAATCATATTATGACAAATGTAGTTGTTTATCAAGTAGTCTACACATCTGGAAAACCTGCATACTGTGTGTAATGTGCATACAGCAGAAATAGTATGATTAGTTTGCTAGCATGCTATTCTGAACGCAGCAGTGCCTCCAAACATCATCACCTGACTGATATAAGGGAATGCAATTTATTTTTTACATTTAGAGTATTATTGAGCCGCAGTGTTTGCCATATTCAGCTTCATCCCTGCAATGTACACAAACTTGATAAGCACCTTATGCATTTCTTTTGTCAACAAACGGAGCTAAATCGGAACCTCTCTGACTGATTCTCAGTTGCACGTTTGGCATCACCTTCAATGCTCCTTTAAAGCTCCCTGGCAAGACTTATTCAAATCAGCCCACTGTTTCTAGGATTGTCTTTGTAAGAGCTTCTCACGCATTCGATCCTAGTTGCTACTGAGTTTTGGTAAAGTAGGTGTAGGGTTTGAACCTCAGTCCATCTCTGGCTTCACAACAGAGGCGGTTTCTTACATTAAATATGGGAATGGCTTTACTGCTGTAGTTTATTTGAGGTTTGCTGATGGATGAGGAAGTGAATCTGTGTTTGCCGTTATGTGAAATAACTGTGAAAATAGATGATTTTATGAGAAGTATTTTGAGAGTATTGTCAGTTGTTGGTGTTGAAGGAATGATCTGTGTCAAACGAATGTTACATATCTGTCTGTCTCGAGGCAAAATCTGTTAAAGCCTGCTTTAGTCGCCAGTGCAATTTTAAAAGACAGTACTTAACACGTTAAACATTCCCTCTATCTGTGTGTTTAAAGAGTTAGTTCACCCGAAATGTAGCATTTATTCACCCTCCTGTCGTTCCAAACCTGTATGACATTCATTCATCTGTAGGAAACAAATGTATGGAAAGGACATCTCCATTTGTTTTATGAATGAAAGAAACTCATATGACATAATGGTGAGTAAATGAGAATTCATTTTGGGTGAACTATTGTTTATTTTCTGTCATGATGTCATGTATTTTATACAAATGCATGGGTGATGCTAGTGGACACGAATCTTACGTCACTCGGTTTGTTTGTCATCCTCCTTCAGAACTAATTGGTTATAAAGAAAATTAAATATATATGTTAAGCTTCATTCTGTGGACTGTACATATGACTAATATTTGAACTTGAATGCAATCCTCATCCTGATACTATCACATATGACTCCTGTTTATAACCCAGAATCCATCTACAGTATGAGTATATATTTTAGACACCATTGAGACATAGAAATGGAAAAACCCAATTTCTGAAATACAAGGTCATATGTGGAACTGTAAAAATAAACAAACAAAAAAAAAGTTTTAAAAAGACTGTTTAAGCTTCAGTATGATGTGCAGAGTTTAAGGGGATAGTTCACCCAAAAAATAAATAAAAATAATAATTTACTCACCCTCAAGTTTTTCCAAACCCAATAATAGGCTAAATATAAGTGTTTTCATATAAACCATAAAAAATATAGCAACCAGGGGCTTTCAGACTCTTAAAAGGACATAAATGCTCAATAAAAATATCATAAAGCTTGTCCATATGTCTTGTGAACTATATTAAAAATCACTGAAAAGAATTTAAGTTGTTTATTAAAAAAATGGTTTGTAATGACATGAGCGTGAGTAAATGATGACATAATCTTGATTTCTGGGTGAACTATCCCTCTAACTCACAACTTTAATGTTGAAACATCTTAAATGGCTAATGTGGACCTCTTTCTTTGCCTGATTATGGAAACAATCTGCAATTTTATTTCATATCAGGGCAAAGAACGCTCCAAAAAGTGGAAATATGCCTTGTTCTTTATTCTGGTGAGTTGTTTTAAAACTTTGCCACACTTTTTTTTATTATTATTATTATTCTTGCATTTTATTTTTTTGGGGGAAAGTGTGTAATTGTCTTAAAACTGGAACACTGTCGATGTACAGGGGCACTGAACTGCCCGAATTCGGGAAACACATTTTGGCAAGACACTGCGATTAAATGATCATGAATGTGTCGGTCTTGTGTCACAATTCCAAGTACACTGTGGAACAAAAGTCCTTGTTATTAAGTGGTCTGAAAGATTTGCTTTTGCCAAAAAAAAAGGAGAAAAAAATAGCATTCAAAAAGAAAAGCTAAAAAGAGGAAGCAGCTTGCGCAAGGGGAGGGGCCTAATGTATAACCCACCCACCAGGAGGAGTCATTAGCTCAGACCCTCCCCTAGCCCCTCCCCCTCCAAAGCAACATCATTGTAGGCGCGTTTCCATCAGCGAGACGTGTGTATGTGATTATGTAGTCTTTAGTCTGGTGCTCCGTGACAAATGTGTACAAAAAAATATATATTCAAAAAAAAAAAACACGTACAAAGGAGAAACTGAATTTAACATGAGTGAGGTTTTAAAATGTATTAACGATTAAAAAAAAAAAAATAGAAACACAGTACTGTTGATAATACTCATGAGTTGAGGTCTGAAATCATGGTGAGCGTTTTTCTTTTGTTCGTTTATTGGATTGTGTGTTGGGGGCTCAGTGCCTCGTCTCTGGGTCCATGTTGCTCCATTTTTTTGTACAGACAACAAAAAAAGACAAAATTTGTAAAATATTGTGTCTGTGACTCCTTGTAAAATATTTTCAAATTGTTTATTACAGAGAATCAGTTATTAAATAATGTTCATATTTTTCACTTCAGTGCATTGTGTAGTGGTTATTATTCTGATGCAATCACGTTACAGATGCATAAACACATAAATGTGATTTGAAGTCATTCGTCTCTATTTTAACACGTGTAGCATCATAATACTGTATTATATTATTAAAACGTTCTTAAAGTATATTTAATGATTCATTTTTAAGTTGCAGTATCTCTTTTGAAGGCAAACAAGTACTATGATAAAGCTAAATAATAAAAAAGTTGGGAAAAAAATACACTATATTGTCAAAGGTATATCACAAAATCAATGAGAATATTGCATCCATTTCTGAATTAAAAAAAGAAAATTCAAGATTAACTCTTATTTACTTTCATACATGATTTTTGTTGCTGATTTTGAACAATTATTCCTTGCACACAATTTGAAAATGGCTCTATTGGTAAGAAAAAGACATTTTTCACAGTCTAATCAGTTCCCAATGGATAAAATCAAGTCCCATCCTGTTATTTTCTCATTGACTATATCCACTTTCACTCAGAAGTACATAAACTGGGTTGCAAACAGAATTTCATGTAAACACAAAAAGCCAATTAATGCAGAGTTGCATAGAAAAAAGCTAGTGTTTTTGACAATCAGATAAGTACGAAATACTTATTTCATGATCACAACAACTGTAAGAAGTCCAGGACTGCCTTATGCCAGGTCTCTGGATCGTCAAGATAACAAGGATGCCCCGCCCCCTTCATTACCACCACTTTGTGATTGGGCAGATTCTTCAGATTGCTTAGCGACGCTTCCCCGAGCTGAGTGTCCTGGTCTTCATAAACTATGAGAGCTGGAGTCTGTAGAGGTACATAAGAATGAACATCACTCATTTTTAGCACATTTTATAACCGATAGATGGATGTGTGTCTCACCTGTACGCTGCTGTACTGCTCTGCTGTGAACTTCTCTGTGCAGATGGGAGCTACAGGGATGTAGTCCTTGACCTGCTTGGGGTGCTGGAAGAGGAATGGCAGCGAGTACATGCCGCTGAGAGACGGGCTGATGATCACCACGGGGCCGGTCTGCAGAGCCTCACACACCTGTCTGAGGAACACACCTGGAGCAGGGGCCGGAGCAGCCTTAGACTGACCCAAACCTGAGGGAGCAACGGCACGGACACAAACGAGCCGGTTTAGGAGGAAATCTCTAGTGAAAGTTCTCATATTGTGCTAGTGGAAGTTACAAGCTTATGTATTGTTCCAAGACTGCACTTAATACAATATATGGTCATTTTATATGGTAATGTTCACCAGTGTGTAATGTCCGAAATGGATCTATAGGGTAGAAGAAACTTATTTTTTTTATATTTTAATATATATTAAAGGCATCATATTATCAATTATTTATAATAGGTGTAAATAATAAATATTCAATTATATATTACAACTTAATATACATTATTAACCAAATCTGTTATTCTACCATATAAAATATTATTATTAATAATATACTAATACTAGTACTATGGTTTCGACATGGTAAATTTAGTAATTTTTGCCAGAACATAGTATTTTTGTAATGGCTGCTAAAACGCATCTAAACAGAAGATTTGATCACACTTTTTAATATAACTGAAAATATATAGCATTTTATTTTACCTACAGATTAATACACTAGTTTTTATAATCTATATTTTATATTGTTTTAAATATAGTATTTCACATATTAAAGGTTATTACATGTTTTCATAATTTAATATAATATTACATTAAGCTATATGTTCTGTTTCACATATTAACACTTTAAAATATAACATTTTAATATAAAGTAAAAAAAAAGTCGTGACGTATTGTCAAGTATGGTGACCCATACTCGAAATTGGTGCTCTGCGTTTAACCCATCCAAGTGCACACACACAGCAGTGAGTAGTGAACAAATGCACACACACACACACACTTTAGAGCTTTAGAGCACTTTAAAATTGTCCCCCCTAACTTGTGTATGCGGAAGAATCTGTCAGTTTTTATCAGAGAGACACTGACCTCTAGCGGCCCTGGCGACAATTACAACCTCCATAAAGGCTCCACAAAACACTTCCCACACTGATTTCTCGGCATTACTCGTCACCTATCGTATTTTAACCAGTTGTTATGCTAATTATTAATTCATAATTAATTTATTCTTGAATGACTGAATTGCAAGCAGCTTTTAAAATCATTACGCTGTTACTGAATTTAAAAAATATTCATGCATTAGCCTAAAATTGTTTTGGATTTTTGATTATTTTAAATATGTTCGGTTTTTAATTAGGTAAATTGCTTTTATTTAGCTTTTCACATGTTTCCCGTTTGTAATGAGATGGAGATTGAAATGTAAAACGCTATTTAAGCTGGGCCTTGTTGTGAATACTGATTTGATTTGACGCCCTGAGGAGCGATTCCGTCACAATGCGCTCAGTCGTTCAAGTCGATAATAATTTATTGGGTCACCATCTATTCAAGGCAAGCTACGATTGATTGAGTGAGTGATTGAGTTATTGTTTGAGTGATTGATTGATACTCTTGAGCCATACTCTTGGGAAAATGATCAGAATTAAGGTAGGCCTATATGGATTTGTAAGGAAAATTACTTTTTTTGGTTTTGGTCGTGAAAGACTCGAAACGAATCGGTTGAATGATTTAATGACTCACTCACGTTAATTAGCCTATGATTTACTCAAAAACAGTCAGTTGTCTTTGACATAAATGAGAAATCCATAACTAGCCTACATTTTATTATATATTATCATCCTATTTTTATTAACAATAGGATGATATTATGTAATAAAAAGTAGTTATTAATAGTAGGCTAGTAGTAGGAGTATTTAATTAATTAATTATTAAAAGTAATTTATTACTACCTCAAATTGTAAGTTATTAATAATAATAGGCTTTGTTATTATTATTGTTATTACTAGTCTTATTAGTTTGTTTGTTTGAGGTAAAGAGTTGTTTACTTTGATGAGTTGAAATGTCCTGTTCTATCAGGTCATCTGAGGAGTAAACACACACACACACACACCACCCCCTTCATCAATTCTTCCAGTCGAAAAGAATCAAAGTCCTCAGATGAGCTCTGCTGTTGGAGTAAAGCAGCTCTTATACCATGATTCCACTCTTCTTTCTCACAGTTCTGCTGCTCTGGCCTGACACAGTTCATGGTAAGATCAATACTCTAATAATTAATGAGTTCTTATTTCACATAAAGTGTTTTGATACTTTAAATATTGTTGTGTTTTAAGGAGAATTGTTTTTAGCCAGTCTAATTGATTCGGCTCCCTAACAGCCATCCAACATATGTTACTCCATTCTTCTCAAACAGCATAATATTATAATCAAACTATGGTTAGTTTTATCCAACACTGTCAAAACAAAACAAAAATTACAGACAGAATATGAAAGTTTCCTAATCTTTAAGATCTTATAATCTTATTACGGTGATTATTTTGGCTGAAACTATTACCATGGTATGTTTTTAAAGAACAGAAACCGAGTTAATAAAGAAAGTTCACAATACAAATATGAGCTAGAGAGATTTATTGCAGCGGTTTTCTTGATATTTGAGTAACTCTTACAAACATGTGGAAAACATGGAATTACCACGATAAATATCAGTTGCTATTGGACTCGCACCATATTCTAGTCACATTTCATGTTATTAATGGCCCTTTTTCATCATGCGTACAGGCACATATTCATATAGATGTTTAATGAATTGAAACATAAGCATGTGTGTACAGCTGTGGACTGGTTTCTGTGCCAGTTTCTGTGTACTGTGTAGTTATTTGGGCATCACTTCATGATCATGCCATGCCACTGGGAATATTGTGGAACAGATGTAGTTTACAGATCCAAAGGTCATGTGTGTTTAAGCCCCTCTAAGGACACACACACACACACACACACACACAGAGAGAGAAGGAATGTTACAACATTTAAACCGGCACAAAAAGTTTGCTATTCACTAACAACATGCCAAAAAAGGTTACTTTTTTTTTTTTTTGACATGCTACCACGTCATTGTTTTCATCTAATAACTTCTGTCATTTCTTTTTGACTTTGGGTGTTTCAACTTGATTTTCTTGATTACTAAATAAATCCAAAGTGGTAAAATGACTAGTGCATCTTTCTGATGTGTGTTTTCACAGCATTTCGCAGCGCATTGAATGATTTCCAGCGATCTGAGGGGAGAGAGCTGGTCCTGAAATCCTGGAACGTCAACCGTCTGACTGAACTTCCGGGAATCACTTTGGAGGATTGTGCTAAACGCTGCACAGAGAGTCCAGAATGCAGGTCTCATATCCCCGCTTCCCTGTCCCAGCATGCACTGCATGTATCAGTTTTACACTCAAAACATAATTCTCTTTGCGGTTGAATGATTAAAATGTCATATTTCTAAGCTGCCTTTTTAATTTGTTTAGTATTTATTTCCTTATTTTGTCCGTGAATGTAGGACGTATACTTTAGCATATGTATTACAGAAATATATACTTTTAAACAATATAGTAAAGTGCAAACTAAATCTAATGTATTCAGACACTTACATGCATGTTATTTAATACTAAATTAAAATATTGTTATATTTGGTAAGAGTTCATTTTAAGGACCGATTCTCACTATTAACCAGCATGCATATTACAATCATATTGGCTGTTTATTATGAAATGTTTATTATTAAGCCCCTCTAAACCGAGAGAGAGAGACTGGCTGTTTATTAGTACATCTTAAACACAGATTAATGCCTTATTCTGCATGAGCATATTTTATATCCCTTAATCCTACCCCATACTTAAACTTAACTTTAAATCTAATATCAAATAACACTAAGTACTTTACATGTGCTTAAAATCCTTAAAGCGTGACAAAGTCTATTAAAACATAATGATTTAAAATGAATTTTAAAGCAACACTTTTAATTTGGCATTATCACAAAATTCACTTTTTAAAAGGTGCATTAAGAAACAGTCTGCCTTTAAGCACACTTAAATGGCCTTTTGTTTCATTAATATTATATTATCTGGAAGTGCAAATCTTTAAAAAAATATATATACTTTAAAATATGTGTATTTTAAGATTTACAGCACACTACAAGTGAACATTGAATGCACTTAAGTATGTTTCTTTTTCACAAGGGAACACAATATGTGACCCTGGACAACAAAACCAGTCATAAGGGTCAATTTTTTGAAATTGATATTTATACATCATCCGAAAGCTGAATAAACAATCTTTCCATTGATGTATGGTTTGTTAGGATAGGATAATATTTTGCTGAGATACAACTATTTGAAAATCTGGAATCTGAGGGTGCAAAAAAATCTAAATATTGAGAAAATCTCCTTTAAAGTTGTTCAAATGAAGTTCTTAGCAATGCAAAAATGAAGTTTTGATATATTTACGGTAAGATATTTACAAAATATCTTCATAGAACATGATCTTTACTTAATATCCTAATGATTTTTGGCATAAAAGAGAAATTGATCATTTTGACCCATACAATGTATTTTCGGCTATTGCTACAAATATTCCCCAGAGACTTAACCCTTGTGCATCAATAAAAAAAAGTTACTCAATGTCCATGTCAAAAAAATGGTCATAAAAATTGGAAGCTTGGGAGCACAGACTTATGTTTGGTCTCATTTTGGGCCCATGGCAGATTATTGTTGAAGTAAAAAAAAAGTTTAAAAAGTGAAACCAAACAAAAGTTATACAGGTTTAAGTTTATGAAAATGATTTATGAATAATATTTTATTTTTTATTTTATATATGAAACATGTTTTTTTAGGACACACATACAAACCACACTCTGACATCTATACCAACACACCTATATATTATAGTGGCATTATTTATCCAATTGGCTCTATAATATGCAGGAGCAGAAAACAGGAATAAAGTGAGAATTTGCTTTATAGACCCTTTATAGACCAAACCTGAAAAAATGGTACCATCTGGTAAAAGATAGTAAAAAATATAGCCTTGCCAACAGAATGAAAGCCTATTAACAAAAATTGCATAATTTTACAGTTAAACGGCACTGCGATTAAAAATAGCCGTTTTAATGGGTTTCAATGGGGACATTTTTGTCCAAAAGGTGCTGAGTGTTTCACTTTATTGTACCTAGTGTAAAATAGATTTATTAAAGGAAATGAGGGTGGAATATTAAAATTCCAATAAAAATACACACCTGAGCCAAAATTTATGCAGTTAGCATTAACACAGGCAAAATGATAAAAAATAAAAATAAAATGGAAATGTCCATAAGGGTGCACAAGGTTAAGACTGGTTTTGTGGTCCAGGGTCACATATGTATTTCTGATGTATTTTTGAACTTTCCAGAGCTTTTAATTATGAGTTTCGTCCATCTTTGGTGTGTAAACATCTGCCCTGGGTGGGCGACGGAGACAACGCAGACGTCAAGAGAAACGTGAACTGTGACCTTTATGAGATGAAAGGTGACAAATTGATTCTCAAAATGTTTTTCAGCAGATTTTGAAAGTATAAGTTTGGAAGATTATAAGGAGATGTAATATGTCATCAGCCATTAAAAACCCATATTGCTTATATAAGTGCCTCTGTGGTCACATGTTCATAATGTTCTCCTGTACTCAGTCTATGTAAGGAAGTGCGTTGTGGGTAAAGGAGAAGACTATCGAGGGAAAGTGTTGACGACTAAGGGTGGACGAACATGTCAACAGTGGTGGTCCAAATTCCCTCATGATCACAGGTATGAGATTAGACATGGCATATAGTATGTGGCATAAACTTCATGTAAAATATTTATATGCAAAATATGTTTTTTTATTAATTAACTTTAACATATCAGTGCTTACTAAATTCTTGCAATAGCCTGTAAAGCTATTTGGATACATTTAAAAGTGTCTGAATGTCAGTGCATTTGATACAAAATATCAAATCAAGTTGCATCTAGAAATACTTTTGTTTGTTTGTTTGTTTGTTTGCTGAAAGATTACCCCCCAAAAAATCCTTTAAAATAGCATGCACTGATAAATCATGCACAAAGACTATGTATTAAGAAAGTAAACAGGGTCAGTTTCATATTGTCCAAATCCACTGTAGATGGTTAACAAAAGCAAATATATTAGCAGTTTTTGTCAAACATGATGTGATTGCATTCAACATACCATTAAAATGTTTGGAACTGGTAAGATGTTTTTGAAGGAGGTCTCTTATACTCACCCAGGCTGCACTGATTTGATATCTGATTTGAGAAATATCAGTAATATTGTGAAATATTATTAAAATTAAAAATGTTAAATTGAAAAATAGATGTATTTTCAGCATCATTACTCCAGTCTTCAGTGTCACATGATCCTTCAGAAATCATTCAAATATGCTGATTTGCTGCTCAGGAAACATTTCTTTTTATTATCAATGTTGAAAACAGCTGTGCTGCTTCATATTTTTGTGGAAACTGTAATGCATTTTTTCAGGATTCTCTGATGAATAGAAATTTCATATATTTTACTCTAAGATCCTTTTAATGACTGCGATATTAGAATGATGTGACCACTGTTTGGAATAGATGGACTCCGTCTGCTACTAATGGCCTGGAGCTGAACTATTGTCGTAATCCGGACGGTGACCGCATCGGACCCTGGTGTTACACCACTGACCCTGAACGCAGATATGAGAGCTGCGATATTCCCCAGTGCAAAGACGGTACGGCCAGTTACATGTTTGCACTGCAGTGGTTTTACTTTCACAGTCATAAGCGGTTTGTTCTGAGCAGATGTTTGTATGTTTCTCCATTAGAGGTGTGCATCACTTGTAATGGAGAAGACTACAGAGGTCAGGTGGATCACACAGTGAGCGGGAAAGAGTGTCAGAGATGGGACCAACAGTATCCGCATCAACACATCTACCAGCCAGAGAAGTAAATATGACATAGCCATGTACCAAAGCTCTGAAATCAGAATATAACTGCAGTGGATGTCAATATATCAGCATTTCTGTATCTGTGCTCAAATGCTGCAGGAGTTTTTAAAATAACTTCATATCTGATGTTTGTGCAACCAGGTATCCTGATAAAAGTTTGGATGATAATTATTGCCGTAACCCGGATGCATCTCCGGTGCCCTGGTGCTACACCACTGACACGACGATGGAGAGAGAGAGCTGTGATATATGCAAGTGCCGTGAGTATTTCTGCTCCTTACAACAAGGATATGATATTTCATTTCATGTTATTTTTGATTTTTTTTTTCTTGTAATCTTTTTTTTTTTTTTGAGTACACCGCTATTTTTGAATGGTCATTATGCATTGAAAAAACATGCATTTTATAACCACCGTTATTTAGTATGATTACTACTAAGATTTGTTTATTAATATTTTGAATCAGTTTTATTTTTATATTTTCTAGTTTAGTTTTAATTTTAGTTAAAGTATTTGTTGTGTGTGTTTTGAGTAGTTTTTTATGTTTATAGAATTGCCGTTACTGTTTATTTCAGTTTTACTTTCATAGTTTTTGTTTAGCACATCTAAATTAAATTAAGAAATATTATTTTTGCAGTACATCTATTCCGGAGAGACTTTTCTGAAACATTATTTTAAAGTCAAAGATTATAGAGACACATAGCAGAGATTAAACAGAAGAAATCTTTTAAAAAGAACGTCTAAGTAAATTTTTGATGCAATGTCAACTTTAAAATGCTCGCACAACACTAATAACCTTTAACAGTCGTTTGCATTCTGTTAGCAGTGCATGAATTTCAATCTCCATGCAAATCGTTTGGATTATTATTCATTCATTCTGTTTAAAGGACACATCTTCATCTTCCTGGGGACATTGCTGTCATTTCCAATCACGTCAGTGCTGTTCAAAAAGACAACTATATAATTGAAAGTCAGAAACTCGCATATGGTGTTCTGTTTGAGAGTACAACATTAATAGCAGTTTATTGCATTGGGTTCACAAGACGGACGACAATATTATTCTTTATGAATATGCAATGATTGATCTGTCGGGAGCACGTGTGACATTCACACAGTTGAGTTTCAAAATATAAATGGTGCTAAAGTGGATTTGCTGAAATCTGTTATTTTCTGTCATTGACACAGTTGGACAGCAGATTACTGCATCTGTCCAATATACAGCCATATTTACAACTATAGCTCTGCATTTACTCTGTGATAAGAATGATTAATCAATGAGATATCTTTAGAATCTCAGCTGTTTCTCCTACATGAATTTCTTCCACTTCTTTTTTTCCCGCCCTATAGCTGAGTCCCCCAAGCGCCGTTTTCGCTCCGGCTACACCACTAATTGTTTCCGGGGTCGTGGAGAGGATTACAGGGGCAAAGTCAACGAAACAACCTCTGGAATCCCCTGCCAGCGCTGGGACGCCCAGAAACCCCACGAACACCCTTTTTTCCCCAAAACCTACGAGTGCAAGTGAGTTAAAGTAAATAGTTTGCACACAAATTTTAATTAGCCGGAAATTTTTACTCACTCAGGCCATCCAAGATGTAGATGAGTTTGTTTCTTCATCAGAACAGATTTGGAGTAATGTAGCATTGCATCACTTGTGAATGGGTGCCGTCAGAATGAGAGTCCAAACAGCTGATAAAAACATCACAGTAATCCAGTCCATTAGTTAGGAAGTGTTATTACAGATTATGGGCTCATATTTTGGCCAGAAGCAACCGTTTAAGCACCTTGATGCATTTGTTGCTTACAAACACGCAGCTTTTTGCTTCACAAGATGTTAACTGATGGACTGGAGTGGTGTGGATTACTTATGGATTATTGCAATGTTTTTATCAGCTGTTTGGACTCTCATTCTGACGGCACCCATTCACTGCAGAGCATCCATTGGTGATCAAGTGATGTAATGCTACATTTCTCCAAATCTGTTCTGATAAACTTCATCAGAACTGTATAAATGGGTTGATTGTGACTCTTTGTCCTTCTCTGTCTTTCATCTTTCCACCTTTAGGGGTCTGGAGGAGAACTACTGCCGTAACCCGGACGGTTCCGAGGCGCCCTGGTGTTTCACGTCTCTGTCTGAGATGAGGACAGCTCTCTGCCTGCAGATCAAACGCTGTGCTGATGACATTGAGGCTGAAGGTACAGTTGGCGCCCGCTAGTGATTAAAATCATCAACTACACTTTCGTTTTTAAAGACATTTTGACTGTGCTTTGTTTTTATGGGAAGAGAAAAATCTTCAAGAAAAATCAGTGCACACTTTATGTCTTAATATGCATATTGTATATACACTACCATTCAAAAGTTGGGGTCAATAGTTTATCTATTTATAATGTTACAGAGCATTTCAAATAAAAAGTTTCTTGATCAAAGAATCATGTGACACTGAAGACTGGAGTAATGATGCTGAAAATTCAGCTTTGCATCACAGGAATAAATTACATTTCCAAATATATTCACATAGAAAACAGTTATTTTAAATTGTAATAATATTTCACAATATTACCATTTTTACTGTGTTTCTGATCAAATAAATGCAGCCTTGGTGAGCAGAAGAGACTTCTTTCAAAAGCATACTGGCCCTGAAATTTTGA
The DNA here is from genome assembly GCF_936440315.1 of Barbus barbus. NCBI lineage: Eukaryota > Metazoa > Chordata > Actinopteri > Cypriniformes > Cyprinidae > Barbus > Barbus barbus. The sequence continues at coordinate 27,557,358 of NC_136753.1, read as the reverse complement.
ATGATGGTTTAAATAACCAGGTTTTCTTCTCCTTAAACTAGATTGCTATAATGAAATCGGCAAAAACTATCGGGGTGTTGTCCGCAAGACACGTAAAGGTATTCTCTGCCAGAAATGGAGCGTCAATACACCTCACAAAACCAAGTAAGAATAAAATCCCGATCTCATTTAAAGTTGGTCTAAAGTATAAATACAAGGTAATTTATGCACATCTATTTGCAGGATAAACCCCAAAACACACCCAGAGGCCAACCTGACCGACAACTACTGCAGGAACCCTGACGGAGACCATCACGGGCCCTGGTGCTACACCACTGACCCCAAGACGGAGTTTGACTACTGTGCCATCAAGCAGTGTGGTGAAGCATCAATGTCTATAGACATATAGAATATAGAATAGTACTGTTTAATAATACTAATTAAATAATTTATAATGCATTTATTATAAACTATTAATGGTAATATATTCAAAATAAAAATCATTATTATTAATTAATTAAACTATATTTTTTGTACTTTGTGTTATAATAGCTGGAGAGAAAGTGCCAATCATCGGGCCAACAAGTAAGTCAAAAACAATATGTGACCCTCGAGCACAAAACCAGTCTTAAGTCGCTGGGGTATATTTGTAGCAATAGCCAAAAATACATTGTATGGGTCAAAATTATAGATTTTTTTTATGCCAAAAATCATCAGGATATTAATTAAAGATCATGTTCCATGAAGATATTTTGTAAATTTCTTACTGTAAATATAGAAAAACTTAATTTTTGATTAGTAATATGCATTGTTAAGAACTTCATTTGGACAACATTATAGACGATTTTCTCAATATTTAGATTTTTTTGCACCCTCAGATTCCAGATTTTCAAATAGTTGTATCTCGGCCAAATATCGTCTCATCCTAACAAATCATACATCAATGGAAATCTTATTAATTCAGTAATAATTGAAAAATTGACACTTAAGACTGGTTTTGTGGTCCAGGGTCACATATACATATACAGTACAAACTCTGATGTGTACGTCTGAGCTTCTAACTTGCCCTCCACTGTGTGTAAAAAGCGGAGGTTGTGTTTAACGAGTGTGGGAAGCGGGACGACCGGACTGTGAAGAGCAGGTTAAGAATAGTGGGCGGCACACCTGGAAACTCTCCCTGGACCGTCAGCCTTCGAGACCGGTTAGTTGTACTATAATCCGTACCAAATGATGTCACTTTATGGAAGTAAAATTGATTTGCAAGCAGTGTTTCTTGTTGTTTCTTCTCAGGAAAGGAAATCACTTCTGTGGAGGTTCTCTGGTCAATTCCAAATGGGTGATCAGCACTAAACAATGCTTCTCATCCTGGTAACCCAAACTTCTTCAGTGATTAATGCTCAGAGTTGGACAGTAAGGGTGTTTTATTAAATATGCACATGCTTGTTGGTGATTGTATGCAGTTATGTGGACCTCACGGGATACAGTGCTATGATGGGCACCTTGTTCCGTGATCCAAAGGAAGGCGAACCGGACAGACAAACCATTCCTCTCACCAAGATCGTCTGTGGTCCTTCTGAATCCCACCTGGTCATGCTTCAGCTAGAAATGTACTTCATAGCACACACAAGCACAGCCATTTACAACATGCTTTGGTACACTCTTAAAAATAAAGAAAGAGGTTTTCAGTGCCATAGAAGATGCCATTTTTGGTTCCACAAAGAACCTTTTAGTCAACAGATATTAAATGAACCATTTTTTTCAACATTTAAAGAAAATCTAAAACTTTTTTGCACTATAAACAACCTTGGATGGTTCTTATTGGAACCCTCAATGCCAATAAACAACCTTTATTTTAAGAGTGTGCAATATTTTTTGTAATGCTATTCTTTAACAGTATCTTGACTCCAAATTGGCCCTCTAATGAACACATATCTGGCTCTTCTCCTGCAGTCCTGCTCAGTTTAATGAGCGCGTGTCTCAAATATGTCTGCCTCCTGAGCGCTACATCGTTCCAGACGGAACCATCTGTGAAATCGCTGGTTGGGGAGAAACAAAAGGTGATACGCTAGTCTGTTTTATCTATAATACCTCCTATTATACACTATTGTTCAAAAGTTTGGCTTCCAAATTATTTTATTTTTTAAAGAAATTATTGCTTTTATTCCTCAAGGATGCATTAAATTGATCAAAAGTGACAGTACAGACCTTTATAATGTCAATAAATATTTTGTGTCTTGAGCAGCAAATCTGCATATTATTTATGCAATTGTGAGTAATTATGCTGAAAATTCAGCTTTGATGACATGAATAAATTACTGTTTACAATATATTCAACTACAAACCTTTTTTTAAAATTATATTTCACAATATTGCTGTTTTTACTGTATTTTTGATCAGTCTCTGTGAGCATAAGAGCCTTGTTATTTGAGATTCCAAGTAGGAAACACGTCTTGTCGCACTTCTCTTAGTAGGAAGCTGTAAATTCGACCTTTCCACATTGAATATAACACATTATTACCATTCATCATATATAACTGGATATGTTTTTTTTGTCAAGCAGTGTCTGGTTAGATGTAAAATTGGAATGCTAAAAAGAAATTCTGCAGTAACTTTCAGCATTCCCTCTTTTATTTTTTTCTGTTCTCCATCCATCCATCGTTTCGTCCTCTTTCGCTTCCCCTCACTGATCCTCTCTGCTTCTCTCTCTCAGGAAAGGGGGATGAGACTGTACTGAATGTGGCTCAGATGCCTGTACTGAGCAATAAAGACTGTAACCCATATTTCAAGGGCCGTGTTCGTGAGAATGAGATGTGCACCATGCCCTTCGTGGCTGGAGTTGGCGCCTGTGAGGTAGATGTGTGAACACCATATATGTTAAGAATCACTATTAAAATATTGCCATGGATCATTTGAAAACAGATAAGAGTTTATGTGACTGGTGATACTGGGGTTTCTGTATACATGTGTACTGGCCACTGTTTTTCTGTATTTTCTGACACAAAAAAGCAATACTAAGTTCAAATAATAAAATGCAAGTAAAGTTTTAATAAATCAAAGTTAGTACATAAACTTTTAAAAAGAAGGAATCCCATTTAATTTGTTAAACATAGATTGAAACAAATTTTCGTATAATAAATACTTTTGGTTGTATTCATCCATTTTTTGATAGGAAATTTGATTTGTTTATTTTTAGGATTTTTGTATGATAAACAATTATTTTCCCGTCTTTTGTTGGAAAATTAATTTAATTTATTAATTTTAGTTTTAGTTTTTTATGATAAACAATTTTGGTTGGTGTGCAAAATCTGGCTCCTGAAGTAAAACTAGATAACCACTGATCTAGACATTGCTTAGCTTGCAAAAAGCTTGCAAAATGTGTATGAAGCTTTTAGAGCTTCAAACATTTCCTTTCTATGCATTTGTGTGGCTACGCGAGGTTTAAGTTCTGTTTTTGCAATAGATGTAAGTGGGGATTGTGAAATGAGTAAGACGTGCTGGGTGCAGGTGCGCTGTAACGTTCTTCTTTTTTGCTCTTCCAGAGAGACTATGGCGGCCCTCTGGCCTGTCAGAACAGTGACTGTTGGGTTCTGGAGGGAGTCATCATACCAATGCGCCGCTGCGGACACGCCGGCCAGCCAAACATCTTCATCCGTGTGTCTTTTTATGTAGATTGGATCAAGAAGGTCATGGAGATGACCTGATGACAGAAAAACTTACATCCTAACATACCACATCAGCACGTCTTTTAGCATTTCATACTGCTCAATATTCTATAAGCTAAAATATAAATATATTAAGTAGTTGAAATGTAATATACATTAAAAAAAAACTGTTTTATAAGATTATGTATGCTTTTTTGTATCATTCTGAATTTGGGGTTTAATTTACATAATATGTATGCTTGCATTTGTGAAATATATAGATATACAGGTGCACATATATTTACGCTAAACCTGACATCCCCAGTCTGAACTATATAGAATTTTGTAAATTTTATTATTAATAAAGTATTCAAAAATCTGTTTTACTCTTCAACATTCTTCTAATATGTCCCATGTTACATCATGTAAAACATGGTAGTACCATAGTTTGCGCATATGACCTGTTTTATTCAAAGAACAGGGATCTCTCAAAGTCTGATCATGTTTGTGGAAGTGAATCATGTCACGAACAAAGGAGATTACTGAGGACCTCAGAAAAAGAGTTGATGTTGCTCATCAGGATAGTAAAGGTTACAAAACCATCTCTAAAGAGTTTGGACTCCACAAATCCACAGTCAGGCAGATTGTGTACAAATGGAGGAAATTACCTTCCAGAGAAGTGGTCGACCAACAAAGATCACTCCAAAGCAGAACGTGCAAAAGTTCCCAGGGTAACTTCTAAGCAACTAAAGGCCTTTCTCACATTGGCTAATGTTAATGTTCATGAGCCCACCATCAGGAGAACACTGAGCAACCATGATGTGCATGGCAGAGTTACAAGAAGAAAGCCACTGTTCTCCAAACAGAAACTTGCTTGCTAAAGATCATGTGGACAAGCCAGAGGACTACTGGAGAAAGGTTTAATGGATGGATGAAACCAAAATAGAACTTATTGGTTTAAATGAGAAGCTATTATGAACACACTGCATTCCAGCTTAAGAAGGAATGGGCTAAAACTCCTACGTGTTATTGTGCAGGACTGATCAGCATTTATAAGAAACCTTACCTTCAGTTACTGCAGCAAAAGGGGGTTGCACCAGATACTGAAAGCAAAGACTCACTTACTTTTGCAATGCACAGATATGTAACACTGGATCATTTTTCTCAATAAATAAATTACAAAGAAAATATTTTTCTCTCACTTGTTTGATTGGGTTCTCTTTGTATACAGAAAATTCTAAAGGGTTCACAAACTGTCAAGCAGCACTATATATATATATATATATATTGCGTGGGCATAGTATCATGGTACTATAATGGTTTTTTGGACATGAACCATGGTATTCTTGGACATAGCATATAAATATATCAACTTGATTTGAAGTACCATGATATATCAAAACCACTATATAGCCTACATCACTGAAGCTGCTACTTCATAGTAATACCGTGGTACTTTTGGGTACTTTTGCTATTGATTTCTCATTATTCTGCCACTGACTAATTTTGTTTTCTTGAAATACTTATTTAGGATAAGAGAAAAAATCCCTGATTACTCATTCCTTGAGGTTTTTACTAATATTTATCATGTCACTGAGGCAGCAGACATAATAATACCCTACTAAAACGCCTCTCATTTATGTGATAGTGGTTTAGCAGCTGTCTTTTAAATACAAGTTCGTGGCACGTCATTCATGAACTTGTAGCTACTTGGTACTGACGTCAGCATCCAGTTGACCAATCAAAGCGCTTGCGGCGTAGAGCTCGCGTGCAGTCAGTGTTGTTAAAAAGGAAGCAATGTAACGTTAGACGAACATGAATGCCATTCCTAACAGCCACGGAAGAGCTGCAGACGCAACAGGACGAGCTAAATGAGGCGTGGCAGATCTGAGAAGAATGATTGATCTGGTGTAAAAAAGGAGGCGGGGTCAGAAATGATGTCAATCATGTAGGCTAATGTTGATGTACATACTCTCGAAGTGCCGAGGACAACGCAAGCAAGGTAAAGTGCTCTGCTTACCACATTGTTTTTATTACTAAACAATTGTGTTTATGCTACAGTTGTCTTGTTATTCGTTCTGAGAGAGTAATCTGAAGATATTGATATTGCATGTTTGAAAAATACGATTTGGACAAGTATTCTTTTTGGTGCTATTTTAATAGACAAATACTAAAGAATACTTAAGTATAATACTATTAATTGTTATTTTTGAAAGTACCTTGTAGTACCATGATACATAATGTTTCAGTACTATGGTACATACAAAGTATATCTGATATACTATCACTGTGCCATGGTACCTTTACAGCACATTTAGCAAGAAATGTGTATCAGCCTATTTATGTACTTTCATATATACCATACCATATTGATAATACCATGGTATTTACATGGAACTTAAAATAATACTAAAGCATTGCCATGTGGCATGTCCAAAACTATACTAGTGTGTCCACAAAAGCATGGTAATGCTGCCATCGTACTTGTAGTTACATTTAGTCATTTTAGCTCTATTGTTGTGTGACGTTTGTTCTCTTCTGTGGCTGCTGAGGTTGTTCTTGTAGTGTCTTTAATAATATTTTGTTTCTCCCTGTTTAAATGTTGCTAGGGCTGTGTTTACATCCTCAGGACACCACAAGCGTGCTGGTTACGCTCTGTAGTTCACGACCGCCAGCTACATTTTTCTGTAGGTCTGAAAGTATGTGAAGAATGTGGGCTGTTATAATTGCCCACCATATGGAAAAGGAACTTAAAGACCACTAAAAACACACTGAATAGCTTGTTTGTCATTTCCTGCTTAAAATAATTTTTATTTTATTTTAATTTCATATTTTATTATTTTTTCTTGTGTTCACTTCTTTTAGATATCATTGTTCTTCAATATACACTATAATACTGAAATTCTTGTAGCATGGTATTTACATAGTACTCTGTAGTAAGAATGCCATAGTATTAACATGGTAAACCACGTGGCAAAGCCATACTGTTTGGTACTTTTTATAAAATGTTGCAATACTATGGTAGCCTATATTTGGATACTTATTTTGTTGATGCTGCCTGGTACAAAAAGTACCTCATTACCCCAAAGTATACATGGAAAAACCCTGTTTTTTTTTTTGTAATCTACCATAATGGGAATGCAGTACCTTACATTGATTTTAAATACCATTGCATATGAAAATGCTAATTAAACCGTGCAATAATATTGCCGCATATATAGCTTATTCTGTCTACTTATTAGCAGTCACTGGGACATAGTTTATGGCGTAGAGCGGTTAGTTATATATGCATGAGAGGAACATGGAAAGTTATGTTTTATGTGAATAGATGCCATTGAACAGGCTCCTAGAAGATCCTTCTCTGCCAGCAGGGGTTAAATAAGCTGTCATTGATGAAATTCATGTGTATATACATTCACGGCCAGTAAATTACATATCATATGAACATGTAGCAGTAAGACCGAAGAGCCTGCAGTGAATACTTGTACACTTTTAGACACTAGAAATTACTCTTATGTTTTCTTTGGTTTTATAGCCTCGATGTATATCTATAGAGAGAGAGAGGGAGGGTTCATTTCTGTGGAATATTCTCAGGTTGTTATTGTTAAAATTATGACTAATGTCTGTGTCATTGTAGGAATGAGATGATGTCAGAGCAGGAGTGACTGTTGAAGATGAGAAGTTAATTATGAGAGAGATTTTTGGTAAAATCTAAGAAATATGTGAGGATGTAACGCAAGTTGAGGTGATTGTGTTGTGTTAAATCAGTGTGATTTATGTTGAGTTAAACTGAGTTAGTGTTTTCATTTAGATGCATTCATATGCAAAAAGTTGTGAGTAAAATATGTATGCATAATTGAGAATAAACTTTAATTGACCTACATGCAGTAGTTGTGCTGATTTCATGTCTTTCGTATCACTCCTCGCTCTTTCGTCTCACATGATCTTAGCTCAAATCAATATTTCTTATCTATTTGGTAAGAAGCCATGTTATAAGTAGGATAATGTGCAGTCAGCTGGTCATGATCGCAAAATAAAGCACTCTTTACTATATTTTGTGATTTAAGGAATATTGTTGGCTTTTACACTGATGTACAGCTCTTTCTTTTCCACATTTATCTTGTTCAGGTTGTGTGTGTCCATGCATGCTTGAGAAGGTTTGGGATCAGGATGGACGTGGAGGAGACCGGAGCAGGTCAGATGGAGACAGCGGCCCCAGAGGAGGCAGCACCAGCTCCCAAACGTGGGAGAGGACGACCCCGCAAACCACAACAGGTCAGAGAGGTGCAATGATATAGATAGATAGATAGATAGATAGATAGATAGATAGATCTTTTAGAAGAATGAAATAAGTTGAATAAAACCAAGTGAACTGAATCCCTCAGGAGCCTGTTGAAGCTTCTGCTCCCAGGAGACCGAGAGGAAGGCCAAGAGGCAGTAAAAATAAAGGCCAGCGGGTCACAGCCAAAGTAAGAGAACTTACTGGAGAGCACTTAAACTTGAGCTGACTGATGCTTGTTCAGATACATAACACTCTCTCGTTCCTTCATCTGTTTTTGGATGCAGGTAGAGCCACCTAGAGAACGGAGACCACGAGGTAGACCAAGAAAATGGGTGAGAATCACACACCCTTCTCGTTAAACTCTGCAGCATAGTTAAATGAGCAGCTGATAGACTAATATAACAGAATTTACATGGAACAGAAAATACATTTAAATGTATTAAAACATATATGACCTGAAAACGATAATAAATGAACGGTTTCTGCAGCTTAGCTTTGGTAAATGGTCTAGTAGAGTATGTCTTAATTGTTCATTACTCTTTCAAAAGAGTAAACACAATACTTTTTTCTATTTTATATCCCTATTAAATATGGAACCAAACATTACCCGATTTACTTGAATGGATATTCCTGGTTTTATTGTTAAATGCATATCTTGCCCCCCAAAGATGATTTTTTTTTTTTTGTTAAATATCCTGTTTTGCTGTTTTTGTGTTGAGAGTACTGGGCCTTAGCAATTTTTGAAGGTAATAATGTCATTCTTTGTCTCTTTAATTCATAGCCTCAGAAGACCGTTCATCAGGAAGAACAGCAGGTAAAAAACATGTAACATTTAATAAGTCCATATAATTTCCAGTATACACTTTTATCATTTCCACAGTCAAAGTATTTTTAAATATTTAGTCCCTTTTGATATTTCAAACGTTTGGGTCTGTGAGATAAAAAAAAATAAAAATGCTCACAAAGGCTGCAATTATTTAATCAAAATCCAGTAAAAACTGTAATATTGTGAAATATCATTATGATTTAAAACAACTGTTTTCTATTGTAATATATTTTAAAATTTAATTTTCAGCATCAGTACTCCAGTCTTCAGTGTCACATGATCCTTCAGAAATCATTCTGATATACTGATTTGCTATTATTATCAACCAGTTGGGATGCTTCATATTTCTGTGGAAACTGTGATAAAAAAATTCAGGAGACTCTTGAATAGAAAGTAAAAAAAAAAAAAACTATTTATTTGAAAGAGAAATCTTTTGTAACATTATAAATGTCACATTTGATCAACTTAATGCATCCTTGCTAAATAAAAGGATGCATCCAGGGCAGTCGTGGCCTAATGGATAGAGAGTTGGACTTGTAACCTGAAGGTCGTGGGTTCGAGTCTCAGGTCTGGCAGGGATTGTAGGTGGGGGAGTGAATAATCAACACTCTCTCCACCCTCAATACCACGACTGAGGTGAGACCCTTGAGCAAGGCACCAAACCCCCAACTGCTCCCCGGGCGCTGCAGCATTGGCTGCCCACTGCTCCGGGTGTGTGTTCACTGCTGTGTGTGTGTACACTTGGATGGGTTAAATGCAGAGCACAAATTCAGAGTATGGGTCACCATACTTGGCCACACACCACTTCCTTAAAAGCAGCACTTTTTAAAATAAATATTAAGCACTTACAATTACAAGGCTCGTTTTATAAGAATACAGCAGTTTTCATATAAATGTTTTCCACTAATTAAAAGTGGCGAAGGCTCGATTGGATAATGAAACCCGATTAGTCGAGTCGATTATTTTCATTATCGATCATGTGGATTAGTTGTTTGCCGCCCTGCAACCCATAATGAACTAAATGAATAGTCCTGCATGAGAATCATCTCATTCCGTTAAACACTAAACCTGATAAACATGTTGCAGGCCTTTCTGAAGTGAAACCGGCAATGTATTCAGAAACCGTGTAAAACTCCCCGTTACTCATACAGCTCTCACGTTAGCACAGAGATAGATGACTCAAGTGTGTTGAAGGGAAACCCAGCACATCTCCTTACATTTCTTGGTTTCCTGTCCCAACTGTCATGATTCTCAGGTCATGCACGCACATCTACATGCACACACATTCCTCATGTGTTCTCTTTCCTCCCCACCCAGCCTCATCCTGCAGTTCAGGGGGTGGAGTCAACAGAGGAGCCGGCCGTTCAGACTCCGCCTGCTGCGTTACCATCGCAGGAGAGCGACTAAAACTACCTCAGTGATGACTTTGTTACTGCGTTGGGGGTAATTCTCCATCTCAACTGCCTCCATGTACACTGTAAAAAGTGAAAATGAGCCAGTGCTCAAATCACGCCTAAATTTCAGGAAAGATCAGACTACATTTTTCAAAAGTCACCCTAAATTCTGTGTACTACCATCACAAGCCTTTATGATGAACACCATTCTGCAAGTTACGCTGCCATTTTAAGAACTGGAAATAATATCTTCTCTTTTTGTTTATTATTTGGATTCTAAAAGGAATAGTTCACTCGAAAATGTAAATTTGCTGAAAACGCACTTCCTATCTACCAAGATGTAGATTCTTATTCAGAACAGATTTGGAGAAATTTTGAATTACATCACTTGCTCACCAGCGGATCCTCTGCAGTGAATGGGTGCCGTCAGAATGAGAGTCCAAACAGCTGATAAAAACATTACAGTAATCCACACGACTCCATCAATTAACATCTTGTGAAGTAAAAAAATCTGTGTTTGTAAGAAACAAATCCATCATTAAGATGTTTTTAACTTCTGTCAATAATCCACGATAAAGCCTGAGGGTGAGCACATTTTCAGCAAAATTAAATTTTTGGGTGAACTATTCCTGTAGTCAACTAGAAATCAAATTTGAACTTAAAACACATTTTATTGTGCACAATTTGGCATCCAGAAACTGTAGTATGCCTTGTTATTTTGGAGTCCTGTTTTTATAAGAATGACAACAACAAAACATGAACTTGATTTGCTTAAGACATTTAATTAATGTTCAAAAGGATTTTAAAAATCCAAAGATAATAAAATGTATAAACTGTAATCATCACAGTGCATGGATGATGCCTGTGTTATATAGGTTTATTTAATCTTCTCAGGATTCTGGAAACATTGCATTGCCAAAACTTGAAATTTGCTCCTCAATCAAATGTTGCAACTTTTTAAATGATTGATCTTATGTAATGTTCTTTTTATTCTTTTATTTTAATGTTTACAGTGGAAAGAATAGATTCAAATGCATCTATTTACACCAAAGAATAATGACCTGATAAAATATGTAAAACAACAGTCATTATGATTCACATGATGATGGTGAAATTCAGTACCTCATTATCAGAAACCTCAATGATTTTGTTGGCTCATTCTAGACAATGGATGATTTGCCATTTGTTTTTAAATGCATATATTATCAATGGCCAGTCTCTGGAACAAGGTAACTTTTTAGAACCATATTTTCATAATTAGCTTTTTTTTTTTTTCTAATTTGTACTACTATGAATTATGTTATTGCGCTGATATGGGAACGATGTTTACAACATGACTGATGTTTAAAGCATCTCCTATTGTCAACACAGTTGTGTTGTTAAATATTACAATTCATATACAGTGGATGCACTTAAAAACAGGTATAATGGTTCTTTACAAAACTTTTCTGATCAGGAAGTTTTTGATGTGAAGTCAGTTCATTGTTCAAATGCATCATGGTGTATGTCGTCAGTTTAGTCATTTACTTGTTAAACCATTTGACAATGTGCCTCATAAATACAGGCTCAGGTAACTTACCTCTTTTTTATATTCGTCAAAGGCCAGTAATGCTGTTTATGCAGCCGTATGTCAATGAATAAAGTTCCTGCTTGAGACATGTTTACATCATCCATCAGTTATTGTCTTTATTGCATTAACAAGAACGATTCCCTAGTTTTCAATAACACCTGCACGTCATAGTGTAAATATCTTTTTTTTATTATGTCCTTCATTGTCATAAAAGTTAAAAACGTCTTTAAAATGATCCACCGCTGGTTTGTGGTGCACATAGAATTATTACATTTTATTTCATCTACACACATGCACACACACACACACACACACAAAAATCACTTTTTTCATTGTAAATCTTGCATAATCTGTCAACATTCATCATTTATGCAGATTCACAGGCTCTGTGACAGAACGTTTGTTTCAGTGAACCGAAACACATGGAAGATCTTTATAATACTGTATCTGAAATGGCTGACTGATGTCATCTCCGACACTTCATCACAATTTAAATTAAACAAATGCAACTTTAAAGCTAAAAATTCTGTTCTCAGAGAAAGTTCATGCACTTCCTTTTAGTAAACGCGTCAGTTTACAGAACACTTTTAGCTGTGAATAAATAATAAACCAAACTAATAAAGAATTCTAACAAAAAAGGGGGGGTAAGTTGCATTTGGAGTCCCTTCTTAAAAATAAACATTATTTTATCAATCATTCTGATAAAAAAGAAACACATTGAGCCTCATTCAATCTTTCTAAAATTATTTAGTAAATTGTCACATTATGCACATTTTACAAATCATTCGTTCTGCTCATGTTGCATGAACGAGGCTTTTTATGGCTAGAGATGAAAATAAAGTCCATGTTGCATGAGTGTTCATAACCGTTGGACAGATCCAGTTGACTTCTGTAATAGTGCAGAACTTTTTTTTTCAGATTTTTAATCAAGTGTCCTTAATGTAATATTGGTCACTGTAAAAATATTTTGATCATTATTTATTTGTTGCAATGATTTCTGTCACCACTTGCACTCAGAGTTTATGTTCTTTGTCATAATTTCAAAGTGGTCAAAACATTTTAATGATCTTAAAGGAATCTGGATCCACTGCAGTGAATGGGTGCCATGAGAATGAGAGCCCAAACAGCTGATTAAAAACATCACAATAATCCACACAAGTAAGTTAAAATACGAGTCGTCTATCCATAATATTGCTTTCTGCAGTGAAAATATTGTCTGGTCTAAATCAGGAGAGAAATATGCACAGATCAAGCACTGTTTACAAGCCAAAATAGTTCTGAACAAATAAAAGGGTGGATTTTGATGTGAAAGGACTTTTATCAGCTGTTTGGACTCTCATTTTGACGGCACCCATTCACTGCAGAGGATCCATTGGTGAGCATGTGATATATTGCTAAATTTGTCCACATCTGTTCCCATGGAGAAACATCTTGGATGGCTTGGGGGTGAGTAAATTTACAGCAAATGTTCATTTTGGAGTGAACTATTCCTTTAACACTGCAGGTTGTAACTTTGGCTTAAGGAATTATTAACTACAACAGCAGCAGTTAACCCAATGTTTTACTTTTTTTTTTTTTTACTGTGTACTATATCATACCAAATATTCCTGAATCCCAGTGTCCAGTAGTCCAGAATTCTGTGTCCCTTTTTTCCTGTGCAGCATGTGAGTGTCATCATGCATTAATGGCATCAGCCACGTCAGTGAAAACAAGTCGACTGGGTTTTTGAGTTGTTCCCTGACTTGTGGTCAGTGTCTGTGGCATGAAAGAGAGGGTTAAAGTAAGTAAACACTACAGGATATTGAATGTAGAACATTATAGAATATAATTAATAAAAATGCAAATCTAGTCCTACAATGTAACATTGAACAAATGTGACCCTGGACTACAAAGTGTACATTTTTGCGAAATTGAGATTTATCCATCATCCGAAAGCTGAATGAATAATCTTTCCATTGATGTATGGTTTGTTATGATAGGACAATATTTAGCTGAGATACAACTATTTGAAAATCTGGAATCTGAGGGTGCAAAAAATCAAAATACTGAGATAATTGCCTTTAATGTTGTCCAAATGAAATTCTTAGCAATGCATATTACTAATCAAAAATTAAGTTTTAATATATTTACTGTAGGAAATTTACAAAATATCTTCATGGAACATGATCTTTACTTAATATCCTAATGATTTTTGGCATAAAAGAAAAATGTATCATTTTAACCCATACAATGTATGTTTGGCTATTGCTACAAATATACCCCAGTGACTTAAGACTGGTTTTGTGCTCCAGGGTCACAAATATGAATTAGCCAAATAAAATGAATTCTGTTATGTTGACGGTATGAGAATGAAACATTATGAGGCTCCTGGTGCCAGAACACAAATGGAGGAGAGTTTAACTGTGGATTCAGTCACAGCTGTATTTTGATGATTAGTGATATTAAATGGATGTGTGGTAACTGACACATTTACAGTGATGGATACTTTACCACAAATAACAAACCACATGGCCTGGTGTCAGAACTTAAGAGAAATAAGAATGGTAGAAATGTAAATTAGGAATAAACATTGAAAAACGCATGAGTGAAATGTTTTTGAGAGACTCACCACGGTGTCTTAGTTTTATAATAATTCAATTTTATATAAATAAACTAAATAATTACAAAAATATATATGTGTGTGTGTGAGATTTATGTATATTGCATGTATAATTTGTATCACATTCAACAGAATCTATCTATCTGTCGTTCTATCATATTGTCATTCTATCTATCATTCTATCTGTCAGTGTGGTGTTGTTCTCTTACTTTGGAGTTTGGTCCTGCTGGGCTTCCGTCTCGTCCGTGGTCCAAGAGTTCCTGCTCTAGATCATCCTGTTCTTCAGCTGGATCAAAGTTATACATGGGCATCAGCTGGTGTCTCAGTTTCTCCAGCCTGTAGAGAAAAACCATCACAGCTTCATTAAGGACACTCTTTGTGGGAAACATCAGAGGGTTCCAAATAGAACCAAAAAGGGATTTTCAGTTTTGCATTAAATATCCACTGAAGAACATTCGATTTTTAAGACTGTAGAGGAGTGATAAATGTACAATTTCTTGCCTTTTCTTTTTCCTGATGTACAGAAGCTGGTGAGGAGAAGAAAATGCAGAAATGTTATCCGAGATTCAGAATTGTAATACAAAGTTCATATTACATTCTCAATCAATTAAATTGACTTTTTCAATATAAATGTTCAAGAAAGTCTAGCGTGTCTAAAGTAAACAAAAATATTAGCATGAAAAATCAGTGATAATCAAGTGTGAAGGATTACAGTGATGAGGGAAATGTAAGTAGGATTCTAGTCAAATAAATGTGTTATCATCTATTCTCATATAACCCGAAATATTTATGTTTGAATTTCAGTAAATTACATGACTCAATCATTTTGTCAGAAAAGAGAAAGAGTCATTTTAAATATGTATGTGCTCAAAGTAAACTTTTAGATGAACTAAAGTTTCAAAAGTTTAGGATCAATAAGATTTTATTAGTCTCTTATGCTCACCGGTCATTATTTATTTGATCAAAAAAACAGTAATAATGTGAAATATTATTACAATTTAAAATAACTATTTTATATTTGAGTATATTTTAAAAATGTATTTTATTCCTGGGATGTAAAGCTGAATTTTCAGCATCAGTCTTCAGTGTCACATGATCCTTAAGAAATCATTTGCTGATTGATGCTTAAGAAAGATTTGTGATTGTTATCAGACAGTGCTGAAAACAGCTGTGCTGCTTAATAATGTTTTGTGAAAACGGATTCATTTTCTATCAGGATTCTGTAATGAGTTCAAAAGAATTGCATGTAGCCTATTTGAAATAGAAATCTTTTGTGGCATTATAAAAGTCAGTTTTGATCAATCTTATTTGAGGTGTTTTCAGCAAATGACAAACTTCTGGGCTGTACTGTTCCATTAAGAACTTAATGTCATTATCATCGAGTTCGCTCACCACGACAACAGCCAGCCCAATGACTGTAATGATTCCAAACGGCACGAGCACCATCCCCATCCCGGCGCCCTCCACCGACGCCACGGGCAGCTGTGTGGAGTTCAGGCCAGTCTCGTTCGCGGACGATGTGGGCTCAGTTCTGGGCTCTGCTGAACTTGTGAGAACGGGAATGAAGGTGGCGAGGGGGAATGTAGGGGCCGGGAACGGGGTCAGGGTTTGGGTGGAGGTGAACATATCTGGTTTGGTGGTGGTCAGAGACATGGTTCTTGCAGGATGCCGGCGCAGAGGTGAGCCGAGTGCGCTTTGAAGGCCACCCTACAGGGATTCAGTCCTCCAGCAGGCCTCGGCCATGACACCCAGGGTGATCCTGAACTCCTGCAAGAATCCTGTGAAAGAACATTTGATGTTAGATTGATAGATTTTGGCTTTATTTTTAAATAGTGAGCTAAAATTCTGACTAAATAGGCAGCTAGTGGGTCTATGGAAAAGTATAGAAAAACAGGGAATACGATGGAATTGTAAATATTATTTCAGATTTCATATTGTTTTTATATTTTATTTTCAACAATATTTCATTCTTTCTGAAGACTGAAAATAATGGGAATAATCACTTTATTTTATTCTGTTGACAGCCATAGATTTCTTTCTTTTCAGGTTTGTGTATCTAAATATATTTTGCTGGTGGGTAGAAAAAAGAAACAGCGTAACATAAATGTTTTCCAGGTCATATTTTACAAATAATATCATATTTTTTTATTTTTCACAGTACGTATTGGGTCTTCGTACATGAAATTATATAGATTTTTTAAATGTCTATTCTGCTCACCAAGGATGCAGTTATGTGATCAAAAACAAAATAAACGGTAATATTGTGAAATATTACTACCATTTAAAATAGTCATTTTCTAATCCTGTGATGTAAAGCTGAATTTTCAGCATCATTACTCCAGTCTTCGGTATCACGTGATCCTTCAGAAATCATTCTAATATGCTGCTTTGCTGCTCAAGAACCATTTATTATTAGGCTATTATCAATGTTAAAGTTGTGCTGCTTCATATTTTTGTGGAAACTGTGAAGGATTCTTAGATAAAGTTCAAGAGAAACACTACTGTCACTTTTGATCAATTTAATGCGTCCTTGCTGACTAAAAGTATTAATTTCTTTCCAAAAAATCTTACTGACCCCAAACACTGCAAAAGATGGGATTAGGTCTAAATGAGGTGTTACTCCCAAAATAAACTGCTAAACCCAAGTTTTCTATCTCTTTATGAACATCTGAGATTGAAGTAAAAAACTTTAGTCGCTGTATTTGATTAGAAACTCACAGTGGGAAAAAGGGAATTTTAGGCATGTTTGGAAAGCAGCGGCTCTATCAGTGAGCAAATCTGTGTGTGATTGCTTGATCTTGACTGAATGTGTGGGTTTGTGGCGTGGGTGTGTGTGTGTGTGTGTGAGTACACGAGTACAAACCCTGTGGACGACATATGGATGTGTGAGCTTTTAAGATACTGTTGGCAAACCGCAAGCTTCCTTCCACATTACAACCGTTAGGATCTATGTGTATGTGCGTTTGTGGATGTGGGGGCTGGAGGCAGGAACGAGGTTCGACGCTTAAAATAGAGAATAGGAGAATCTGCTGTTGAGATCTCGGTGGATGTGAATGAGACTGTAGAAATCTCCTAAACCACAGACTGTCTCCATTCACCAAGAGCTGCTTGTGCAGTTAAAGGGGCGTCAAAAAACAACAATTCAGTTATCATTTACTCACCTTCATATCAAATCTGTATGACTTTCTGTAGAATGGAATTCTTTTGAAGCCACATGATAACTTTGATATTTGCCGAACATTTGACTTGAAATTAAATTTTTGGTGTGTTCCTCGCACAAAGCTATTGTTTGAATTCTGAAGACTACTTTCATGATACATTTATGGTGCTTTTTGTCCAATCTTTTGTTGTATGGACAAAAGCAGTGTGAGTATTATTTATTATAATACATCTCCTTTTGTGTTCAAGTCACATGGGTTTAGAATGGCATACAGTTCAGTAAATGAATGTAAAAATTCCTCCATCCAGAAGTGACATTTAGCGTGATATACAAGACTTTTAAAACAAAGATAAACAGCTTTTGATGGCAGGGATCACCCCTTTTTTTAATATTAAATTTAACGTACAATTAAAAAAAAAATTGTGTCACTTTGTACATAGTGTCACATAGTGCAAATTTTATTCTGCAAATACAAAATTTTGGGGTTAGTAAGATTTTTTTTTTTTTTTATGAAAGAAATTAATACTTTCTCATTTAACAATGATGCATCAAACTGATCAAAAAGTGTCAGTAAAGACAGTTCTTGTGAATTTGTATTTTTCAAAGAATCCAGCACAGCTGACATTGATAATAATCAGAAATGTTTGTTTGATTTCTGAAAGATCATGTGACACTGAAGACTGGAGTAATGATGCTGAAAATTCATCTTTGTATCACAGAAATAAATTACATTTGAAAATATATTCCAATAGAAAACATTATTTGAAATTGTAATAATATTTCACAATATTACTGTTTTTACTGTATTTTCAAAGGATTAAATGCAGCATTGGTGAGCATAAGAGACATCTTTCAAACCATTAATAAAATCTTATGGATCTCAAACTTTTGAACGGTGCTGTATGTATGGAAGTGTGTATGTCTGAATCAGTGTAATATTTCACCCCAAAACCAAGCTTCTTTTTAATACCGTTTTAATATTATTTTATTAACAACCTAAACACATTTTCTTCTCGCATTTTGTGTCATGCAAAAACATCTCCCAACTGTAAATAGAAAAATATTAATGGTATTTGTTGTGCTGTCTTTAATTTAGCTGATTTCATACTATTGAGACTTACCTTTGAGAATGCTTGCAATTTTTTACAAATCAGAATAATAAAAAATTGGGATGAAAATGTACATAATTTTCATGATGCAATGAAAAAGATCTTAAAGGAATAATTCACCCAGAATATCTTCTTTTGTGTTTTGCAGAAGAAGGTTTGGCAATACATTAAAGCAAGTAAATGATGACAGAATTGTCATTTTAATTGTCCTAATATGTTTTACATAAAATCTTTTTTTACTGTTTTTCATTTGAAGTGAAATTTAAATTGGACATTTACATGAGATTCACGCATAGTTCTCCTGAAAGTGGTTGTGTGTGCGTTTTTGTTGCCGTTAGGTAGTTTTCTCCCTCCCTGCAGCAGCAGCCGGGCAGCAGTGGGTGTCGTGGCAGGATGTGGGTAAAGGGTGGCACAGAGAGAGAGAAAGAGAGACAGCACCAGTCTGATACTGTACCTAGGAAGGCAAGTACCCAGAAACACGGCTCACGTTGAAAGAGATGCGTTTCGTAAGAGATGCACACAGATGTGCTCTTGCTTTCCGTCGCTGTTTCTCTCTCTCATTCTCTCTCTCACTTTCTAACAACAGGCCCCAGGCCACCTGCGACTGACGAGCTGACTCTGTTTTCTCATATATTCACACACTTGCATATTTTAGATGATCTGGAAGATTGAATGTTGTTTGCTAAGACAAACTTAGTACGAGTGATTTGAACAAACCCTGCACCCCTTCACTCTTGGACTCTTATAATTTTAACCAGTAAGTAATCACCTATTGCAACTACCCAGAATACCACAGCAATCAGCTAAACCCAGTGTTGTTTTAGTAATATTTATAAAGTATTTTGAATTAGCTTTTATTTTAGACTTTCAGTTTAAATTTTAGTTCTTTTTTTTATATATATTCCGTCCTATTATTTCAGTTTTAGTCATTTTAGGACTTAAACTTAATTTTAAACATTTAATTTCATCTAATATTCTTATTTTATTTCATATTCTTTTTTAATAAATAGCTTTATTTATAGCTTGATGCACTGAGCACAAACAGTCATTTCAGCTCATCAATCAGTATGTATAATCAAGCAAAAACTGCCTTTCCAGTAACGCATCTACAAAACCAAAGTGTTTAGAAGCAGAAATATGCAGCTTCCATTTTCTTTAAAGCACTTTGGATAATTCTTCCGTTCACAATGTGTTACTGGAGTTGTTAAAATCTAAATAATCTATTAAGCATCAATTCCTGGATGAAGTTTGCTGTATGTAAACACTACGTTTTTTTTCAGGTGTCACATCCCTTTCTAGTATCCTTGCACATGTTATACAAATTTACCCCTTTTTATTGTCATCACAGGAGTCATATATAATTCTGGGGTCTTATATAAGATATAACTTTGCACTGGCAAGCAATTTTAGTGATTTTATTTTATGTTAACACACGTAATGTTTAAATCTTTCATTTGATGCTGATGCAGCGCATTGCTCCATAGACTTCTATTGGAAGTGCATTGAAAGTTTGTTTAGAAACACTGAAATAGTCAACAACAGTAGTCAAAGCTCCTACAGGTCCTTGTCTTCCTGTTTACTGATCTTTTTCCCAAAGGAGATTCAAACACAGGAGACCGAAATATCTGCAGTCGATCCGAGTAATCTGTGTATTTGAGGGGGGTTAATTATCTTCTTACATAATCATTTAGAATGAACGCTCTGTCCCATGACTGTGTGTTTCACAAACAGTCTGCACGCTTAATGAAGAACATGTTAGTGCCTCAGCCAATCAGAACGCTCTGGGCTCTCTTAAGCCTGCCTTCTCGACCAATCAGAGGCCACCACAAGACAAAGATAGACATACCAACAAAGACACCAAAATAACATGCCTGCTCCTGTGCCTTATCAGTTATAAATCTGTTTTTCTGCATGAACTGAACTGTATCGAGCATTTAAAAAGTGTAAAATGAGTGTAAATAAGCTGAAGTGTAATAAGAAACTGTTTGTCTCTTGTCAAAGGCTGCTGATAGGAGAGACACTGACCTGTTCATGAAGAAATGTGGCCACGGCTGATGTCCTTCCAAGGTTTTCCAGGCAGCCGATGGAAAAAACCCCTCCTCCTTCGTTCCTCAGCTAGAACAGAGCAGCTGAGAGGCTGTAAATTGAAAGGTTTTTCCTCCTCTAGGTCCCTGCGTTCACCACATTTTCTCCCTCTGTACAAAATCACGTCTCGTTTCTTCCTTCTCAGCTGTTTTCTGGTTTTCTTTCATAGCGTTTTATTCAAAGACAGGACTTGAGGAGCTACAAGGATGCTACAAACCCAAGCTATGTGATCCAGTAATGTCCCTCCTCCTTTCCTGAACTGCTATTGGATGGCTGTGGGGCAGCTGTAGGCTGTGATTGGCTCGTCTGGCTGTCTGTCTAGCTTAGCAGGGATGAGGACAGGATTTAATGGTTGGACACACCAGATGCTGTGAATGTGTCCAGGGAATGGACAACGAACACAGGTACATTTTATTGATGGCATTTTGAATGCACAGAGACACCGTGACGAGATCCTGAGGCCCATTGTTGTTCCATTCATCCACAACCATCACCTCATGTTGCAGCATGATAATGCACGGCCCCATGTTGCAAGGATCTGTACACAATTCCTGGAAGCTGAAAACATCCCAGCTCTTGCATGGCCAGCAAACTCACCGGACATGTCACCCATTGAGCATGTTTGGGATGCTCTGGATCGGCATATACAACAGCGTGTTCCAGTTCCTGCCAATATCCAGCAACTTCACACAGCCATTGAAGAGGAGTGGAAAACCTGATCAACTCTATGCGAAGGAGATGTGTTGCACTGCGTGAGGAAAATGGTCACACCAGATACTGACTGGTTTTCGGACTCCCCCAATACAGTAAAACTGCACATTTTAGAGTGACCTTTTATTGTGGCCAGCCTAAGGCACACCTGTGCAATAATCATGCTGTCTAATCAGTATATTGATATGCCACACCTGTGAGGTGGATGGATTATCTCGGCAAAGGAGAAGTGCTCACTAACACAGATTTAGACAGATTTGTTAACAATATAGAGGAGGCAGAGAAATAGGCCTTTTGTGTACATAGATCTTTGAGTTCAGCTCATGAAAAATGGGGGCAAAAACAAAAGTGTTGCATTTATAATTTTGTTCAATGTATATATATATATTTAGTGCTGTCAAACGATTAATAGCGATTGATCGCATCCAAAATAAAGGTTTTTATTTCCATAATATATGTGTGTGCTGTGTATATTAATTATGTATAAAGACACACACATACACAATATATTTAGAAAATATTTACATGTATATATTTATATTCATATAAATTATTGTCACAGATCGGCCAGGCTCCCAAACCAGCCAATCACAATCTGAGTTCTAATGGAGCACACCTCATCTGAACCTCACCACTCCACACTATAAAACCACACACCTCACTGCACTCAGACGTCCGGTCTCGTTCTTGCGAAGTGGACTCCTATATGCTATCACAGCGTCTTACCTGCCTGTCTACTTACCTCTTGTGTTCCCTCCAGCGTGGTGTGTATCCGTCTCCTGGTTCCAGTTTCGTTTTACGATCTCCTGTCAAGAAAGCCATCATCTAACAGTGGTGTGTGATCCTCTCCGCGTCCACGAGTTCCTGTCAAGACAATTCAGTCCAGTCATCCAATCATCTCATCCTAGAAAGTATATTTGCACGTTCTACTTACCATCGCATCCTCCCTTGATTGCTCTGCTGTAAATAAACACCACTGCTTTGAACTAATCCTTTATGTGAAGTCTGCTTCCCTAACAATTATATCATATAAGAGGATTAGAGTGGACATATTTTTCTTAAATATATACATGCGTGTGTATTTATATATACATAATAAATACACACAGTGCACAGTGCATACAGTATATACATAATAAATATACACAGTGCATACAGCAATATATATATTATATATATATATATATATATATGAACATTTGGCATGAAAATTTCACAATGCAAAAATCTTGATGTCCTGGCATAATTTTTTCTTTATGAAAACTACAACAATTTTCAGTTAAGTTTAAATTAAATCTGTACATGGTATATAATAACATATGTATTTAATTTATTTATATAATTATAATATTATTGAAATAAACAAAATATCTCATGTCAGAAAATTGATCAGTGAAGGAAAAAAAATATCCCACTGTATTAATAACCTAATACTGATAATAACTATAAATATTGTTATATTTTCTATTTATAATACCTAATCTTTAAACTTTTTTTTTTTTTTTTTTACAAATTATTCATTTGTTTGCTTGTTCATTGTAGGCACACAAAATTTAATTAGGTAATACTATCATTTATAAAAAATTATTAGTGCTTCTGCTTGTTCTCAAGTCAAGTGCTATTTTGTTAATAAAATAAAATAAAAAACATGCAAAATATTACTCTGACTCCTCATCAAACAAGGCTCCTGGTTTTTAGCCTCTTTCGTGGTACAGCACCATTAAAACCCTGCAGCCTTCACTTTTAAAGGTGCCTTTACCTGTCAAAACAACGTTTTATTATCAATATTAAACATTAATATTACTAAAGTGCCTTTTATCCAACATATGTGTTGATGCTAAGTGCTAGCTGCTGTGTGTGGGACAACAAATCCTTGATTAAAATGAATTGTTGACTAAAATTAATCCAAAAGATGGATGGATTATGAATGGTGTAATTTTAAAAGTGGGCTGAAGGCTGAAGCACATCCGTTGCCTAATGTTTTGTAACAATTAAAATGCCACTGTGTTCATTGTAGTACACAATCTGCAGATGGCGTCGTCCATATGCTATTAAAAATATCTGGCCAACGCTGCCTCCTAGTGGTGATAATTCATCAGTGCTGATCCACTCTAATCCTCTTATTTGTGAGTTTAACACAAGCCAAACTGCTCTCAAATTAACTGTCTAACAAGAAGCGTAAATATAATCCTTAGTTACAAGATAATACATGTAAGCAACACAGTGTATCATATGTGATTTTTTTTTTTTTTTTTTACTTAAGCCAAGTATGATTTCATATCCCTTCCATTTCTATAGTAAAAATACTTTAGTAAATTGTTCGTTACAAATTATATATGTAGCAATTTGATTTGAAAAGTTGATATTTAAAAAACTGATGGATTGTAGACATGCATTATTTTTGTTGTTCATTTACAGAGGCCAATATAAGAAATTAATTAATAAAAAAAAGCACAATTTGGTTTTAGTAATCATTTTAGTCACTTAGTATTATTTTTAGATTATGTAATATACAGCACAGCACCGCTGATATGAAATAGTAGGCCTATAATATAAAATAAATATTGATGGTATTTAATGAATATGAAAATTGCATACTATCATGAGCCAGACATGGTTTTGTAAGATTCAACCATATACGTCATCAAAATCAGAAATTATATTTTACTCCTTAACAAATAGCCTAAGCATGATTTCCATCTTAATTCACATTAAAGTCTGAAATTAACTTTATTGTGTTAAATGTTCAGTCAGATGGCATTAACAGTATGAAGGTCAAAATAATATTTTTCACAAAACAGGATGTTATTTGGCTAATCCCAGCTGTCAAATGTAAAATACGTGTCAAATAACCCTTTAAGTACATTAAAGTCAACATGTAATGATATTAACTATCATTTTACCTCCATACTGTGACATATTTCTGAATAAAACGGGATATTCAGTGCAAAAACATAACCTGATTTTATCCATTGGAAATGGACTGGACATTTAATCTTCTCTTTATGAGAACAAAGCGTGAAAAATAAGAGTCATGATGTCAGCTGAAAAGGGAAGCAGAACATTTGTTTCATGTTATAGATATTCATCACACCTTGTCACTGTGAAACTGCTCCTCTCATTGTCACTATATAATTGATGAAAATACTTCTCAAAAAGCATCACATAATTGCCTGTAATTCCTCATTTCAACACTACAAGAAATGCTAAAGGGATAGTTCACTCAAAAATGAAAATTCTGTCATTAATTACTCCCTCTCATGTCATTCTAAACCATAAGACCTCTGTTCATCTTCTGAACACAATTTAAAATATTTTTGTAAAGTATTCTCATAGCTTTACGGATGTCACATGGACTATTTTGTCGATGCTCTCGGTACCCTTCTGGGCCTTGAACATGGTAGGACCTTGCTGGTCAGAAAGCTCTCGGATTTCATCAAAAATATCTTATTTTGTGTGCCGAAGATGAACGAATGTCTTACGGGTTTGGAACGACGTTATTTTGGCTGAACTATCCATTTAAATTGCCATGGTATTATTTGTTTGTTTTTGTATGTGGTACAGAATACCAGGGTATTCTTTGAAATACCTTGAAATACAATGCAAATACATTGGTCAGTGATGGTCAACAAACTAACAAATGAATACCAATGCATTTCATGACTCATGAGACATGGTACCATTGAAATACCATATTTAACAATAACAAGTACTACAATGTACAATGGCATTACTATACTTCCCATTAGAAGCAGGACTTTCAACAGCCTTCAAAGTAAATTAAAGCTTTTCCTCCACTATTAGAGGTTTAGTTTAATTTTGTCCCGTCTCTTGTTGTTGTTGTTGTTATATAAAAAGAAAGGGGCTAGTTGTCACATGTCAAACGTTGGTCTCAAACATCTAGTTCAAAACCGTACAAAATAATAGAAAAAGCTTTAATTTAGTTTGAAAGCTGTTGAAATTATGTTTTTTAATGCAATAAAGTGCTGCTTCTAATGGGAGGTATAGCAGTGTCATTGTACATTGTAGTACTTTTAATACTTGTTATTGTTAAACATGGTATCATGTCTCATGAGTCATGAAATGCATTGGTATTCATTTGTTAGTTTGTCAACTATATAATAGATTTAAACATTTTTAATGGCAGGCTCCCGTTGGGGCATGTCATCTTTTTTTTTTTTTTTTTTTTAATGACAAGGTGGAAATGTTCAATTGCCATTTGTAGTCTTTAAGATGTGTGCCTATAAACTGACTTCCTAAGATAAACAGAAAAAAATGTTTGTCTGGAGTAAAAAAGGCCAAATATATTGTCTATTGTGTATCGTTTTCACATTTACATTTATTCATTTAGCTGACGCTTTTATCCAAAGCGACTTACAATTGCTATATATGTCAGAGGTCGCACGCCTCTGGAGCAACTAGGGGTTAAGTGTCTTGCTCAGGGACACATTGGTGTCTCACAGTGGATTCGAACCCGGGTCTCTCACACCAAAGGCATGTGTCTTATCCACTGCGCCATCACCACCCCACATATTTATTTTTAATCACTTTTTTATTTTGTTATCTGTGTCTTTTGTCACTTGTCATTCTCTCTGTGCACTGGATCGTTGCAAAGCAGCTCTACCGGAAATTAAGTTTCCACAATATATTTATATATTGCAGAACCTTAATATATTTAACTTATGGCAAAATTTGGTGATTCTGTATGTTGTCTGAGCGTTGGCATCCTCTGAGGTCCTCTGAGGGGTTGGCATTATCTTTTCTCAGGTGTTCGGTCATCTCAGATCATTTAAGGGTTGGATCCAGACTGAAGCTTCTGTAATTCCTAGTTACCATGGGATGTAGAAACAGAGAAACAAATAGAGACATAATTAGTGTAGCTGCTGTTCCATCTAAGCAAAAATTATTTGTTCAACCCAAGCTAAAGAATAATAATAATGTACATTTGATCAGATATAACTGCAGTACAAGATTATAAAATGCATTATGTGAATGCTTGGCTAAAGAGATGTCTTTAATCTAGATTTAAACAGAGAGAGTGTGTCTGAACCCCGAACGTTATCAGGAAGGCTATTCCAGAGTTTGGGAGCCAAATGTGAAAAAGCTCTACCTCCTTTAGTGGACTTTGCTATCCTAGGAACTACCAAAATCCAGAGTTTTGCGACCTTAGGGAGCGGGTTGGATTGTAGCGTGGTAGAAGACGAGTTAGGTACGCAGGAGCTAAACCATTTAGGGCCTTATAGGCAAGTAATAATATTTTGTAAACGGTACAGAACTTAATAGGTAGCCAGTGCAGAGACTGTAAAATTGGGGTAATATGATCATATTTTCTTGACCTGGTAAGAACTCTAGCGCTGCATTTTGGACTATCTGTAGCTTGTTTATTGAAGATGCAGGACAACCAGCTAGCAGTGCATTACAATAGTCCAGTCTAGAGGTCATGAATGCATGAACTAGCTTTTCTGCATCAGAAACAGGTAGCATGTTTCGAAGCTTGGCAATATTTCTAAGATGGAAGAATACTGTTTTTGTAACATGGGAAATATGATTTTCAAAGGACAAGTTGCTGTCTAATATAACACACATATTTTTGACTTTAGAGGACGTAACAGTACATCCGTCTATAGTTGCAAATTGTAATCTAAGAGATTCTGTGTACTTTTTTGGTCCAATAAGTAATATCTCTGTCTTATCTGAATTTAATAGGAGGAAATTATTGGTCATCCAATCTTTTACATTTTTTACACAATCTACTAGTTTAGATAGTTTAGAAGTTTCATCTGGTCTTGTTGAGATATATAGTTGAGTATCATCAGCATAACAATGAAAAATAATCCCGTATTTTCTAATAATATTACCAAGAGGCAACATGTATATTGAAAATAGCAGAGGACCTAGGACAGATCCTTGTGGTACTCCATACTTTACTGGTGATAATTGAGATGACTCCCCATTTAAATGAACAAAGTGGTAGCGATCGAACAGGTAGGATCTAAGCCATCTTAAAGCCTGCCCTTGAATACCAGTATAGTTTTGTAATCGATCTATAAGTATGTCATCGTCTATAGTGTCGAACGCAGCACTAAGATCAAGTAATACTAGCAATGAGATGCAGCCTTGGTCTGAAGCAAGAAGCAAGTCATTTGTAATTTTAACAGGTGCAGTTTCTGTACTATGGTGAGGCCTGAAACCTGACTGAAATTCTTCATAGAGATCATTTTTTTGCAAGAAGGAGCACAATTGAGCAGACACAACTTTTTCTAAACTTTTAGACATAAACGGAAGATTTGAAATGGGTCTGTAATTTGCCAGTTCATTAGAATCTAGTTGTGGTTTCTTAATAAGAGGCTTAATAACCGACAGCTTGAATGGTTGTGACCTAAAGATAACGATGAGTTAATAATATTGAGAAGCGTTTTTTCTGCTGCAGGTAACAACTCTTTCAGTAGTTTAGTGGGTACAGGATCTAATAAACATGTTGTTGGTTTAGATGCACTGATAAGTTTATTTAGCTCTTCCTGTCCTATAGTTGTAAAGCACTGCAGTTTTTCTTTGGGTGCGATGAATGAAGCTGAAATACTAGACGCAGTAGAATATACATTTGATATTGTATTATTGATGTTATCTATTTTATCAGTAAAGAAATTCATAAAGTCATTACTATTAAACTGTGAGGGAATATTTAGATCGGGTGGCGTGTGTTTATTTGTTAATCTAGCCACTGTGCTAAATAAAAACCTTGGATTGTTTTGGTTATTATCTATGAGTTTGTGGATATGCTCTGCTCTGGCAGCTTTTAGAGCCTGTCTATAGCTGGACATACAGTTTTTTCACGCAATTCTAAAAACTTCCAAGTTAGTTTTTCTCCATTTGCACTCAAGATTACGAGTTTCTTTCTTGGGAGAATGGTATAACTGTTGTACGTTTTTCTCTAACCTTTTTCAATTTGAGGGGGGTAACAGCTTCTAATGTATTAGAGAAGATAGTGCCCATGTTGCTAGTCATTTCGTCTAGTTCAGGTGTATTATGGGTTACACAGAGCAGTTGAGATAAATCAGGCAGGTTATTTGTGAATCTGTCTTTGGTGGCTGGAACAATAGTTCTGTCCGGACGATAACGCGGAGCCATATAACTAATATCAGTAATACACAGCATGCACGATACAAGGAAATAATCAGTAACATCATCACTTTGAGGTACGATATCCATAAATTCCATGCGATATAATTAAATCTAGCGTTTTTCTGGTTTAATCAAGATCAGTTTTTTTCTAGATCCTGCATTAAATTTATATTTTGACCTCGCTATTCGGGGAACAGACACAGTAACTCTGTATAGATTGGACAACGCAAGTACTTCTATCTTTTAAGTGGGTAGAACAAAAGTCATCATAGTAGTTATTTGAGAGTTGGCTTACTTATTGGCTGCGTAAGAGCGGCGCTGCGGCGTGGGGTTTCCCAGGCCAGACTGCAGGGTTACCGCGCCCATCTCCGTCTGATGGCCGGATGAGAGGTGAACTGAACTGGAGAGAAGTGCTCCTTCAAGGAAGGCAACGGGAAGTGGCCACCGACGGACTTATTCGTTGACCAAAGTCTGCAATCGGACATTTATGAGTGCAATTTCTCATCGCAGTTGAGACCCCCCCTCTAACAGGCTCATTTCCCGCCCGCTGGAGCGAGTTTTGTCGCTGTGGAAGTGGACTCGGTACTTCTCCCGCTGCTAGTTAGCGAGCTAGCTCGTCTTGTTCGTTGATGCGTGGATTTGACAGCCACACCATCGTTTTTTTTCGGTCAATGCCATATAAACAAAGGCCATTTACGACTGAGAACAGGTATGGAACACTATATGCTTATTTCGAGAGTGTGGAACTGGTTGTTTCGTTTAAAACGGATGAATTTGTTGGAGAAAATGTTGGTCACCATAGAGAATGAAGGGGGGTGGGGTGAGGCGCAGGTAGCGGCTAGCCGACCGATTTACATACACAACAAAGCTAGGCAAATTGACCAAAAACAGTCATTTCGAACAGTTATTTGCGATGATTTGGTGCATTCAATCGCTCGTTTCGTTAATATAGCGCGAATGGAGTCGGCAGACTTCACCGGAGGCCGTTTTGCGCGAGTCAGCTTGCTAGCACCTAAAAACGGCGTTAAGTTAACATTACCTCAGAAATCAAACCGATTGAGGGTTGTGAGAAATCGGTCATGTGGTGGTTAGGGGTGTTTTAGAAGCATTAAAGGTTGATTTTGGGCAAGGGTGGTATGGGTTTTGGTTGAGAGGCTGGTCTGTAAGCTAACTGGCTAATTACTGGAGCTTCTGCTGGCGAAATATTCGGCTTTTCGACCCAGCTAGGCCTTCCTCTGTGTGACAGAATCGAGGATCTTTGCTCGCCAAACGCTGGTTAAGACATTGCCGTGTTCTGGATGTGAATATTGATCGAATTGCAGTCGGTAAATAAAGATTAGTCATTTATTTGTCCACCCGATTGTGTATTACAATCTGCACCATCTGGCTGAATATTACAAGCAATTCTAGCGTGTGCGTGTTTTATTTATATATTTACGTGCAAATGGATTTATTACACGAGTCCAAATGGCTTAACCTGAATCCCAGTGTGCATTTAAGCGACTTAGCGTGCAAGTGTGTCTTTATTACATTAAGCGTGCACTGCTGCTTTTAACTAACGTTAGTCTTTAAAACAACCTAATTGGATTTCCTTAACTATGTATAAGTCTCTATTTAAAAGGCCTTGCTGCTCAGGTACATGGGTGCACTGCCTCCCTCCCCGACATCTCAGTGATGCTCCACTACGATCCTCCCTAAACTGCTTTTGCTGATGATAAAGCCAGGTTAAATGTGTTTTCTCCCGCGATCCGGTCAACATTTATCACAGTAATGCAGCAAAAGCGCTGCAGCTCTTCAGATACGCGAAATGAATGGAGCCTGGTGGCCTTTATTATCGCTGCTGGAATATTTTAAGAACGGGCGAGCAGCTCAGTATTGAGGTCACTATTAAGGGATTGGTCGGGGGAATATAGGCTATGAGATAAATATGTTTCGCCCCCTCCTTTTTTCCCCTACCGATCGAGTTTGCCTTTCTCTTCGCTGGCATTTAGATAAAGGAACACCGTTCATGAATAAATAAACGGAATCAATGAATTCTTCAATGTGGGCCCAAGAACAAGATGGCGTCCGTAGCCTCTCTCCGGCTTCCCTCTCCGCACTCATATCAGCATGCCGTTGATTTAACCCGCTGAAACGGCGAGGAAATGCACCTTTCCGCTCTAAACACGGCGATTTGTTTTAAAAACGAGCTCTGGTAAACATTTCGATGCAAAAGTTGATGCATTTTGGAATGAAACGCTCTTTACGTGTCTAGTGCAGTAAAGCTGCACGTCCATCATTTTTTACGCCAAATGAATTGTGAAATAATCGCGTATCGAATAGTATTTTGAGTGCTTGTACTGTTCGGTGCTCAGCACTTCTGTTGGTTTATCTGTAGAGATTTGTGTATTAACGTGGACATAACGCCCTCATTGGCATGCTGTGTTCAGCTAATGCGAATGTATATATGGTTTATTCGTTTAAAACGAAAGCAAAATGGGTGCTGCATTGCAAATATTGATTTTGTAGTTGTGAAAGCCACGCAAACATCCTGCTTTTTGTCCATCAGAGTTGGTTCCCTTGAGTTCATTTGTTTTAATTATATTCAGTGTTCATTGTTAATGTAACATTATATTTGCAAAAGCATTATTTGTAATCCATACAAGTTGGAAGTCCTTCTGAAAGGCTTATTTATGATGTGCATTGTTTGCTTGACAATTTGGCTTTGAATACATACATCATTGATTTTTGTAATTGTGGGTAACTGATAGCATCAGTTTTATTCCCATTGGACTACGCTAAGTGGAGGGCTGAGATGGTAAAATTGATTTCTGTTCAGATAATGGAGTTTCTGAATATCCTTTTTTTATTTTCATGTTGACACCCATTTGCCATTCAGATGTTGAGGTTATTCATGTACATTCACTGCATATCTTTCCAGAAAGGCGATTCCTGTGACGTGGATCCGCAGCAACTTAATTTTTTCGTCTTTTCCTCATAAAATATATGTAGAAGTCATTGAGACAAGTAATTAAAATTCAGTATTTTCTTGAATGCATAGTGCAAGGATTTAAAACAGTCCCACAAATTCTTAGACTGCAAGCCCAGCTCCGGACAGCTGTTTTTCCATGAGTGACGCTGAGAGGGATTACAGATTTACTGTACGTGGATTTTAGCTTTTAGGATTACAGGCTTGGATAGTGATAGTGCTGGTTACTGTCTTTCCTGTGATCCAGCTTTAGCGATATGCATTTTATTTTTCTTCTGTTAATGCCTAATAAGCTGCATCATCCTTCAGCAGTTGGAGTAATTTATGTTGATGCAATAAAGTTCTGTTTGGAGATCAGCGGCGGCGTGCGTTATCAAGGCAAACATTTTTAGCGTGTTTGGATCACTTACAAAGGTTTTTGTGAAATAAATGTTTTCTGAAAGGATCTAAGAAAGATTTGCCCTAAAGTGACCTGTGAATACGCAGTCTGTAGCACCTTTAGGCCAT
This sequence comes from Barbus barbus, assembly GCF_936440315.1. Taxonomy (NCBI): domain Eukaryota; kingdom Metazoa; phylum Chordata; class Actinopteri; order Cypriniformes; family Cyprinidae; genus Barbus; species Barbus barbus. The sequence continues at coordinate 27,525,405 of NC_136753.1, read as the reverse complement.
TTCTTACAGCTCTCTTTTTGTCCTGCAGTCAGCTGACTCTGATCAAGTGTTTGTTGAGAGGGTGAGATTGAGCTCTGCTAGCACATATGTTGATGCCTTACTGCATTCGACTTTGCTTTGTGCTATCTTATCCTCTGGTCTTTGGCACAGAATATTCAGTATTTGTGCATAATGAAGTTTCATTTCGGCAGACAATAAAAGGTGAACCCTGCTCATGATGTGACTTTGTAACACTGAACTACATCATGTTTGTGTGTATTGATGACAATATCAGTTTCAGCCAATATTTGTGTTGTATTTTCCTTTTTTAAATGATCAGCATCATCCTGATTATACTGGTACTAATATCCAGGCTTATTATTTCCGTTCCTTGTTTTCAATGGAATAAGTTATAAATGGTTAATAAATGTTTTTGTTTTACTTGTTAAAAGTGATCTGGATTAGCCTAATTAGGTCAATATTGAAAGCTGCTAATATTGGAGTTACATTTTTCTTCTATGCTGTTTTCTAAGAAAATTATTTAAAAAAAAAAAATAATTTTTCTGCTTTTGTTATAATATCAGGGCCTTTTTTCAGATTAAGCTTTTCCATTCTGTGATATCCAAGCATAGAAAGTTAAATTTTATTTATTGGCATGGGATAGTTTGGATTGATATTAAATGCCAGTAAAATTAGTTTTTTTTCCCAATTCATGAAATGCATATGGATAAATATATTTAATATAATTGTTTGGGTATTGACCAAATAAAAATCTTATTCGCTATCCGTATCCACACAATTTTTCATATTGGCACCTCTCTGATAGTATTCATGTTGGGTTGATTAGCTGTGCTGAACTGATGGTGAGATGAGGGACTTACCTTTTGTAACCTTGTCATTTTGATCAGCAAGATTAGAGGACTTAGGCGTATTGTCTCGATGCAGGCCCATTTAAGAGGTCAGCCAATCAGGAAGAAGCAAGTGTATAGGAAAGGATAAGACGTTCATCAAGAGAAACATTTTCTGACTGTCAAACACAAGGAGCCTTGTGCAAGCCGCGTAAGGTAAGAAATTCAGAGTATAACCTGAAACTTTAAGGAACTTTTAAAGGTCTCAGCCACGTGACACTGATTCTGGTGTCTCGGGAATTTCTCAGCAAGTAGCAGGAAGTTACTTACAAGTGCTTGTCGTCATCAACATACTTTTAAGTATTTTCTTTCTGTAAGCTAAGACCATATCCTTATTCTTGTTGAATTTTAAGTATGTTTTTTTTTATCTGTTGCCTGCCTTTATCAGTTTTTGAGTTATGTTTTCTATGCGTGTAACTTCCCAAATGTTTTTTTACCGTTTGATCACCCAGGAAACGTTATATGAGATGCTCAATTCTTTCATTGGGTGACATTCAAGAAAACTGTTGAGAAATGTTTTTCTTCTGATAGCGTATACGCCTTGCTCGTTCACGCAGCCGACTTTCACTTTTCAAACATGGAACCATTGATTTCACAATTAGGACATGGCATAATGCACCAGAGGGCAATGGCAATTACAGGAAATGGATCCAACCAAATTTTTAGTGCTCCAGTTAGATTGCCCGACCACAGACATCTGGGAGTAACGAGCATATATGTGGCTTCGCTGTTATGTAGTGCTAATATCACTCAAAAGTATTGATAATTGCCTGACGGTCCTCAGCTGACCCATGCAGTGTAATTGTCATCATTTCTTCATCCTTTCTCCCATCAGCCCTTCCCTGGTCTTGATGTTCTTCTAGACAGTCTTTGCTCAAGCTTGAACCTGCATTCATCTTGCTCAAATCGGGCGACTAAGACCAGGCTAATGGGAAAGATGACAGCTGCTTGAGAATCAAGATATTGTGCAGCTGCAAATTGCTCTATATTTGAATTAAAAGTGATTTCTCATGACTCTTTTCTAAAGTAGGTCATACGACGTTGGCCTAGAATGGTCAGTCTACTCATTTGTAGAACATGAAACAGTATTGGATGTGCAAAATGGCATTTGTTAATGTTGGAGTTGTTCAGTTGCCTGCTAAAGACCCAAAGTTAATTTAAAAAGCTTTTTTTTTTTTGCATGCACCAGCACCTTAAAGTAATAATATGCTATCAGAAATGGTATGTACTTAAAAGAAATCGACCATAAATGCAACTTTGCCTTGGTTGCTCTTCCAAATCTTCCTCGGTATGTCGGTGGAGTAGCAGCATGTTGCAGTACACATGACCGCAAATGTGCCACTGTTGCATTAACTTGAAATCTTTGTCCGCCATTGCAGATCCTGTCCTTGCTCTTCACGTACCTCTAAAATGAATCCCATCATTAGCTGCCTTTCTCTAGCGGTAGATGCGTACACTCCGTTGGCCCATTAAAACAGCTGCCTTCATCAGCCATTTGTCTGAGCGCATGAAGGATTTGGGTCAGCAGGATAGGTGCTGCTCTTCCGATCAGTGTCCCCAGTGTGTCTTAACTGGATTTGCCTGAAGGAGCTGAATCAAGCGTGTCCCAGGATTATGTCAATGACACTGTGGAGAGAGAGAGGTGTGAAAACACGGCTGTGGGCTGGGAACGCTAATAGGATGAGAGCTGGCCTAGAAGGACTCGCTGTTGTCAGTCGAGTGCGTTTGCTCTAAATCGAGATTAAAACGGACAGGCTTTAAGGGTTTCAGAGTGCGTCAGGTTATTTTTATAAAGGAATCGCTGTTTGGAATCAGCATTTCAGCCTGGAAACCAGACACAGAATAGTTGCCCAGTATGGACATATCAGCATATTAACCTTTAATGCTAGCTGTTATAGTTGATTGTCATTAGTCTTTTGGATGAAATTTAAAAGTAGCCCGTTTACTCTCCTAATTCACATTCCCGGTGCCCATGATGTTTGTCTGCACAATCGTACATTTAAATTGAGTAACTTGCTCCGCCTTTGAAACGACTTTCCTTTTTAGCTGATGTCATCAAGCTCTTACTTTCCTTCAGCCCCTCCCTCCAACCACATGGCGCCCAGTTTTCATCATCCAATCAATTCCCAATGGATAAAATCGAGTTCTGCCCTACATTCTCATTGAATATCCTGTTTCGCTTGTAATTTGGCACATTATGGAAATAAAATGCCTTCTTAAACATGTTGTCTTCAAACATTTTTCTCATGCTAGAGTTTAGGATAAGGTGTTTTTTTTTTTCCTTTGCTGATTATTGACATCATAAAAGGACAGGATCGCAGTTTGTTTCTTGCTTTTGTTCTCTTTGTACTTCTGCATTTTTCATTAAGGAGCAACAACTCATTTCACCACAAGAGGAAATGGTTCTTTGGTTGCTTTCAGTAGCTAATGCGGTGGGGTGGGATCTTGTCTATTGATAAACAATCTACTAGCGATCCATTAACCAATGTCACATGACATGGTAAATGCAGAGTATTCCTCTTGTAGATGCAGTCAGCGTGCAATATTAGTGCGAACAATATGGTTGTTTCTATATCTGATGATGGGACCAATTTACTTGTTTTAAAACAGGAAATGCCCACACTGAAATTCAGACTTTTGTTAATCGATAGTTTCAAGATGGCCAAATATCCCTCCTTCCATGTCTTTTAAAGGGACAACATTGGAATTAGTGTTTTCTCTCTCTTTCTCTGCTGTAGATCAGAACGTGTCCCGGCAGTAGGAGTGAGGCAGAGCTTTAGAAGAGGAAAATGAGTGAACTGGACCAGTTACGCCAGGAGGCCGAGCAGCTGAAGAACCAGATCAGAGTGAGGATCTCTCTGATCTCATACACAACTGCATTCATTAATCCCTAATCCATACCTGTATCACAATACACTCAACATATCTTGAAAATGTATACGGTATAATGCAATTCAAACTTTAAGTTGCAATAACAATTAACAATTGCAAAATGTGGACTAATGAATTGGCCTGGTTAATATTAATCTTATTACTTTAAAAAAAAGAAAAATATCTACTGATTATTCAGCATTTTAAGATGTGCATCAAATTAAATAGTTCACCCAAAAAGGTGAAATTGTCATTTACTCACCTTCAAGTTGTTCCAAACCTGTGGAACTGACTTTATTCTGCTGAACACAAAAGATATTTTGAGAAGAAAAAGTTGCTGGTCTCCATTGACTTCCACAGTAATTTTATTGTACTATGGGAGTCTGTGGTGACCAGCAACTGTTTGGTTCCCCACATTCTTCAAGGTATCGTCTTTTGTGTAAAGCAGAAGAAAGAAACCCATACAGGTCTGGAACAACTTGACTGTGAGTAAATGATGACAAAATGATTTTCATTTTTGGGTAAATATCCCTTCAAGAATCCAGTTTGAAAGACATCAGTGTAGCCTCCAGTTGTTGTTGTTGTTGTTGTGGTAAATTTCAACCACCAGGAAAAAAAATAAGATTTTGACATGTCTGCTGTATTTAAAATATCAGTTTTTAAAAATTAAAAAAATAAACACATTTTCAATCTAGCTATTAAGTCCTATAAATATGTGCATGTTTGTTTTTGTTTTTTTAAACCTGATTACTTGGTAGTCTCTTGTTACTCAGAAGTATTTGCATAACCAAAAGACATTTTAAATACAGAGGGCGGTTATTTGCATAGTTTTACACACTGCAGGAAAAACATTTACTGTAACTGTACTGTTCTCATTCCTCACTGAGTTCCAGAAAGAACGTGCACCTGATACTTCCTCCATGAAGCCTCTTTACGTTTTATCTCAGTCTGAGATGTTTTTACCAGTCCTCAGCTATTGTGTTCTAAAATGACCAAATTAGTCTCAAATCTTTGACCTTTTAGCCATAATCAATCAAATCAATGATTAAATTAACATCAACAGGTCAATAATGCTACCAATTTGATTACTCCGTTTGAGCAAGGTGTTGGATGTGAACATTTTTGAAAGAAGCAATTGTATGTCACCGTTACAACGTAACTTATGTTACTGTATGGTTATCATATACTAAATATTAACCCTAAATGTTTTGTATATTACACAATCATGAAATAATGCCTTGTTCCACAGTATCTTAACTTGTTTTCTCCATTTTTTTTTCTTTCCTAGGATGCAAGGAAAGCTTGTGCAGATGCCACACTATCACAGGTAAGAAACTGTTTGAGTCTAATTTTCTGTTTAAATTAGTGCTGGGCAACGATTAATCGCATCCAAAATAAAAGATTTTGTGTACATAATATATGTATGTGTGCTGTGTATATATAAAGACACCAACATACAGAATATATTTTGAAATGTGTGTATATTTATATTTTATATTAAATATAAATATATTTAGTATATAAACACAACACATATTTCTTAAATATATACATGCATGTGTGTGTATTTATATATATATATGTATGTATGTATATATTATATATACACAAAAACGTTTATTTTGGATGCGATTAATCATTGCCCAGCACTAGTTTAAATGTTTTAAAGCAACCGTCATTTAAATAAACAGATTCATCTCTATACCTCTGCCATCTGTGTTGTTAAAGATGTTCTTTCACGCACACATGTTTTCAGATCACAGCCAACATCGACCCTGTTGGCCGAATCCAGATGCGCACAAGAAGAACACTGCGAGGACATTTGGCTAAAATCTACGCCATGCACTGGGGCACCGATTCCAGGTACAGAACCGCTCCGTCACGTTATTTGCATGATGGCCTGACCTTATTTGTAAGCCCTTTGAAAACATCCTTATACATCAAGGCGAAATAAACCGAGGGGTTTCCCGTTCGCAGTGGAGGTGGATGGGTTCATGGCTCGTGTGGTGTCCACAGCATGCTATCCCTATTGCATTGAATCATGTTCTTTTATTGTGTTTGTGTAGGTGGTGAGAGATGGTTGTAAGTAGGTGTTAAGACAAAGCATGTTGTTACTATTATAGCTACAGCCAAGAAAAATCCATAACGGTACCATTTTTGTGCCGAATGGTGCTGGGAATAGTTTGAGATTGTTCTGGGAGACAATCCTCCTGATTGTTGTTGTGCAGGCTATGATTTTTACATCCACGTTTCCCTCTTAGGGATGTAAACCCCAATCACTCAACTGTGCTCTTGTGTTTTCTGCGCAGGCTGCTTGTCAGTGCCTCCCAGGATGGAAAACTCATTATTTGGGACAGTTATACCACAAATAAGGTATTATATTACTTGTTTTATGTATTTGTTATTCTTTGATTATCTTGATTTTTGATTTCATATAGAGAATTTCAGTATCACAGTATGACTTTTTGCAAGGTTCACCTGTTGTCTGGGGTGGATTTATTTATTTATTATTTTTTAAACAATGGCTTGAATCGTTCTAAATAGGCTGTTGTTATATTCAGATTGCGTGTGTGTGATTCAAATAAATTATATTTTAATTATACACCTTTAAAGATGAATTATAAAAAGATCACAAGACATTTTTTGTTAAACTTTATATTGTAAACTTTTTTTCATCTTAAAAATATGAACATAAATACATTTTAATTATCATCCTCATACAAAATAATTGAATATTAACTTATGTCAGTAAATTCCTATTTATTTTCTCAAATTAATTGCTACAGACCAAGCATCACTATTACTTGAACAAACCAGTAAAATAAAAAAATAAACCTTGTAACTTGTTGTGCCGATGTTCCAGGATGGGCACGACTGAAACCTAAAATGCTCAAAACACTTCAGCAAAAAAAGTTACCCATCTGTTGCATAGGCAAGCACTTGCATTTAGTAAAAACCTTCTGAAATGTCATTATAAATAGTACAATATTTGCCCTAACACAAAGTAATATAGACCCTCTGATGATCAGCTTTTTGAAATGGTTTCTGCTACAGATTTCTATTACTTCCTGTTTTCTTCCATATGTCTTTTCCTGAGCTTTCGTGTGTTGTTCTTCAGGTCCACGCCATTCCTCTGCGCTCCTCCTGGGTGATGACCTGTGCCTATGCTCCTTCAGGGAATTACGTTGCTTGTGGAGGCTTAGACAACATCTGCTCCATCTACAGCCTCAAGACTCGCGAGGGGAACGTGCGTGTCAGCCGTGAGCTGGCCGGACACACAGGTACAGGACGTGTCCTACCGAAACACTCACACACTGATCTTGGCTCTTGTGAAACTGCACTAGTGTTTTTTGCACTCTTTTTAATAAACCTCATCTGATTGACTTTAACTTTCAGCAATTGCATAATGTACTCTCATTCTCTTCGGTTGCTTGACGGGTGAAGAAATGTCCAAGTCATATTTCACCACTAAATAAATAGGAAAATATATTTTAGATGAATTTAAGGTGGTTGTTGTTGTTTTTCCCTGCTCTGTGATATCTGTTTTCATGACTGAAGATTTTGAGAATAAATATTGGTTTGGATTCATGTTAAATTTCCTCCTGTCTACAGGATACCTCTCCTGCTGCCGCTTCGTTGATGACAACCAGATTGTTACAAGTTCTGGCGACACCACCTGGTGAGTGAGGAAACAAAAACTTGCATATCTCAGATCCTAAAGCTTACATCTGCAATTGCTATCAATGCCAACAGGAATATTTTTATATCTAATTTATTCTTTAAAGTCAGGAATCAGATTATATATTAAAAAATATAAATTCAATTGCATACGCTTTGTATTTATGTTACGTCTGCATTCTCTTTTTTTTCCAAAAATTGACCATTCTATAAAATCAGCATTCAGGAAGTAACATCATTTGAACCATTGCATTATGGGGAAGACAAAAATAATTTCTTCACACATTTTTATTTTTAACCCAATTTATGGTGTTAACAGCTGACCTGTGCACAAGAAAAATAATTAAAGAAAGGTTCTAGGCTGAATCTGTCTATCTTCCCTCTATTTCTTATTTTTGTTCATGTTAATTTTGATATTTATGAATACATTTTTAAATGCAAATAAAACATGTATTTGTTAACATTAATGCAATGTAAACATGAACAAGTAATCAAGGTTTGTGTTTTTTTTCATCCAAGTATGAGCACTGTTTATTAATGTTACTTATTTAAGCTAACATTTATAAAAACGTTCAGTGTACACTATAGTCTCTGCGCTCAACGGCGTCCCAAACACAAATATTTTAAGGATTTATAAAAATGAATCACTGTCGTCTGTCCATCTGGGATTTCTGTTTGGATAGAAAGGTTAGGATTATAATATTTTGGTAGTATTATGTCACATTCTGAGAGTATATTAGTACCATTTGTTGTTTTCTTGTAGCATCTGATAGAGCGTTTGGACCCAGAAGCGGTGACACGTGACGTCAGGCTTAACAAGCGGATTGTAAAAATATGTAATAAGATATAGGCACAATAATAAACCGTATTTAGCATGCAACCTATTATATTTATTATTAGATGGTTAATTATTTGATCTTTTTCTTGTAAATGTAGACATGATCAGATTTTCCAGCTCTTATCTGCAGCTCTGAGAAATGTTGCAGTTCATTTCCACTGGCATTTTGATTTCAGGGTATGAATGTGAGTTTTGAAGCAATGTGATATTCTGTCCTGCAGTGCTCTCTGGGACATAGAGACCGGTCAGCAGACGACCACGTTCGCGGGTCACACCGGTGATGTGATGAGTCTGTCTCTGGCTCCGGACACCAGGCTGTTCGTGTCAGGAGCCTGCGATGCCTCCGCTAAACTCTGGGACGTCCGTGAGGGCATGTGCAGACAGACCTTCACTGGCCACGAGTCGGACATCAACGCCATCTGTGTGAGTGATCTTGCCTCATTCTGACTAGCAACAGTACTGATTAAAACTGGAAGCTGTGTACTCAGGAATAGGCTTTAGTGCATGCAGTTTCCTGAAGAATTGAAACTAAAAGGAGTTCATATTCCCCCCACAGTTCTTCCCCAATGGAAACGCGTTTGCGACTGGCTCTGACGACGCCACCTGCCGGCTGTTTGACCTGCGTGCTGACCAGGAGCTCATGGTCTACTCTCACGACAACATCATCTGCGGCATAACCTCCGTGGCCTTCTCGAAGAGCGGCCGCCTTTTGCTCGCCGGCTACGATGACTTCAACTGCAACGTGTGGGACACCCTCAAGGCCGACCGCGCTGGTGAGATACGCACACACAGATGGCTGAAAAACTGCAAACATATGCTAGTAATAGTTACTATCAGTGGCATGTGGTCTAGTGACCACCCCGAAAGCAAACAAACCAACCATACCACACACACACACACAGTTGTGTTGTTTTACATATGGTTCAGTGCCTGCTTCCTAACACGACACATTGGTTTGTCTCTTTTGCATATGGCAACAGTTCAAGAGCACTGTGTTTCAGTAACTTTAAAACATTACTTTTTAAGGCTTTAAAATGAGCATTGTTGATCAACAGGCACCTTATACTGTGCATATATATTTGTATTTCCAATAACTAACTTTTGTTCTATCTTTTTTGTTTTGTGAATTTCTGAGAAAATCTTGAAAAAAATCTTAAATTACTAAATCCAACTATAATATGTGTATATATATATATTATATTATATATATATGTGTATATGTGTGTGTGTGTATATATATATATATATATATATATATATATATATATATATATATATATATATATATATATATATATATATATATATATATATATATATATATATATATATATATAAAGTGTACAAATGACTTTTAAGCCAATCACTTTTGCAAAATTGCTGTTCATCCTTTCTGTTAAAATAAATTGGTGTAGAAACGATTTTCACTCAGGTTGCTAGTAAATTTAACCATTAATGACAAAGAAATGGCAATATTTTCAAGTAGAAAAACTGAAATAGTGTTTTCTTGTAAAATATACTCCAATAATCTTTGTAAAAAAAAGATTTTTCAAAGTTGTGAATAAAACACTGTATGGTTTACTGACAATTGGATTTTTTCAGGTGTGCTGGCAGGCCACGACAACCGAGTTAGCTGTCTGGGTGTAACCGATGACGGTATGGCAGTGGCTACAGGGTCCTGGGACAGCTTCCTCAAGATCTGGAACTGAACCCTAAAGGTGCTTTCAATACAACATGTCTGATACAGTAAGAGTCAGCCTCTTCCAGCACAACCTAATGTCAAACAAGAGATACTTTGTGTGTTTTACATGCCATTTAAATGTATCCTTGTATCACCTCCTGCTATTTTTGGCCACACGTTCAGAGGGCAGGTTTATATATATAATTATTGTTTAATATTTTTTATTTTATTTTTTTTGTAATATAATTACATTTTAATTTAGACTTTTTTTTTTTTATTCTATATTTCAGTCTCTTACCATCAGTGTAACTGTGGTAGTTATGATCAATCAATCATAATATTTAGTTGTTTTTCTTAGTTATTTTAGTTTCAGATTTACTTCACTCGGGAATCATTAATAAATTGTACAAATAATTTCAAAGAAGCTGCAAAAAATTTAATTAAACATGACATTTTGAAGTAGAAAGACATACTTGAATAACTATTTGATTTTCAAATTCAGTTTTTTTTTTTTTTTTTTTTTTTTTAATGGTGTAGCTTCACAGAATTAAACTTGCAAATAAGAGTATCTGTTATCCAAACATTTATTTCTAAATGAATAGTTTCGCTTGTTAATTTCTTGCAGTATAATGGAAACATTCTGTTTTAACTTGTGTATTTATAACACAGGATTATAAGTCATTCTATGAATATCTGCTTCATCATTTTGGTCTCTTTTTATCTGTCCGCAGATATCATTTGAACTCCAAAGTTGACTGGAAGACCATTCCAACTTTAGAATGTTAAATTTCACAGCATCGTCAACAACAAAACACCTTCTAAAACTGACTGACACCACCATGAAAAGAAATAAAACTTCTAAGGGAAAACAATGCCTTTCCTACACCAAGAAGAGCACAATTTGTTTTATCACCCAGCTTAGAAAAAGAAAGAAAAAAAAAAGAAGATTTCCAGTGGTATCAAATGAATAACTTGCATTCCCTCTTGGACCATTCTTTGTCACCCTATAAGAGAAAACACAAAACACTATCATCCCACGCTTATGTATCATGTGTCTAGAAAGCAAATGTTGGAGTGTAATTGTACAAATTATTTAACACTTGTTTTTTTTTCTTCTTTTATTCCTTTTATCTGATAGTTCCATCTTCTAGATCTTTTTCCCGCCTGTTTTCTTCTGTTTAGATGATATGTTTCTGATTAGTAAAACTTTTAATCCTGTTATAAAACCATGTGAAAACAAGAAAAGTCATGTAAAATGCTGAAACTAGACCAGGATGGAAGAGCAGCTTTTTTGACGATGCCAATCATGTGTTTTGTTATTTTCGTGTGCGCTAGGTTGCTCTAGAGGTTGTGTAGTTTTCATGAACGTGGCTCGAGCGAGAGGTAAAGAGGTAAAGTTCACGTGCCCTCTTGTGAAAGCTTAATATTCTTATTTTTGGACGTCCCCAGACAGCGTTCACCCCTGATCTGTTCCGATTGTTAACATCGCTGGGCTATTGCCGATCACCGGCTAATAAGAACAGCCTTAGCTTTCTTAAAAAAAAACAAACGAAAAAAAAAAAAATGTAATCCTGATCTGTGCATTAGTTAACTTTCAGTGTGAATCCTGGTCCTTTGTCATTAAAGAAAAAAAAAAAAGAAAATGCCATAAAAATGCCATATCTCTTTGAAATACTTTGCCATTTCTGAGTCCGAGGTACTCGCTTCATTTATCTACGAATGGCTGTTGTAAATATGGGTATCCGACTTGCACGCGAATGCAGCATTATATCCTAGCTAATGTTTCTTTCCAGTCTCGTCACAGCTTTGTTTGCACAATAAGAAACTTGACTAACGTTTTAAGCGTTAACTAACCAAGCACATGCCGTTAATCACATTGAATGCTAGTTTTAATGTAGAAAATGCACAAAAAAAAGTACAAAAAAAGTGAAAAAAAAAAAAAAAAAACTCACAAAACATACAATTCTCTCTTTCATCGGATTAAAAACAGTTCGGACTAACCCCTTAGCTTATCTTCTGGTCTTACGTTTATACGTTCCTTCCAGCTTTTGGCTTTAATTCTTGGGATCATTTTGGTCGGTGGGCGTTGGGGAGGTCGGGTGGGGAGTGTTTAGGGGTTTTCTTTTTTTCAGCGGTGTCGGGATCGGTGTTTGGAAAAACCGAAACCTTTTTTCTTTTCTTTCTTTTTAGCCCAGTTCCAGAGAGAGAACAGATAGCCCTGTCTGTGCTTGGAAATACAGTTACTACTATGTGAATGAAATGTTGTACAAATCAATGTCTGAAAATAATGATAATTCTGAAATTTTTAAGTTAAGCGTTTTATTTCATCTGCCATGAATTAACGTAGTCGCATGCTGTAGAATTTGCTTAAACAGGCACTGACGTCTTTAGGCCCACTTACCTCCACCGGGACGGCGAAACCGATATGACACTGAGAAATGTTGACCATTAAAGCGTCGATTCTAGATATGTTAGACATGCTGTGCATACATCCTTTACTTTTACTGGGAAGCTATGCACCTGTGTGAGAAATCGCGAGGGAGAAATAACATCTATTTCCTGCAGACGACCTGTAAATCATGGCCATGCTTCCTGAAATTGTCCAGAATTAAAAATAACAGTTGTGAAAAGTCCCGTTTGAGACTCTCGGAAAACCCTTTGCGTGAGTTTTCTAAATCAAAGCGTTCGATCGGAGAGTCGCGAGAAACTTGGCTTTTCTTTAAACGTTTTGAGATGGCATCTGACATGGCAGAGTCTTCTGTTCTTTTTCCACTGTAAACAGATGCACTTTCTTTAATAGTTGTGACTTTTTTATTGTTTTTTTTCCTTTCTCTGCGATAATGTACAATAATTGTGATGTATTTGTGTGTGCTGCCACCAGTAAAGATTAATTGCAGTTCAATTAAAATGGATTCCCCTTATTTTCTCTCTTCATTAATAACTAGATCTCAGCACTCCCTATCTCACCTTTTGTATTTAATTTCAGTCTGTCGGTGTACCACAGAAAGCTGGATGCAACATAGATACTATATTAAAATGTACTGTTATTTAAGATGTAATAAAACAAGTTTGAGATGTCTCTGATGTGCTGATGTTTTGCTAGAGAGTTTCCCGCAGCAGAAAGTAACCGTAATAAAAGAGCTTTTTTTTTAAGGGCCATTCTGACTGAATTAGCAGTTTCCAGTCTGATGTGTGCTTACCTTTAACTTTTTATTGGTGATTTGTGATTTCCAGGCCTGGAGAACTCATGGGAGTTCATAAAATCTTAAAAGTTGTCATGTGTTATATTTGCAAGTTGCTTTATATACAGTTTTAAAATTATCTCGACAAAGGACTTCAAAGGTCATAAAATGTATTGGTCAAACACTGTGGGAACCCTGGCTTTGGGTCAACAACAGCTGACAAAGTGTGTATTATTTAGCCAAAAACCAAGGAAAAGTACTAAGCAATCATAAACTAACATGTCTGTATAAACAAGCTGTTCCAGTGAAAACATTGCCATTGTGTCCAACCAGAGCATGTTCTGTGCTGCACTTAACAGAGCCATTTGGCTGATATGCTTTGAGTTTCCTTTTTTTGTAGCCAGTATACTTAGAGCTCTTCATGCTGTCCAGTAACTGGCGTCTGTAAGTGGCCATTACTGTTCTTAAGAGTAAACCAGCTGTCAAGAAGCTGATCATCTCAGCAGGTCCTTGACTTGCACTGGAAATGGAGCTGGTTTAATGGATTATTCTACACATTGTTCTGTTATTAATCTTTGTCATCAGAGTTTGAATCTTGATGTTGATCGGGGATAGTTCAGTGAAAAGAGACAATTTGCAAAAGTTGTCTATCCATAATATTGCATCCTCCGGTGAAAAAAATCATCTCGTCTGAATCAGGAGAGAAATATGCACAGTTTACAAGCAAAACATTTTGATGTGAGAGGACGACAACAGAGGATGGAGTTTTTTTTCATTAGAGAAAGCATTATTGTGGATTATAGACCCATATTTAAGCCCCAAGCAATGGTTTGACATTAAAAACATCTTAATGATGGATTTGTTTCTTACAAACAGGCAGCTTTCACTTAGCAATTGATGAACTGTTGTGTGGATTATTGTGAGTTTTTTTAGCTGTTTGGACTCTCATTCTCACGGCACCCATTCACTGCAGAGGATCCATTGGTGAACAAGTGATGTAATGCATTTCTCAAAATCTGTTTAGATGAAGCAAACTCATCTTGGATGGCCTAAGGGTGAGTACATTTTTAGCTAAATGTTTTTTTTTTTTTTTGTTGAGTGAACTATTCCTTTAAAGGAAATAAATAGTTGATTTTTTCTGTGGAACATAAGGAGATGCTTTGAAGATTTTTTGGGGCCAAATAACATCGGATTCTATTACCGTTCATTAGTGTCAAGACCACCTAAACCGAGACCAGAGTGTGTTGAGACCAAGACTTTAAGGGTTTGAGACCAAGACCGACCAGCACTCCTCAAATTCATTTGAAACATCCAAATTTGCTGTGAAATGTCTTGGGGAAAAAAATAATAAAAAGTGAATGAATTTGATTATTTTATTGGAATTTTCCTTTTAAATTGGCAAATAAATATATTTACAAGCTAAACTTAACCATCTTTATTCAACACTTATTTTCTCTGTTTTATCATAAGACTAACATATTACTATTTTGGTGTGAGCAATAAAGCGAAACATTCAACATTTAAAATGCAGAAAATTGTAAATACCCAAGCGGGTGTCAAATGTTTAGAATAATTACCATTTTTTTTGTGTTTTTGAATGTTTCTTCTGCTCACCAAAACAGCATTTATTTTGATCAAAAATACAGTAAGACATTAATACTGTACAATTTTATTACAATTTAAAATTATTCATTAATAATAATTGAGCTCTAAATCAGCATATTAGAATGATATCTGAAGGATTGTGTGACTGGAGTTATGATGCTGAAACTTCAGCTTTGATAACAGCAATAAATTACATTTTTTAATGTATTAAAAGAGAAACCATTGATTTAAATTGTAATAATGTGTCACAATAATACAGTTTTTACTGTATATCTGATCAAATAAATGCAGCCAGCAAGTGAGCAAGAGACTCCTTTCAGAAACATGGAAAATAGTTAATTACTAGTTTCCCCCAATTGTTTGCATCATCATCATTTATATAATTAAATTAAGTAAAAAATTAATCTTTGCACTGCAGGGTGGCACAGAGGTCGCATCTGAATTGGTACAATTACAACTGCATTTATTCAACCGATTCGTGCAAAGCAGCTGATATGTTCCGATATGGATTTCTTAATTTTTTTAATAATTTTATGTTCTGCAGAAGAAAGTCATACAGATTTTGAACAATATGAGGGATAATTTGTATTTTTGACGGAACTGTCCCTTTAAGGGGGCTGGTATTGCTCTGAAATGAATCAATAAATACACAATGGGCTTAAGAATTTGAAAACAATTGCTAATTTTGCATGTGAATGTGTCTTTGAATATGTATCTACAACAATGCATTCTTTGTGGATTTATACAAGCAGCTCATTGTTGCCACTTGTTATCCAGCAGACAGCAGTTATCTTCAGGAAAAGCAGACAAATATAAAACCTTAGAATTTATTAGGTTCATCTGCTTGTTAATACATAACAAAATCAATATCTAACCAGCCAATCATGTGGCAGCAATCAAGTGCATAAAACATGCAGAAATTGTCCTGAAGTTCAGCTGTTTTTGAAACTGAACATCAGGACGGCTAATAAACATGGTGTAATTGCAAATTATTATAACATGAATATGTAGTCAAAAACATGATTCTATCATGTGTCTCTAGGCAAGACATCCAGTGTAGAAAGACTGCATGCATATTTTAGTGCTTTTAATAATGTGTTTTGTTAATAAATAGTTTTCAATGCAACATTCTTAGGTGGTCGAGAATGTTTAGATGAGAACACATGCCTCAATAACTCGGTCAGATATCTGTTTTCTCTTTTTGCTGTGGTGTTTTTCCTCCTTTTGGAAAGGAAAGGAAATGATTTTGGTGTATGGAAGATGCCTCAGTTTAGCAGTGACTTGCTTTGGAAACAAAAGAGTATCTGAGACACAATCACACTCATGATTATGCTGTTAGAAATCAAATACCAGCTAATTACTTCCCATATGCATTTACTAAAATAGCCCACTTTATTTAAAGGCAAACTGAGACACAGAAAATGGTTTCAAATGGTTATCTATTGTAGGATTGTCACAGATTCTGAGTTTAGTGACTCTAGCAGAGGAATAATAACAGTAACAGAGTATTGCTAAATCTAGTGAGTAGGAGACAGTATATACAGTAAGTACTCTATAATATTCTCCTGCTGTTAAGATCACTTCAAACAGTAGTCAAGACCAATGATTTTGATTAAAACAGACTTCATAAACAACCTTCTTCACATAGTGCTTTACAAAAAAAATTTACATACAGTTTAACAATAAAAAGTAAAGACCATCCTAAAAATGAAACATTAAGAATGCCAATGATAACATACAAAAGTAGTAAAGCTGTGCTGTAGGATGCCTTCATAAATGCATTGCTAATACTGGCCCTATGCAATGAGAAAGCAAAATGTTGTTTACAAATCAGCAGATATCATTTCTGCCAATTTGCCTCAAAGAAATATATAATACAGGCTTAAAGACTGATTAACCTTAATATCTTGGTACTCAGTGAAATCACATTTACACACTCTTCCCGTCTTCAATCATATTACCTGGAGTTCCATTGAATTTCCTCTCAATGGGGTAACAGATTAAAGCAATGGGCCCCAAGAAGCCGTGGTTTACAGTGAATTTATAACAGCTAAGGGGTGTTGTTAGGCACTTAGCTGTAATAAATGCATTGTAATAAAGTTATAAAACAGTTATTCCATATATGTAGCAAGATTTCGCAAAATAAAACAAAGCAAATTTGCCGAGCAACACACAGACTGTTGGCAGAGTAATTTACAACAGCTTTGAACATGGCTCAACCAATCAGAATCAAGGACCGGAACTACCCATGGTCGTTTATGTAGGCCTAGCTGTTGTTTTTTGGGATAGAATGTTTCTTTGAAATCTTTGAAGTTTTGGAATTTTCATTTTCAGAAATGATAGGATCCAGTGATATAATGCATAATTTCTGATAAATGCAGATAAAGGTTTCAGTGGTGCGATCAGATGCACAAGCTGCTTCGAAAACACCTTTTGCTTGACTGGAAACTTGACTAAAACAGCAACTTGCAATAAACTGTTCAAATGAATAGCTTAGGGGAGTTCATAAACATGACATAACGAAATTACATAAATGACTCAACTGTTGTTATACAGAAAAAAATAAAACATATAAGATATTTTAGTCTTGGAAGAATATGATGGGAAATGCTCGAGCTCATATGTCTGACTTTTGATTGCAGGCTTTTAAATCTGAGGCATTTTTGAGATTTCTTCTGAAACTCTAGAGAAGCACTTGAGATGTCTATAGAAATCTCAGCAAACGTCTCCATTTAACTTCATTGCTGTCTAGGGAATCAGGGATTCAGATAGGCTACTAAAAAGAGACCATTTTATTTCCTGTAGGGAACAATGATTTCTGTATCTTACAATAATGTCTAGTAACAACGGAAAGCATCTTCTTGAATAAGCTTTGCTGGTTTGTGATAAAACATAGGCTATGCACTTTTAAACACAGGTTCTTTCTTCCATTGCCATGTTTTATTGTGGGCGTGGCCATAAAGGTAGAGCGCTTAGTATGTGCAAAACTACAAATGTTTGATCTGTCTTATTATATATAGACGCTGCAAAAGACGCAACATATTTGATCGAGACGCGAGCGCAGTGGAGCAACGTGGCCGTCTAGCGCTTGGTTAAATTAAAAAAACTTTCGGCAATGCTGTAAAACCCATTATTTTTAAGCGTGTACCCGGATGAATCTTGGAAGAACATGTCCAGGAGGCAGTTTTCTTGGGATAAAAGCATTTGCCAAATATGACCCATTTCTGAGGTTGTGTGAGATTCACCCACATTTCATCTAATGCACAACATCTTTCAAATCTCAGTATTTTAGTTGAGGACTTAAAAAAGGAAATGGAAAAACAACTGAGCAGACAGCAGTTATCTGTATAGATACAGATATAGATACAGCAGTTAGGTGTATAGCATATAGGTTCACACTGTCAAGACAACAATAAAGACATCTATTCTATCAACAGACAGTCTCCACTCAGATCAACATCATGGACTTTTTTCTTCAGAGTCAGACTGTTTGCATTGCTTGTCAGACTTGCACCCATCAGGTTTCTTTTTGTTTATGACATAGCAGGGCAGACAGTCTTGGTGTACAGAAGTGTAGCCTTGGCGCTTTGACTTCTGCGAGCTGCTTTGACGTTGAAGAGACGGATCATCAACTCTGTTTCTGAATGAATTTAAAGTCCTTCGAGCTGACCCTCTACGGATGGCCTTGCGGAAACTCTCTCCTGCGAAGTAGTACAACAAGGGGTTGAAGCAACTGTTGGACGCCGCCATACACAATGAAATGACCAGAACTTTAACAAGGAACTCAATGACCGGGCAGCTCTCATTTAAAACCTTGGCATAAAGATGGACCGTGCGGGCGACGTGATACGGTAGGAAACACAGTAGGAATGTGCTCAGGACAATGGCGATCAAATACACTGCGCGTCGGCGGGTTTTTTCGCGTTGTTCAGTGATTGTTGGTCCTTTGATGAGTTTGAAGATGATGCATCCGTAGCAGACGAGAATTATAATGAACGGAATGATGAATCCAAACGAAAGCCCTATGTAGTTCAAGCTAAATATGAGATTCCATGACTTGTAGTTCCCCGGTTCAAAGCAACGTATCTTGTTATGCCGCTGTATAGTACCTGTCATGAGGAATGGCACTGAAATGCAGGCCACAAAAATCCAGATCGCCAAGCATGATACTCTGGCTCTCCGCACCGAAACCAGGGTCCTGTTGCGAATGGGGTGAACTACAGCAATGTACCGTAGTACGCTAAGACCTGTAAGAAACAATACACTTGTGTACAGGTTGACGTAAAAAGAAAATACACACCAGCGGCAAAACCAGTCTGGAAAATCCCACTGACCGCCCCTAAAATAGTAGACCAGACGGAAGGGCAATGTCAAGGAGAAGCCAACATCTGAAATAGCCAAGTTAGTCATAAATACAATGTTGGCTGACTTCTTTGGAGTGAGACGCAGGAACACAAACAAAGCCACAGTGTTGCTGATAAGTCCAATAGGGAATACGACACAGTACGTGACTTTGTACGCCAAATATTTGAAATCTTCACTTTCCTCACAAGTTTGATTCATCATGTCAGGTTCTTGGGTGGCGTTGAGCCAAGATGGAGTTACCGATGTGAACACAGGAGCTGGAGGCAAAGAGAATAATAATTAGAAATTAAACAATGGTGTTGCGATCGGAAAAAGCACAGTCATGGCACGCTTTAAGCATGCAAAATAACTTCATATTCTCTGATGAATATCAGCTACAAGAATATGTTATGCTCTAGGGTTTATGGTTTTAATAGGCTAATTCATAAAACACAATAGTAAAAAATTAATTAAAAATGTTCAAATCTCCTTCAGCAAACGTTATTGAGCCAACAAGTACTGGTCAAGCATCTTTTGGCTAGGCAAATGTGCAGGTCACTCAACATGAACTGTTGTTTGCAGCAGATTTGGCTAAAAACTCTTTGCATGTGCTTGCATTTTTGCTTCCATGCATGTGAGTCTAGTGTGGCCGCACCACAAAAGACTGAGCATCCTGATAAAGTGATGAAGAAATGACATTAGAAAGGGATAAGTATTACAGTTAAGCCCTTGCTCAACAATAGCTTACTAAACCAGGAAAAAAACGGGTTTATAAACTCCCCTTGCTTTTCAGGTTAAAAATTGCCATCGAGGTTTAATATGACTGCAGGTAAGGATAAGCATTATATCGAGGAGTGAGAACCAGAAAGGTGTAAGTGACATTTCACCAACTTTACAGGAGAGCCAAAACAAAAAGTTTACCACAGTTTGATCTGACTTCAGTTGTTTATAATAAAAAATTGTACACTCATGGATGACAGTACTTTTGCCAGTAGAAAGAGCTCATTAAGAGCTTTCATTTGATGAATATATCTCCATTTCACCAAAAATGTCACTGGTTCTCACCCCTCGATATTCTTTACTTCATCTAAAATGTTTTATACATGATATTTCTAATCTTGTACAATTTTTAATGGAGTTTTATATTTGATATATTAATTTTGTATGTAACAACTTAGTATTTGAATATAAAAAAATCAATTTGCTGTATAAAAAGGAAATGTCATACTTTTTTGTGTCTATATATAAGGTTGTTTTTTTAATACCCATCCATAGTTCACATGGAAAACCTATTTAAAAGAATAGAGTGAAATGAAAACAGTTGCTCACTAAAAATATTAAAATGACGGCTGTAAATATACACCTGAAAAACAAAACATGGGCTGTTGTTCTGCATAAAGAAAGGCATTGTTACTTATTAATGTGATTAATAAAGCAATTTTCTGTTAGTAACTCAACTGGTCTGGTTATGTTATTGAAAAAATGGATAAATACACCAAACCTGCTCTTCACTGGAATAACTAACGGAACAACTCTAACAAGTTCTCCAACTAGTCTTACACTAAAAGCACCTAAAGGTATCAGCATATGTTTCACAACTTACCATGATAATTCTCAACACAAAAATACTCTGGAGGTATGGTGTAGAAATGGTAAAATAGTTGCTACTTTAATATATATCATGGTACTGAAATAGTAGTATTTACGGCAACACTCTGGGACTAGTGCAAATCCAAAATAAACCTTTTGGTCACCATATTTACTTGAGCATGTCAAAGACGTACCACTGTATTAAAAATAAATATTACTGAAAGAACCCTGCGAATATTGTAAATTAATTTCAGAACTATTAAATCATACCCTCACTCTACTTTTTGTATTTTTAAAATTAATATCAAAATCTGAAGCTCAATATGACTCATATTGAGAGTTTTACTCACCTGTCATTCTCTCTTGACCATCATCCTCCTCATCTTCAGGGGACTGATGAATCTGGGTGCGTTAAAATAGTCTGTATATGAGAGTGTTATGTAATAAAATGTCAAAATGTTCCTCTCTCGGCAGTTTCAAGTGTCTGCTTCCTTTATCATGGTCTTGAAGAGTGTTGCCTCTGTGCTTGTGTGTCCCGTCTTTGAGTCCAGCAGTAATATAATAACACAAAGTGCACCGGAGTCTCCAGCAGTAGAAGAAAGTTAGTAGTAAGAATAAGCAGAATGTTTTATGGGGCACTTATATAGTCTATTGAACGAAAAAGAATTCAAGAGAAACCACACCTTCAGGATTTTTTTTGTTTGTTTGTTTTGTTCTGTTGGTATTTCTCTGAGCAGGTGTGATAGCTTTCTATACGTAATTCATATGAAATGTAATTGTGTACTTCTCTTAACTCCGTACCAAGTATAATATATCCATAATACGTTAAAAAACATGTTTTGTTTTGGTATAAACTTGCTAAAAACACCTATAGGCTATGTATTAATAGCTTAAAATATATTTTATTAATAAAATCATCATAATACATACTCTAACGTTTTAATTTAGTCAAACTGTTTGTTATTCCCTAACCAAATGTCACACAATGGCATTTTTAGAGGAAGAGAAGTCTACGAAAACGGCTAAAGAAACTACATTTCCCATCATGCAACAGCAGCCATCTCACCTAAAGGCATTCTGGGAAGGAGAAGCTTGTAGACCATTTTAGCTGCAGATGACATCGAGTGAAGAGTGTGATCAAGGGATCTGCTAGCAGTCGTTAGATTTCTCAATATATGAGAAATATTTCATTTCAACAGTTCGTTGACATATATTTGGTAAGTTTTCGTTGTTTTGGTGCGTGTTTTGCGCCTTTTCAACGACGACACGGTCTCCATTTTGAAGCGTCTTCCTGTAACGTTAGCTCACTGAACTTCACACATAACAACAAATGGAGACCACACGAACAAAACATATTATTATACTACTACCATACGTTTTTTTAGACATGTACGACGGAAATGACATATATCTTGTATGGGCATGTACCATGGTACTCTTTGAAGTACATTGTTTACCATGTAAACATTGTAATGCATTCAGTCTTGTCCTGTTATATACAACTAATATAACCATCATAGTATTTCCTTTACAAAAGTATTGTAATCTTATCAAATGGTATGGAATTTACTTCCAATGTATTAGTATCTTTTTATAATTGAACCAAGAGCTCCTAAGTCGTTCCAACGCAAGGCTTTAAAATGTCACGTGATAATGTGCAACAAACTAATATGTGTTATAGATATTGACTAATATATACATATATTTAACAGGCCTTATATTGAGAAACAGAGATGGGTGCAGATAAACGGTGAGTGTTTTATGATTTATGAAGGGTTGACTTATTTGCTGTAATTTAAGTGTTTGACATCCTAACAATGTTCATTATTGTTTTAACTAGGATTAGCCGTACAGAACGCAGTGGCAGATACGGCTCTGAACAGTATCGTGATGATGACCGCAGGGACCGGCGAGATCGTGATGACCGTGGATACGACTCGCATCGCTGGAGTGAAGATCGCAGAAGTGACCGCTATGATGGAGAACGAGGGGACAGAGGTGATCGATACTGGAGCAGGGACAGTCCTGAGGTGAGGACTATCGATATATATATTGGATCTTTTGATATGAGAATGATGCTAACTTTGCCAAATCTCACTTGTGTTACAGCGAGGGAGGAAGCGGCGCAGCAGTGATGGGTCTGAAGAAGGACACCACTCGGATGGTGATTACTCTGAGCATGATTACAGAGGAGACCCAGCTGACGAGAAGGAGAGCAAGACCATCATGCTCCGGGGTCTGCCCATGAACACTTCAGAGGCGGATGTAAGATTGGTGTTGTCTCCCCCACGCAAAAGCAGTGTCTTAAAAGGTTTCCACAGTATTGGTATTGGAAAACCTGAATATATCAGGGAGTTTACAGAAATTGCATGGAAATTTCTGAAAATATAATTATCAGTAATAAATGTAACACATATTCCAGAACTGGAATTAAATGTATATCATGGAAGTTTAATAATAATAACAACAACAACAATCATTTTAATAAATATTTCAAGGCCCAGAATAAAAAAATCTTATGGAATATTATGCTGTGATTTTAAAATTTAATAGTAATACTTTTAGTAAGTATTCCAGGCATTGAATCAAAAAAGCTTATCATATGGAAATTTCTGCTATAAGTATAATTAATAATAGCATTTTTTTTTTTTTTTGCTAGGCCTAGATTTAAAAATAATAATAACAAATTAATTCAGTGAATATTAAAGGCATGGATCAATAAATAATAATAAAAAAAATTCAGTCAACATAATTAATGTGAAATTATATTAATTAATATATTAAAAATAAAGTGCAATAAAAAGTGTAAATTCCAACCAGAGTTTGTCACGATTAAAATAATTATTTTCTTAATTATTAAAAATGCATTATAAGGATTTTAGTTTTAACGTTGATATTTTATCCTGGATTTCACTATGAAAGTCGAAATAGAATTTGGCTTGGTATTAGCAAACAAACTAGCCAACTTGATCTGACTTTTTCTTTGTAATTCACAGATTCGAGCATCCATTGAGCAGCTGGAGGGGCCAAAGCCAATGGACGTGAGGCTGATGAAAAAGAGAACAGGTGAGACTGATGTACCGCGGATCCTTCCTCTCCCAAACAAACCTGTGTCCACTGGGCCATCCTGCTTCCGCTCAAATGCCTTTTGCCATAGCAACATGTTATATGTCCAATTTTACCCTTTCAGATTACTTAGTTACACAAAAATGATTGCACATTTGATATATGTTTGGAGGTAAGTTTTGTCTGGGTTTTTTGTGGCTCAAAATTGGCAAAGTGTTATTTACGCCAATTGAAGTTACATGAACATGGATGTAGTCATGTAGCTTCTTTATCTTGTTTAAGTACAAACATATTAAAGATCAACCAAAAGTCAATCTGATGGCAGCATCTGTCTCATAAAGATTATTTGCTTGTTAATACTAGCTATGTTTATGACTGTTTGCTTAGTTTTTATTATTGATTCAGCGTGTTAGACCAACAGCTAGAATATTATAAGCTGCTGTTGCTATGGTAAAAGCTTCCAGGCAACCCCCCTACATCTCTTTGGCCTCTCCGGGTCAAGGGGGTCACGAAGTAGTTTGTGACAGAGTTTGAATGTTGTACCACTGAACCATATAAACTAACACGCCTCCCGTCTGTATATCTGAATGCCTCTCTAGGTATAAGCCGAGGTTTCGCCTTCGTGGAGTTTTATCACTTGCAAGATGCTACCCGATGGATGGAGACCAATCAGGTTGCTTCCTAATCACCAAGTCTAGCTTTTGCCCTGGGGAATAATGCAAATTAAATAGAAAAATATAAATGGAAGGAAAACAAAAAACAAAGTTACTGCCCCAGCAGACTATATGGATATAAATGGACCAAAGCCGCTGTTTTTGAAGGCAAGGTGTGATCAAAACATAGAAGAGCCATTTGATGGATACTCTGGCTTCATGTTATTAACTTTATCAGAACTCTGTTTGTTAGCACGGGTAAAATAATCACTGATTTTAAAAAAGGGAAGTACATAATACATTTCAGGTGTGACTTGAATGACTCAAATGGGTTTTAAGCCACAATTTTTGTCAATGCTGTCATCATACTTTTAAAAAAATGTGTTTTGTTTGTTTTTTTTCATAAGTGATGTTAGGTTTTGAGGCTAGAAGTAGAATTGTTGGTGCTCTATTTAATGTCCCACTTCATGGACATCACTATTAAAATATATGAGCAGTTTTTAATAGTAATTAGTTGTTTTGCGCAGAGAGAGTAAATGTGGTAAGCCTATGCTTCGTCTTGCAAGTCCCCCCATCCCATTTAAGAAAGGAGTGCCTTTTTTTTTTTAACACTCTGTTCCGGCCCCATCCGGACACTCGGGTCCCAAACACACACCATCTTACACATTAAACCCTCAAGGGCGATCCTCACCCTAAACCCTCGTGGCTAATGTGCTTGTTCTTGGGCTGAGATTAAACCTTTGTAAGAGAGGAAATAACCAAACCCTTTCTTCCTTTTCCAGAAACTGCTGTCCATTCAAGGAAAGACTGTTGCCATGCACTACAGCAACAACCGTCACAAGTTTGAGGACTGGCTCTGCAACTCGGTAAGTTACATGGGCTTCCCAAGAATTTGAACTGCATTTACAATGCCTGTTTCATGAGTATTGTTCCGGTTTATTCTGAAATTTCATTATTAGATATTTTTAAAATGGTTTCAGCTGAAAAACCGAGAGATTCTGGTTGAGCGTTTTTTGTTTTTTGAAAAGAAAACGAATACATCTATTACTCAAGGTTGCATTAAATTGACCAAAAGTGACAGTAAAGACATAGACTATGTTACAAAAGATTTCTATTTCAAATAAATGAACTTTGAAAGAATCAATAAAATAATTTTTAAACTGATTTCAACATTGATGATAAGAAATAAGAAAATAATTATTTCTGAAGGATCATGTAACACACACTAAAGACAGGAGTAATGATGCTGAAAATTCAGCTTTGCATCACAGCAATAAATTAAAGTTTACAATATATTCAAATAGAAACGATGTTTTAAATTGTAATAATTCACAATATTATCATTTTTGATCAAATAAATGCAGCCTTGTTTAGCAGTTTTTTTCAAAAACATTAATCTTATGAGCGGTAGTGTTAATCTATGGTATAGTTGTTATTGTAAGTTGTATTTTGCATTAAAATAAATGATGGATAGGATACTGTAGCAAATAAATGACTCATCTAAGGTCTTAGAAATGCTAAAACATCCCTAGCTAAGCTTTGTTTTGGAAAATTAGTTATATGTAGCATCAGTTTTTCCAAATGGTCCACTTGGTGGATGTCCTTTACAGTAAGTGTTCAAGCCACTCTAGTGTGCTTGTTACCTGGTGCCCCATAGCAGAAGTGTCAATTAAAACACTATGACCGGTTGCTTGCAGTGTGGCCTTTACAATTTCCGGAGGAGACTGAAGTGCTTCAGGTGTGGCGCAGCTAAAGTGGGTAAGTAGCTCCCTGAGCAGGAAACCGCTGTGTGCACCCATCCGGATGGTCCAGTCAAACACCGTCATGTCCTTGGAGCTTAATTTAAAAAAAAAAAAAAAATTTAACATGTTTATGGGGGTGTTATCATGGACAGTTTTCCAAACTAATATATAATAGTAAGTAATTGTTTTTATCACTCATGATAGCTGGATTTAGATTTATTTATTTTTTATAGCTTATTTTATAGCTCCACATAAGTGTTTTATATGCTTGCTAGTCAAATCAGGCATTAAAATGTGTAATAGAGCACAGTAAATATGATTGGTTTACATTACCTACTTGTTTAATGCCAATATTTTACAAACAAAACACTCATTCTGACTGAGGACAGTGTCACTCTGGGATTGTAGGGATCATGTATAATGACCTGCCCATAGCCTTTGGGTATGGGGCTCTTTCAGTGATGAGGTTTGTATCAGGCTTCTGTGTTTAAAGAAACTCAGTGTGCTTTTATTATTTGTGCTTATTTTCAGATTCTGAGTCTAGCAGCACCACAGGAAGCACAGACACCCAACCCAGCGGAGATTATTATGGCGATAGTAAGCACTTTTCCATAAATATCACCTCTGAATTAGGGATGCACCAAAAAATATTATCTAAAATGTCAAATGCATATAATTGGGTTCTAAAATTATCCAGTGTAGGCTGATGCTGATAATTTAAATGCTAATGTTAGCTGATACTGGTATGACCTGTAGTAGTGTGTTCTTCAGTGCTTGTTTTGCATTGACGCTGATATGTTTGCATGTTTTGACAGCCATCATCCTGAGAAACATCGCCCCTCATTCCACTGTTGAAGCCATTCTGACAGCACTCGCCCCCTATGCCAACCTCTCGCCTGGCAACATCCGCCTCATTAAGGACAAACAGACAGGCCAGAACAGAGGGTTTGCCTTCGTCCAACTTTCCTCTCCTTTGGTACCTTGTTTTATCCCTTCCTCAGTCTATACAAATCTCTTTAGTTCCAAAGATCATTTTAAACAAATAGAGAGATTGATCTTGTAAGGGGAAACCAGTGTAAAATGAATAATAATCAATAAGATTAAACCTGCATGTACTTTTGTCCCATTTTTAGCATGTTCTGATGATGCTTGTGGTTTTGCAGGAAGCGTCACAGCTCCTAACCATCCTTCAGGGCTTACAGCCACCTCTTAAGCTGGATGGGAAGACTATTGGCGTCGACTATGCCAAGAGTGCTCGAAAGTATGCATCTCTCGCTCGAAGATTTTTTTCATTTGCTGTGGTTTGATTAATAATTCAGTTTACAGAAATGCCTTTTTGTTTCTTAGGGACCTGTTATTGCCAGATGGGAACCGTGTTAGCGCTTTTTCGGTTGCCAGTACAGCCATTGCAGCTGCTCAGTGGTCCTCCAGTCAGGTATGAACAACTTTATTGTAACCTTGCCTCAATGTTAAAACAGAATTGTGCATGCATGACTGGTTTAATTGACTATATTTCACTGTGCAGCCTCAGCAGTGTGTGGAGCCGTCATCAGAATACAGCTACCTGCAGGAGGGATATATACCCTATTCACAGGTCAGCTGACTGCACCATCTGAAACGACAGCGCATTCATATAGCCTAAATCGTTTTGCTATTGAGCTAAGCTCGATGGGTTTGTTGTGTTTAGGAGTACCAGGCGTACTATCAGCAGCAGGCTGGAGCTGTGGACCCTCCCCATGGTAACGGCATACTTGGAGGTAGCGTTCGCATGGCATTGTCTATTTATTTTAGTTGGAGAATCATAGAAAGATTTTGCCAGATCACAAGAAGTTATTTTATGAACGTGAAAGCATTAGTGATGCTTGCTGTTTCCAAGTTGAAAACTGGTATGTTTGGATTTGCAGCAGCTCCAGGTGTGAAGGTTCTTCCTGCTGCAGGAGTGGTGATTTCTCAGGGTGCACAGGTCTATCAGCCTCATATCATCGGCCAGCCAGCTGTTCAGGTGACTTTTTATGCTTGTTTATACTTTTTTTTTTTTTTTTTTGAGAACTTTTACTATTACTAACTATTGGATTCTAATGCAGCGCTGCTTAATGAGTGACAATGATGCACTTGAGGGCATAAGTATTTCACTTGACCAAAGTATTTCAAATAAGACACAGTTGGCTTTAAAATAAATTTAAACAGCTGAAAACAGCTTTTTATTGGCATTTTAGGGTGTGTTTTCTAAACCTGGAATAAGTCATGGAAACAATAGACAGTCGTTTTTAATAATGAATATGTGTTTCTACTTATATGAACCTTTACAATTGATATTTGTTTAATGTAAACCACCTTAAATATCCAGTAATCACGAACCACTCACAGCTTACCTGGGAACTTGGGTGAAAGTAGCTCTATTCCAATATCAGATTTTTCCTAAATGATTTCAACTGCTGATTCCAAGAAATGTGTAGAAAAAAAAAATCCCCATTCAATTATTGAAACTTATGCAACTTATTTATAATTATTTTAATGAATTACCACTCCTAGTTTCTGTAAACAAGAAAATATAGAAAACAAGCAATTTTGACATTGTAGCAAAAGTGCTAGAAATATCTTTGGGGGTTTGAGAGCCACTGTGCTAGTGTAATGATCGTTCTAATCTCATTATAACCCATTTTATTTTCAGGCATTGCAGATTGAAGGCAAAGCTCAGCCCATTGCAGCTGCTGCCACAGTTTCTGCCCCAGCAACCTCTGCAGCCGTGTCATCGGCCGCAGCAACCAGCACAGCAACAGCTACCTCTCAGGAAAACCAAGCCAGTAAGAACAGATCACTACAGCCACATCAACGCATCAGAAGACATTATGCTACAGGTTTCTGATTCTTTTGCCATCTCGTTTCCTCTAGCTGTCCCAGACACTTCATCTTATCAGTACGATGAGTCTTCCGGGTATTATTATGACCCCAGCACTGGCCTGTACTATGATCCAAACACACATGTACGTATGCCATGCGCTTTTCAACAAGGCAATACTGTATTTCATCTGAGTGCATGTAGAGGGTTCTAAATAATATTGTTTTTCTGTAGTACTACTACAATTCCCAGACTCAGCAGTATCTGTACTGGGACGGGGAGAAGCAAGCCTATGTACCTGCGGTGGACGCCAACAACGCGGCTCAAAGCGCTGCTGCCTCCACTTCTCAGAAGGAGAAGAAAGAGAAACCTAAAAGCAAAACAGCTCAGCAGGTAATAACAATTCAATATGCTTGGAAGCTTTTAAAGTACTACTAGACTGAAAAGACTTCATTTTTTGCTTGCTGGTCAATACAACAGGTGAAAAAAAAAAAAAAAATCAAATAGACTGTAGGGCATCCCATATAGAAATACAATTGTAATGTGGCTTAATGGTCAAATTGTGATGGCTGTGATTTAACTATACTCTCATTCCGGCGTAATAATCAAGGAACTTTGCTGCTATACCATGGGTGCAGCAGATGCAATGATATGACGCAGCGCCTGAAAGTAGTCCCCAGCTATATACTTTCAGGCGCTGCATCATATCATTGCGCCTGCTGCACCCATGGTACAGCAGGAAAGTTCCTTGATTATTAAAGAATGTAGGTAAAAGCCGGTCCCCATCTACTTTGATGGTAGGAAATAAAATTACTATGGTAGTTAGTGGGGACCAGCAACTGTTTGCTTAGCCACATTCTTCAAAATAGCATATGTTCAACAGAAGAGAAAAAACTCATTCAGGTTTAAAACAACTTGAGTGAGTAAATTAGTCAACTGTCCCTTTAATGTTAATAAAACAACAAAACTCAAAGAGAAAAATCATTCACTGCTCTTGACTGAAGAACTTTAATACAGTTGGTTTAATAAGAATCAATGTATAATTGATGTATATAGAGTTTTATTTTTATTTGTTAATTCAGTTTCTTGGATGCTATGCTAAATACACCTACTGTACCTGAAAAATAAAGCACTGTTTGTTTTATTTGCATATTATGACTATTTGTAATATCTATCTTTTTTTTAATAACAAAGATAAAATAATGACAGATTTTTATCTTCGCCCACTTTGGCCTAAATATTTGCCATTTTGAAAGCTGTCTAAAAACTTTCACCAAAAGAGGAGCCCCTTAAATGTGTTTTTTTTAGATGTTTAAGCCTTTATTTTGGGTAAGTTTCACTACTTATTGTCAATCTATTTCAATCCTCCACTGATGCTAAAAAATGTCTTTGTGTGTCAGATTGCGAAGGACATGGAGCGCTGGGCCAAGAGTCTAAACAAACAGAAAGAAAACTTCAAGAGCAGCTTCCAGCCCATCAGTCAGGAGGAGAGGAAGGAGGCGGCGGCAGCAGATGCTGGCTTCACGCTCTTTGAGAAGAAGGTATGAAAGCTGAAGACACTTAGATGACGATTATCTCTTTTAATGATGATTGTTTTGTCATAATGCATGGTTTGTGTTTTCTTTGCATTTGAGCAGACAGGAGCACTGGAGAGGCTTATAACGGAGGCGTCCAAAGCCACAGAAGAAGAGAGCTCTTCATCAAAGGTCCTAGATGACCATAAACCATTATAAAACATATCAAGTTGTGTTAGATGATTAGTTTAACTGTCTGTGCTGTGCTGCAGGTGGGGCTGGTGGCGGCGTACAGCGGCGACAGTGAGCCTGAGGAGGTCATGGAGGGTGATGACAAGGAGGACAAGCTGACCGACTGGAAAAAGATAGCCTGTCTGCTGTGCCGAAGGCAATTCCCCAGTAAAGATGCTCTGATCCGCCATCAACAGCTCTCAGACCTGCACAAGGTAATTAGCCGAGGCTGTTTGAGTTGGTTTACAATCATTGCCATCACTTTTAAAAATGTAAATCCTTTTAAACTTCACTTTTATGTTTGTTTTTTTTTCTTAAAGGTTGTAAATAAAATGTTTCTGATTTCCAAGGCTGCATTTAGTTGATCTAAAGTACAGTAAAAAAAACTGTAATAGTGTGAAATTATCACAGTTTAAAATAATTGTTTTCTGTTTGAATATGCTTTCAAATGTAATTTTCTCCTGTGTTGCAAAACTGAATTTTCAACATCATTACTTGTCTTCAGTGTCACATGATCCTTGCTGCTCAACAAACATTTCTTATTAATATTAACAGCTTCATATTTTTGTAAGCATACAAGACTTCTTTCAGAAACAAAAAAAATCGTAATCATTCCAAACTTTTGACCTGAAGAGTTATTTATTTATTTATTTATTTATTTACATATTTAAATATATACATCTGTGAATTCCAGCAAAACTTGGAGGTTCTCAGGAGATCCAGACTGAGCGAAGCAGAACTGGAGGAGTTGGAGAGGAAAGAGACAGAGGTGTGAGCTCTCATAATAAATACAACCACACTTCCTCCTTTTAAAGAGTATTTTCTGGATGTTACTGACACCCCTTTCCCTTTTACCTTCTACTGAACAGATGAAGTACAGAGACAGGGCTGCTGAGAGAAGAGAGAAATACGGTATCCCTGAACCCCCTGTGCCCAAGAAAAGGAAGTTCACCCAGCCAACACCTGTAGTGTAAGTGCAAGTGTTTATTTTAACGCACAACTTCATTTCAGTAGAGATGTTTACTAATACAATACAATATAACGGTGCTTTTTGTGCAATGTGGTTTTACAGAAATTACGAACAGCCCACTAAGGATGGTCTGAACAGCGATAATATCGGTAATAAGATGCTACAAGCCATGGGCTGGAAGGAAGGCAAAGGTCTGGGTCGAAACCAACAGGGCATCACAACACCTATTGAGGTACGACTCATTCTACCCGTCATGTTACCATGGTATACTTGGTATTCAGTTTAACACAAATGTGTCTTGTACAATTAGCATAGATGTATTTGTCAGTGTAGGTGGTGTGTTAGTATATGAAAAACATACGTGCATGGACAAACATTTACATTTTGGCAAGCATCAAATTTGTTTAGTTTTTTTGCATTCAGAATTGTAAATCCAAAGTGTCCTAGATTTATCAGTCTTTCCAGCAGTGTTATTTTAGTATAATTGATTTAATGTTATAACTTTAATGTATATTTTCATTTTAATTTCAGTGATTTTTGTCATTTTGTTGTTTTTGTCTGCATTTTTATTCTGTATTTTACTTGTTTTAGTACATCGTTTCAATGAAAAAATAAAATGTAGCAGAAATTTATTTATATATATATAATATATATATATATATATATCACAGTGCGGCTTTTTTTTTTTTTTTTTTTTTTGCCAACTCAATAATAGTAAACAGTTGTGGCAGAAGGTTAATTTGGATCCCAGTCACACCTGAGTGATACTTGACATAACTAAGACATGAATCTTTGTCATCTTGTCTGCAGGCTCAGCTGAGAACGAAGGGAGCTGGTCTGGGAACTAAAGGAAGCAACTACAGCCTCTCTGCTTCAGATACTTACAAAGATGCCGTCCGGAAAGCCATGTTTGCACGCTTTACAGAAATGGAGTAAATGAAGATCTTTCATGTCAGTTTGACAAAAAAAAAAAATCTGGATTGTGACTCATCGTCTGCTGAGGAGTGTCATATATTTATTTTGACTTCATCTCAGTTAATGAACATGAGATATGTGACTAGAAGAATGTGTACATATGTACAGAGTCCTCGAGAAATGTGAAGAACGTGTTTTTGATTTTGATTATTATTTGCTTTTTCCAAAATAGATCTTGAACTGTGTAAAGTTTATATATGATCTCATTTTTGTACATAAGAAAATAAATGAGACTGAACTGAATTTGAATGCTTTCATCTTTTGGGTGTAATTTTCATTCATATGACTTTCATGCTTTTATTACGTCGCGTCTAGACTATTGTAATTCTTTATATTGTGGCATCTCTAAATCACAAATTGCCCGTCTTCAATTGGTCCAAAACGCTGCTGCTAAGTTTCTTTTAAAAAAGAAAAAAAGGGATCATGTCACTCCGCTCCTGAAGGCCCTTCACTGGTTGCCTATCCAATTTAGAATACACTTCAAAATTGTATTATTTGTTTTTAAATCGTTACATCATCAAGCACCCATTTACCTATCCGAATTGCTCCACCAGTATACCCCTTTGAGAAGATCCTGCGACCAGAACCTCCTTTTAATTCCAAACTCTGGACTCAAGCGTAGAGGTGACCGTGCCTTTTCAGTAATTGGGCCTCGTCTTTGGAATGACTTGCCAGTTGAGATTAGAACGGCTCCTAGTCTGACGATTTTTAAATCACTCTTAAAAACCTATTTGTTTTCAATGGCCTATTAGGTTGTATTTATTTATTCTATTTCTTATTTATGTGTCTTGTTTCCTTTAAATTTTTCTTGTGGATGCTTCCAAGTGTAAAACACTTTGGTCAGTCTTCTGGCTGTTTTAAATGTGCTATATAAATAAAGTAAACTTGAAACTTGGAACTTTGTTTTTGAGAATTTGAGGAAATTACAAATTGTCAAATCTGAAATGCTATTATGCTGAAAACTAAAGACATGACAGCGTTTGCTGAATTAATGCTCAGTCATGCTACCAAAAGTTGAGAATTTTTTTTGCTTTCAATATGAAGAACTCCATATGTGCCATCTACAATATTAATTTAGCATATTTCTATCCAAAGCGACTTGCAGGCATGGTGCATCTGTGAATCCACTGACACCTATTCAAACCGATATGACTTGCCTTTAATATTTAGGTAATAATTTTTGACCAGTTTCTGCTGTACTATGAATGTAGTAACTATGACTGTTTTCGTAATGTTGAATGGCTTGTTCTGGCTTCTTGTAAATCTCCTGCGTGTTCGGACGTGTTTTGCTGGTTTCATTCACCGCTTGTGGCACAGTTTTTCATGGAATGCTAGAGCAACACCTTATTCACAGGAATCGACTTTCCTTTTTTCTTTCAAGAGAACAATAAACTTATTTGTAATGTCGTGGCTGACAGACAGAAACTTGACATGTCTGTAACACCAAACTTTCACTAAAGCAAACAATGTTATTTTCCTTTACACAGGAAAGTAACAGTATCACATATGGTTTATAGGCCTATAAACAGGATACAGTACATTTTCATGTCCCCATCCTACCCACCTTAATATATTGGATTTTTTAATTATTTTTATTTAATTTTTTTATTATGGAGTGAACGTTACTTGGTTGACAGAAGGTTGCTGTTTTTGGGTTGACTTTGAATAATCCGTGAATTATTCATTGGGTCATTTTAGGCCCCAAAGCCAAATATTTCACACCCTTTCACATTTTACTATGAAAACTTATTTAATGTTTTCATCTTTCCTTTCTATTATCAATGTCAAACATAGTTTTTTCCCCACTTTTAGTTAGTTGTTATTGTTGTACAATCCCTTTAAATCACAAACTCCAGTTCCCAATGACACGATTTTACAGGAAGTTACACCATTTTGCCAGGAAAATAACAGCACAAAGATAAGTATTTTGTGCTATTAACGTTAGTTGGTTTGTTTCACTCCAAAATGTTCAATTCCGTTTGATAAACTGTTGTAAACTCTCAGTCCCTCAGTTTCCAATTAAAACTCTTGCAGTGACCTCTAATGCTGAAAATTGGTGACTCCACTTTAAATCTGTTCACATCAGACCAAAACTCTCTGGCAAAATAAATATATTTAGACATAAGTTGTAAAATCAGTGGCATACTTGTGCAACCATGTGATAATGGAGAAACCAATAAAATAAATACATAATACTTGGGGAGAACTGACCAAAATTGCATGCTAATGTGTTAATTTTCACTATTTGATACCATACCTGTACCATGGTAGTTCCACAGTACTTTTAGTAAGGGCATTTTGACATTTAGCCACATCTCAGTGACTCAGTGTTAATGTTGTTGGTATGCATGAGAGTTTCACATGTTCACCATTACGGTTTGCAGCTCCAATTATTACATTAGATGTTTCCCAGACAAGCAGCTCAGTGTCTGTCCTGCTGCTACGGACTCGTGAACATGAGATCATGGTCACATCTGATGGATTAGGAATATCAAGGTGTGGGAGAACATCATTTGGAGCTTTAGATCCATGCATGTTTCTGGTGACTGCAGCATCTTCATAGCAGTTCACAGTGGATGCATTCTTGCAAAGGTTAGTGAAAGACATCATTATTAATCCGGTCATTGTGAAAGGACTTACTGGGCAGGTCGGAATTTTTTGATAATTGCAGCATTACTTTAAACCAGAAATGCTGGAAATGCAAGTTTTTTTCAAATATGACAATGCATACTGAATGAGTAAACGACATGTTTTTATAGTCTACACAAATGGGAACTGGCTTCGAAGTATGCAGATGCGTGGCATCACAAGCTTTTAAGTAATTGTGGTATGTTTTTGACAGGAGTGGTTATTGGTGACAGACATGGGTGCTAGTTGGAAACAGGGCTGGAAGGAGGAGTTCATTGTTCACAAAATCCACCTTCTCACCTCTAAACCAGAGCTTCTGCTTCAGCTACGGGTGAGTTAGTCACTAAACTTCATGCACTGACACAATTTGTGTGGATGAAGACAAAGTTAGTTCAAATACGTATATGCATGAATCAGAATCAGGCCAAAGGTTTTTGCTGGTCCAAGGTGGTATAACAGCTCTAAATGATTTGGTCTGATACCGTACCAAGAGAAAACCAGATCTACTTGGTTGTTAGAAAAACAGATCCACTGGACTACAGTATGTCAGCAATGCCACCAGTTTCATTGTTATAATTTACTTGTAAATAAATGCATATGTCTAAAATATAGGTTAAAATGTAAACATCGGTTTTCAAAATTCATCATATTGAAACATGAAATTGAAATAACTGGTTTTGTTTGCAGTGGGATATTCCTCCATTGTTGTGTTTTATGCTGGTCTACACCTTCAGCTGGTTTATCTACACAGCTCTTCTCTTCAACACATCTAAATTCCTCATTTTTCTCAGCCATATCTCATACTGTCTTATGGCTATCTACTATCTGGTTTCTCTTTGTAATCTGGCCTGGGCTTTCTTGGAAATCAGATGCTGCTCTCACAGAATGAAAAGAGGTAAAATTGTTGTGCAATGTGTTGCTGATCACAGATACCACTGATTACCACACAGATCCCACAGTGACTTTATAAATTATTCTAAGTCATGCTTAAAAAACATTTAAGTCATACTCATGCTATTGCATTATAAGAGCAAAAAAAAAAAACTGAGTTTTCACAGAAGTCAGTATTGCTTTCCATTGTTTTCCAGCAAATATATTAATTAATTAATTTATTTATTCATTCATTTTATTTGTATTTATTTATTTAGTTAGTGGTGGAGCCAGTGAAATTATTTGAACAGAATTATTTGAGCTCAACAGAAAAAGTCTTATTGTTGAACCCTGATTAGATTACAGTATAAAACATCAAGCATTATCTGTTCTCATGTGCTGCAGGAGCTTTTCTCAAAAGGAACAGCTCTATTTTGAGCTTTTTTACAGTGACTTTCATTTAACCAATGTTGCATTAAAATCCTTTGCTGCAATTTATGCATATGCCATTGAAAAGTTTGTGGTTGGTTGGATTTTGTTTTTCACCAAGGCTGCATTTATTTGATCAACAATATAGTAATATTTTGAAATATTATTACAATTTAAAATCACTGTTTTCTCTTTGAATATTTAGTAAAATGTAATTTATTCCTGTCATCAAAGCTGGATTTTCAGCATCATTACTCCAGTCTTCGGTGTCACACGATCCTTCAGAAATCAGTCTAATATCCTGATTTGCTGCTCAAGAAACGTTTCTTATTACGATCAATGTTGAAAACAGTTGTGCTGCTTCATATTTTTGAGGAAACTGATAAATTAAGGATTCTTTGATGAGTAGATAGAACAGCATTTATTTGAAATAAAAATCTTTTGTAAGATTGTAAATGTTTTTACTGTCACTTGATCAATGTCATGCATCCTTGCTGAATAAAAGTATTAATTTCTATCATTTCTAAAAATGAGGAATTTAAAAAAGAGGCCTATACATGTGTTTCATGCAGTCCTGTCCTCTGCTAGGTGTCAGTAGGGGAAGTCGTGGCCTAATGGTTAGAGAGTCGGACTCGTAATCGAAAGGTTGCGGGTTTGAGTCCCCGGCCGGCAGGGATTGTAGGTGGGGGGAGTGAATGTCCAGCGCTCTCTCTACCCTCAATACCACGACTGAGGTGCCCTTGAGCAAGGCACCGAACCCCCAACTGCTCCCCGGGCGCTGCAGCATGGCTGCCCACTGCTCCGGGTGTGTGTTCACGGTGTGTGTGTGTGTGTGTGTGTGTGTGTGTGTGTGTGTGCATTTGTTCACTACTCACTGCTGTGTGTGTGTGTGTGCACTTGGATGGGTTAAACGCAGAGCACCAATTTCGAGTATGGGTCACCATACTTGACAATACGTCACGACTTTACTTTACTTTAGTAGTGAAAGTGAGAGCCTCCTTTCTCTCCCAGTCTCTCTCACCGCTGCTCTCTGTCTGCAGTGCTTCCTGCATTCTGTGATGGGCTGTTGTTCATTAACCGTCTCCTTTCTATACTGGACCATAATTCACCCCTCTGATCAGCACTCCTTCACAGTCTTCAACATCAACATACATGTTATCAACAGCATCCAGACTGCCGTGGATCTGTTGTTGTCCTCCACACCCGTTCATCTCACTCACTTCTTCTACGCTGTGCTGGCCGGAGCCATTTATGTCATATTTGCTGTTGTTTATTGGCTAATGGGTGGCACCAACATGTTTGGTCAACCCTACATCTACAGCATTCTTGATTTCAGTGGGTGCCCCTTAGTGGCAACACTTTGCATTCTGGGAGTTTGTCTGCTTTGTTTGCCATCCTGCCACTTTGTGCTATGGAACCTGCAGATGCTGAGGGAGTGGATGGTGAGCAGGGAGGAATCGAGGAGAATTGCTTTAAGGAGGGAGGTTTGGTGGCGGGTGAAAGTGTCTGGAGGAATAACCTTTGACCTTGTGCCTTCACTGGATCCAGCAGCCTCTGTGTTTGAGACGAGCAGGAGGACAGCCATGTTGGAGGACCAACAGTCTCAATCACTCACTCTTGTTTGAAGGAGTTTCTGGTCTGGCTGACGATTCTTCTGATGCTAATAATATTTTCCAGTCTCTTGCAAAGCTTAATCACAAACTCTTAGGACTTGGCACTGTTTGCTCCAAATGTTGGTCTGAAATGCCCTAAAACAGTTTTCAGGAATATCAACCCCCACGGTGCAAAAAAAAAAAAAAAAAAAAAAAATCTGAAATTGACAGTAAAAAATGTCTCTCAGAAAAAAAAGAGGAACAAAAGCTGTCACTGAGGCAGTACCTTTTGAAAAGGTACACTTTTGTACCTTTTAGATAATTATATGTACACTTTAGATAATAGTATGTACTTTTAAGGTACCAGTATGGACCCTTTAAGTACAAAATGTACCACCCCAGTGACAGCTTACCTTTTTTTCTAAAAGTGCAGCTGTGGTTTTTCAGAATTTAAAAAAATAATATAGCAACATTTTAGGT
This sequence comes from Barbus barbus, assembly GCF_936440315.1. Taxonomy (NCBI): domain Eukaryota; kingdom Metazoa; phylum Chordata; class Actinopteri; order Cypriniformes; family Cyprinidae; genus Barbus; species Barbus barbus. The sequence goes on along the minus strand of NC_136753.1, from coordinate 27,486,740 downwards.
TTTCACGTATTGAACTTTACATACATTTATATTAAACAACAACAACAACATATTTCATGAATTGTTACAGTATTAATATACAGACCTATACTGACGTACTAAAATCTGTTTTGTACTGTTATAATACACTGACATCCTTCACAACTAGCTTTTCCACAATCTGAGGTGAATACTAAGATAACAGAAGATGCACACACAGATACAAAACACACAACGCTAAAATCATGCAATAAGCATTCATTTAACCACATAAGTTGTAACTTAGTATTTAATGTACATGTATGACAAGAAAACAAAAAACAGTTTATTCAATAAATAACCACAACATGTGGTGTCACAAGTGTCACATCTGGAATTCTGGGAATGTCAGTTTACGTTATACATAACTGATTTAACAATTACATCTAAAACCATCGCTTTAGAATTACAACTTTTTTATCATATAAAAGGGAATTTACCATTAACCAATTAACAGGGTTTACCTTAGAATTTTAAAGTCTTTTACAGCTAAAATTACTCTTTCTTTCTTTTTTAGCAATGGTTTACTTGTTCTTGTCACTGTATAAACTGGGACAGATGTACAGGTCCTTTTCAATAAATTAGCATATTGTGATAAAGTTCATTATTTTCTGTAATGTACTGATAAACATTAGACTTTCATATATTTTAGATTCATTACAACACAACTGAAGTAGTTCAAGCCTTTTATTGTTTTAATATTGATGATTTTGGCATACAGCTCATGAAAACCCAAAATTCCTATCTCAAAAAATTAGCATATTTCATCCGACCAATAAAAGAAAAGTGTTTTTAATACAAAAAAAAAAAAAAGTCAACCTTCAAATAATTATGTTCAGTTATGCACTCAATACTTGGTCGGGAATCCTTTTGCAGAAATGACTGCTTCAATGCGGCGTGGCATGGAGGCAATCAGCCTGTGGCACTGCTGAGGTGTTATGGAGGCCCAGGATGCTTCGATAGCGGCCTTAAGCTCATCCAGAGTGTTGGGTCTTGCGTCTCTCAACTTTCTCTTCACAATATCCCACAGATTCTCTATGGGGTTCAGGTCAGGAGAGTTGGCAGGCCAATTGAGCACAGTAATACCATGGTCAGTAAACCAAGGTGCCAGGTCGTGCTGAAAAATGAAATCTTCATCTCCATAAAGCTTTTCAGCAGATGGAAGCATGAAGTGCTCCAAAATCTCCTGATAGCTAGCTGCATTGACCCTGCCCTTGATAAAACACAGTGGACCAACACCAGCATCACTGACTGTGGGTACTTGACACTGGACTTCAGGCATTTTGGCATTTCCCTCTCCCAAGTCTTCCTCCAGACTCTGGCACCTTGATTTCCGAATGACATGCAAAATTTGCTTTCATCCGAAAAAAGTACTTTGGACCACTGAGCAACAGTCCAGTGCTGCTTCTCTGTAGCCCAGGTCAGGCGCTTCTGCCGCTGTTTCTGGTTCAAAAGTGGCTTGACCTGGGGAATGCGGCACCTGTAGCCCATTTCCTGCACACGCCTGTACACGGTGCCTCTGGATGTTTCTACTCCAGACTCAGTCCACTGCTTCCGCAGGTCCCCCAAGGTCTGGAATCGGTCCTTCTCCACAATCTTCCTCAGGGTCCGGTCACCTCTTCTCGTTGTGCTGCGTTTTCTGCCACACTTTTTCCTTCCCACAGACTTCCCACTGAGGTGCCTTGATACAGCACTCTGGGAACAGCCTATTCGTTCAGAAATTTCTTTCTGTGTCTTACCCTCTTGCTTGAGGGTGTCAATGATGGCCTTCTGGACAGCAGTCAGGTCGGCAGTCTTACCCATGATTGCGGTTTTGAGTAATGAACCAGGCTGGGAGTTTTTAAAAGCCTCAGGAATCTTTTGCAGGTGTTTAGAGTTAATTAGTTGATTCAGATGATTAGGTTAATAGCTCGTTTAGAGAACCTTTTCATGATATGCTAATTTTTTGAGATAGGAATTTTGGGTTTTCATGAGCTGTATGCCAAAATCATCAATATTAAAACAATAAAAGGCTTGAACTACTTCAGTTGTGTTGTAATGAATCTAAAATATATGAAAGTCTAATGTTTATCAGTACATTACAGAAAATAATGAACTTTATCACAATATGCTAAATTTCTGAAAAGGACCTGTATATTGTACACAATTTATGTACTTTTTTTTCAGATGATATAACCTAGTTTTTCATAACTGCTGCCACAATCTAATGTACCAACCTGGGACTGGTAGAGGGTATATCTGGAGATATCTTTCTCAGGCCTAGATCAGAAAAGATCATTGTGATGAGATTGGAAAATATGTGAAAGAAATGTATTATTCAAAGGTTTAATGATGCGAAATCTAGGAGCACAAACTAAGAATTAAGTTGATGCAATACACATGTCAAGCGCTAGAGGTCAGCAGTGTATTCTAAAATACAATTTCAGATAAAAATACAATTCCACATATACACTCCTGCTGACATCAAAATGCATTTAATGTCTGATATTCAGGAGGATTCAATGGATGTGCCCACTTCGAAAATCTTGGATTAAAAATGTAATTTTAAACGAAGTAATTTCAGTATATACAATATACATACTAAGATTTTTTATTTGGCTGAAATTGTTTAGCTTCTTTTTTCTTTTCTTTTTTTTAATTGATTTAGAAAAAATCCAAATTTAAGCATTTTGTGGTCTTTTTTGGCCCAATATATATTTAATTGGTCTTAATAATTAACCAGAATTGCTGTCAGAGACATGTTGTCATGAAGAAGTCATGTGCTATTCATAATCCAGCCCAGTTTTTTTTTAAAATTTTTTTTATAATTAATATTTTGCTGATATTTAACATTGTTTTGCATTTATATTTTGCAAGAAAAGGAACATATTTGACTATTATACTATTGAGTACATAAATTCTTATTAATAATAATGTCAATTAAATTACTTGGGTATGCTTAATAATTGCCATGAAAATAATAATAAAAGCTAAATAGTTCTTAATAGTTTTAAATATAATGAATTATTTCATCTTATGACTCTGGGCTGAAATGTGACCGTTGTATTTAAGATTGTTAAGTTGCTCAGTCTCACAGTCAGAGCAGTTAAAGCAGCAGTGTTTGGCCTGTGGTCTCCCGTCGTCTCGTCTGGTGTCTTTCAGAGACAGAGGATCGTTTTCCCGCTGTATTAGCGTCGAGTAGGAGTGTGTCTGTGCTGTTTGCCCTTCAGCGCCGGTCCAATAACACTCATGCTCGGTTGAGAGGGGTCGTGGCAGCGGCACACAACGGCCTTTAGCCTGAGTCACTTTAGCTGTTTTGGTCTCTCATCTCTGCCATCTTCATAACCCCTGCTGAATCAAAGCTTTCAATATCCGTCTGTGTGATTCAGAGCTGAGTCAGAGCGCTGAAGCAATGCCACTGAGATGCTAGTGTTTGTTATGTGTGTGTTTGTGTTTGCTTTTATGATTCATTCTAGCTCAAAATTTCTCAAATGTGTGCCTTTGGGTATTTTTTATATTTTATATTGAGCCATAACTTGGAGTGTAGAGTTTTAATTTTCAATAACTACAAATGTGTGTATTCCATAAAGGTTGATAGATTCATTGATTTGGCACACAAAATAATTGGGCAGGTTTGGTTCCTGATGTTCCCTGCATATAGCTTAGTCAACATGGTTTCTCTTGGGTTCTGTAACACAATGCTTGTCTTGACTTGTTATGTACTTACAAATTCACACACACACACTTCCCTTGTGTTTAGTATTGGAACACTGTATCCCACCACATCTAAACAGATAATTGATGACATTCTGGACCTTTCTCACATGACATGTACTTTGGGAAGGAGCATGTTTATCAGTCCAGGTTTGTTTTCCAGTGTGGATCCTTTGAAGAGAGTCTCTTTAAAGAGCATTGATCTGATCTGTGAACCCACACGACCAAGGTCTGTGTACATGTGAGTTTGTTTTCGAGAGGTTAACTCTTTAGGAAAGCGCCTAATTCCGGTTGTTGCACCTTTTTTTTTTTTTTTTCAGTTTGGATTTCTTAGAATCGTCACTGATGATCGTCAAGGCTTGATCTAATAGTTATGGATGCCCAGCTCTACTATATACTACACAGAGAGTCTCAAATTGAGCATTGTTCGAAATCAAAATCAAATCTGGATCTGATTAAACTTTTGTGAAAGCATATTTATTAGGAAAATAACGAGGAATTGAAGTGTTCTGTCTGTGTTCAGGTTTGCCGGTTTGATTTTTTCAGAGGTGTATTTACTCAAACTTTCTGAACCGACCTAGAAATACTCCAGCTTTCCACGAATCATATCGCTTAGTTTTACGGTGGCTTCTGTTTGTACAGTGCATCTGGAAAGTATTCACAGCGCTTCACGTTTTCCACATTTTGTTATGTTACAGCCTTATTTCAAATGAATTAAATTCATTATGCACATTTTCAGATTTCTCCAGAAATATTTGATTGGGTTCAAGAATGTTTGGGGAGGTCGTTTTCACTGGAACCGGAACCAGACCAATTAGGAGGTGGACAATCAGGATCTCTAGATCTCAGGATCTCCAATCAGGATGAATGCAGACCACACCTTCTCCTGCACAGACACACTCAGAAATACATACCCATTCTTCGGCAGACCGGAGATGTAACATCAGGCTCTGGCTGGGCCACTCAAGGACATTCACAGAGTTGTCTATAAGCCACTCTTGCTGTGTGCTTAGGGTCATTGTTCTGTTGGAAGGTAAACTTCTGCCCAGTCAGAGGTTCTGAATGTTTGGGACTAGGTTTTCATTAAGGTTATCTCAATATTTTGGTGCATTGAGCTTTTTTTTCTACTCTGATGTATCCCTCAGTCCCTGCAACTGAAAAACAGCCCCACAGCATGAGGCTGCTACCAGCACACTTTACTTTTGGGATGGTACTCTGCAGGTGATGAGCAGAGCTGGTTTCCTCCGAACATGATGCTTAGAATTGAGGTTCATCAGACCAGAGAATCTTGTTTCTCAGAGTCTGAGGGTCCTTTAGGTGCTTTTTTGCAAATTCAACAAGGTTTTTTCATGTGTCTTCACTGAGCAGAGGATTGAATATGGCCACACAGCCATAAACACTGGATCGGTGATTTATGTCCTTCTGTAGGTTTTTCACATCTGTATATATGATCATGGAGCTTAGCTAGAGTGACCATCAGCTTCTTGGTCACCAGTCTAGACAAGGCCCTTCTCCATCATTTTGGCCAGGAGGCCAGCTCTAGGAAGAGTCCTGGTTGTTTCAAACTTCTTCCAATAAGGGTAACAGAGACCACTTGCTTCTGTGAACCTTCAATGCTACAGAACTTTTTCAGTACCCTTCCCCAGATCTATGCTTCAATACAATCCTGGCTTGGAGGTCTTGGACTTCATGGCTTGGTTTGTGCTCTGACATGCACTGTTAACTGTGGGACCATATAGACAGGTGTGTGCCTTTCCAAATCATATCCAATCAATTGAATTTGGTGGACTCCAATCAAGTAGTAGAAACATCCCAAGGATGATCAGTGGAAACAGGGGCCAGTTTCATGAAACAAGTTTACCAAATAAGCCAGGCTTGTTTCAATTAGTCTGACTTATTTTGAACCAAATCAACTGAGAATAAGTCAGACTAACTGAAGTAAACCTGGGGGCCGTTTCATTAAACAAGTGGAGAATGACGTCAGAAATACCGTTCCAAGTTCCAACTTTATTGTAATAATATATAATATTGTGCGCAATCTGTCATGCCCACTGGAATCTCGTCAGTAGATCACGCATGCGCTGATAGCTCTGAAGTAAGCTAACCCTGAAACATAACCTACTCCGGAGCAGGTTATCTTCAGAGAGCAAGTTGCTATGGCTACTTACATACCCTGAAAGTTACCTCCGTTTTTGAAACCGAAAGTTGAGGTTATCCGCTTACTTACTCTTAAACATACCCGGGTATGTCACATAACCTGCTTTCTGGAACACTCCCCTGAAATAAGCCTGGCTTATTTGGTAAACATGTTTTGTGAAACAGGCCCATGGATGCACCTGAGCTCAATTTTGAGTGTCATGGGAAAGGCCGAGTACTTATGTACATGTAATTGTTTTTTTGTTTTTTTATAAATTTGCAAAGATTTCAAATAAAATTCTTTCACATTGTCATTATGGGGTATTGTTTGTAGAATTTTGGGGAAAATAATTAATTTAATCCATTTTGGAATAAGTCTGTAACATAACAAAATGAGGAAAAAGTGAAGGGCTGTGAATACTTTCCGAATGCACTGTAAATCATCCTGTTGGAGTCTGCTAGAGACAGAGCCGATCCTCCCTATATGCAGAATACGCAAGCTGAAACACCAGGGGGCCCCCTTGCTCTCAAAGATGTTTTAAATTTTAGTTTTGTTTTTGAGTTTGGCAAGTGGTTATGAAAACATGAATGATAATTGACACAGTTTTGCGTAGGGCCCCCAGAAGTCTAGGATTGGCACTGAGCAGGGGTCCTGGAGGGCCGGTGTCCTGCAGAGTTTATCTCCAACTCGCCTCAACACACCTGCCTTGAAGTTTCAAGTATAGGACACTGGCCCTCCAGGAACAAGTTTGGTGACCCCTGGGCTAGAGATTCAGGTCTCTTCACTGACAGTATGTCACACCCCATTGGACTTTTGTTGTGTTTTCATTCCTCATGATTTCATTGACCATGTTTCTATCTCTCCTTGATAAGTTAGTTTCTGTGTGCCCTTATATGGTCATGTTCCTGTTCCCATCATCATTAGTTAACCTCTCTTCACCTGTGTCCAGTTTATCACCCTCATTACCCAGTATCCATCTACCAATCCACTTCTTTGCGTGAATTACCATTAAAAGGATTTGTTGTTATAGTATTTGTTGTGCCTTTGTCTCCCGAACAGCAGTAGCATGACGCAGTGGTGTGATATGGATGATATAGTTACATGTTTCTATAAAATACTGTATGTAGTTTCAGTCCAGGACACAGACCTCCCCCTAACCTGTATGAATTTATTTCAGCTGAACACAAAATATATTTTGAATACCAAACAGCTGACGGTAGCCATCGACTTCCATTGAATCTTTTTCCATAATATGGAAGTCAATGGCTACCATCAGCTGCTTTTCTATATTTTTAAGCAGTCTTTTCATAGTTGTAGTTGCATTACAGTTTTATGAAAATATAATTTTTCATATAAGAACATGCACAGATGACCAGTTCAAATAAGTTATCTTTTTCTGTTGTTGTTTTTTTAACAAATGTGGCATCACACAATAAGCTTCTTTATTGTCATTGATGAGGAAAATTGAACTTCCAAATATCCATTTCACAAAAGGTTTTTTAGAATTTAGATTTTTAAAATATTCTTTACACTAAGAAAGAACAGTGGTTGTTTTTAGAACTGTTAACTGAAAGGTTCTTTGTGAAGCCAAAACGGTTCTATGGAATCCAAACCCCCTTTTGAAACATTTATTTTTTAAGAGTTTAGTGGATAATGATTAGTTCTGACAATTTAAAGGTTGCAGGTTCAAACCCCACCAGGAGTGCTTCATTATCTGAGGACTTGCTGTGTTTTTCTTCTCCACTATTCACTTGAGCAAAACACTTCAGCTCAGGCTGCTTCAGGGAAACTGAACCTGTACTTTGTGCACTGCATGTTTTCTGATTAGTTGGTTGGTTTTGCTTTGTGGTTGCTGTGATGTTCTGGTTTCTAGGCTCGGATCCATCCTTCACTGTTTCTGTAGCGCAAACTTTGTGGTTTAAGATACATGCCAAAGTTTAATATTTAGGGTTACTGCTTTTGAAAAAGCCTGATGTACTCCATGTTGGCTGCTGTTCAGCCCTCATTGGTAAACTCTTAGTCAAATTGACTTCTGTTTGGAATCGGCGCTCCTTGGCATTCCCATGCATTCCCATCACTGTGTGAGACCACTGAGCTGATGGAGACCCCGCTGAAGTTCAGCACATTGCTGTTTAATGAAGCGTAAGCTGACGAGGGATGCTGATTAACTAATCTAAACTTGTTAGTCCTGAAACCTTGTTTTTCTTTGGGGTTTATAACTGTTGCTGCTGACTAGAGATGCCTGATTGTGTGATATGCTCATTAATTACATGCCACAAATATTATACCGTATTTAATTATTCACTTTATGATTATTCTAGCTCTAATTAGACTTTAGTTGCTCCTAGTGAAGCAGCTGGAGTCTTTACAATAGTGATGTCATGATGTAACAACAAAAATTAGGTATTGCTGTATATATTTATTTGCTATATTACTGCTCTCTCTCTCTCTCTCTCTCTCGCTATATATATATATATATATATATATATACATTTGGGTATTGAGCAGATAATAACCAGATAATTGAGCAGACCCTCTTGACCCTAATTGACCCTCTTGCTAATGGAAATGGAATGGAAAATCTGTTCAGCAACATGCTGTTTTACATGCTGGAGACATTATCCAACCCTGCCGTGAGACTGGGTTGCATTATCAGTGTTTTGGGGATGTTTGAGGATGTTACAGTGATAGGTTTTGTCCAGATTTGTACCAGATCACTCAGTCAGAAGTCCATGTGAGCGAACGCCCACTGCGCTCTGCAAACAGTACATTATGGATAAAAGCTGTAAAAAAATAGACAGTTGCGAAAGTAGTTTCACAATCAAAAGAGAGGATGAGCTGTGTTAGTCAAAAGTCCTGCTCTAAACCTAACAAATCTGATGATAGATAGATAGATAGATAGATAGATAGATAGATAGATAGATAGATAGATAGATAGATAGATAGATAGATAGATAGATAGATAGATAGATAGATAGATAGATAAACAATCGACAGACAGACAGACAGACAGACAGACAGACGGATGGATGGACGGATGGATGGATGGATGGATGGATGGATGGTAACAGACTGTGTTGTCTCTGATAATGTGGTTAGGAGCTTTGCCGAAATCAATGACTGCTTTGCCATTAAAATAAACCAGTCACCTAATATTACATCTCCAAGGTTACGTTCAACGAGGCAGCTGAACATTCAGCACTACATTCAGACATGATTTGATGCATTTGTTCACTCACAAACCTCATGATATTAGGCAGACGTGTTCCTCTGGCCAGCTGAACTCAGATCAGCCCACGTGAACATGCTGAACCTCTCAGCATTCATATGAAGAACTATTAGGTGTCCTGCATTTTTGGATGTCACTATGACACATCAGATGCTGCAATAAATTGACCAAAACTCATTCAAGAACATCCTGGGCTATTTGTTCATTATAATCTTTATTTCAAGAAAGACATCTTGTATTTAGCTTTACTAAAATTCATTGAGAAAATGATGATTTGAATTGAGATCAGAATGCTCTCTGCAACACTGATTGTTAGCTGAGAGCCAAAATAGTAGAGTTTCTATATACATACATACACATATATATATATATATATATATATATATATATATATATATATATATATATATTTTTTTTTTTTTTTTTTTTTCCAAAAAACTGAAATTTACAGGACAAATTGCAGGACAAAAACTAGTTAGTAACATAATCCATTATATTACAGATACTTTTTGATTGCTTTCAGATTACTTTTGACCTAACTCGTTTAGCACATTGTTTTAAATAGGATAATCTTGTACCATATTTATATAAAAATACAAAGAGAATGAAAATATATTCCATTCTCTGTTATTATCAAAGCTTGGGGTTTATGAGTTTAATGAATAATTAATTAAATCATAAAAATGTAAAATGAAAATAAATCGAAAACATTAGATATTATACCTATTTACACGCTTGTCATGTGACCATGTGAATAATGTCTAATAATGCAATCAAATAAAAAGGGACTGTAGTCTGGTAATTTAAAATGTAATATAATATAATTACAAGTATTTTTGGAATCTGATTCCATGGAGTCCAGATGACATGTAATCATTTACTACCCAGAACTGTATGTATCTTCTGGTTCTATTCTGTAGAGTGTTTATCTTTAACAGTTTCAATAAATGTACATGTGTAAAATGTGTTGTAAATGAATGCATTCAAAAATCGGCTGCCTGCACAATAAGGAAGGAATCCAAACAATGCAACAACATTTGAAGATTGTTCAGTCACATCAAAGAACTGAATGATTTCTCTGAGACTGTAATCTCTTCTGGTCAGGGAGCTCAGGTGTGAGTCAGGAGGGCACGTTTACCCTCCGATTACAAGCAAATGCTCCACGGAAACATTTCATTAAAGTAATTAGTCTGGTCGAGCGGAACTGTACAGTGGTTTTGACAGTGCTGGCAGATGCTAATTTACCGCTTACTGTGACTCACACACATATGCAGAAGCAGTGTGTTGTTTTCTGCGATGGAAAAGCAGCTGCAGTCTTTCATTAGCAGGAAGAGTGAAGAAAACCAATGAGAATCTAATGAACTGGCAACTGTCTCATCAGAGGGACTGAACTTGAGTGTTATTGTCGACATGTTAAGACAAGCATCATAATATTATTCAGGCTTAAAGATTTGAACAAGCATCTATCCCTATTAAAGTTCCGTGTGAAAGACATTGTGTATTATTATTATTTATATAGTATTATGTTTATCAATATTTTGCATTTGCATTTTGGTATTTCATTTTAGTTTAATTTGTAGTAATTTTATGGGTTTTAAAAATATATATATTTTGGTTCTTAAAAATAGTTTCCATTTGTTTTATTTCAGCTTTATTTCAATAAACAAAATGTTTTAATAGTTTTCGTTTTAGATTTAGTAAACGGTAACCACACTGGTAAGATAATGGCACCAAAATGTGTCATATTTTAAGCTTTAATTTTTATACTTTCATTTTAGTTTAGGATTTAATAATTTTATCATGTGCGTTTGACACTATTATAGCTTTAAATTTTTATTTGTTAATTATTATTATTTTTTTATTTCAGGTAGTAATTTTTGTACTTAACATTTAAAAATAGTTTAGTTTAAAATGTTAATTTCATATTTTTATTTCAATTCAGCTTAATGCCAATTAACAATTAAAAAATTGTTTTGCATTAGTTTAACAACAACACTGATGGCAAGTTGTGCACAGTTGAGCATGATTAATATTTTCTTCAAAAAGTAAGATGTTTATCACAAACAATAATTGAGAATCTTTGCAGATGAATTAACAGGTCAGTAACGTTTATTGACCTGTGTATATGTGGATTCAGCAGACAGCCAATGGTTTCTCTCCCGTGACGTTCATGCTCTGCTAAATTCAGGCAGCATTCCATGGTGCAAATAGCAGGAGTGTTGGTGAACAGCTGCAGTGGTGAACTTATCCACGTTACCTCTGCTAACCCCACACACTCACGCACACACACACACACACAGACACACGCACACACACACACACACACACACACACACACACACACACACACACACACACACACAGACAGACACACGCACACACACACACACTCACGCACACACACACATGTTGGTTTTTGTGGTTTATGGGGACTCTCCATAGGCGTAATGGTTTTTATACTGAACAAACTGTGTGTGCTATTGCCCTACACCAACCCTACACCTAAACTTAGCCCTCACAGGAGACTTTGTGCATTTTTAGATTTTCAAAAAAACACCATTTAGTATGTTTTTTAAGCCTTTTGAATTACGGGGACATAGGCAGTGTCCTCATAAACCACCTTCATATTGTAATACCTCTGTCATACCCATGTCATTATACAAATTTGTGTCCTCATAAACCACATAAACATGCACACACACACACACACACACACACGCACACACTCACACAGACACACACACACACACACTTCCACCACTATATTTAACCCTAATGGAGACAACGGCACACTAGGCATCTGTTGAACACCAGCAGCTCTTTCACTGCATTGTTAAACGGCTCATCCCTATCTAATGTGAAAATGGACACTTGTTCACAGACACACAGATAGAGGGACAGGTGAGGGATCTGTGCCTTTATAGGGACACGTTGGCAGTAGTTATAATAAAAATGTTCTTTAGGGTCCGGACTGAATGCTGTGCTTGTTTAATAACTAAAAATCACAGTTTTAATAAACAGTAATTACAGTAACAGTAAATTACTGTTTAGTTAATAAACAGTAACTTCATTTTATTTAATTATTATTTTTTTTTTTTTTATTAATTTATTTTATTTCAGATGTATGTATTTTTGTTATTTTAGAAATAATTTTATTTTATGTTTTTGTATGTTCATGTTTAAATGAAAGTCCTCTAAGAATCCAATAAAGCTAGAATAAGATCAACTGTAATATATTTGCTCTTAGACAGGTGGAGGAAACCATTTAAAATAAATAAATAAACAAACATTGAGGAAATATTAAATGAAGGGATTAATTATGCTTACCAATATACAATATTCTTATTCAGTATAATTCTTGTATTTGAGTGTACACAGTTTTATTTTATAATAGTTTTTTTCCCAACAGGTTATCAATACGTCTTCTTGTAAGAAGTGGGCGGGGCCACTGAAGGGTCTCGTCGGCTGCCATTGGACGAGGCTCATAGAAGGCGGGACCTAAACAACCCCCACTACTCATTCATACAGCCCTTCACTAATTCACTTCATTTCTCAAAGAAGTGAGAGACGCGCTTTGTCTCTATTGTGATCAAACCACACGAGGAGAAGACCTACAGGAACATAAAGCAGCCGAAACACTGGAAACTTAAAGCAAGAACAGCATTTCTCGTTTTAGTCTTGAAGATCTTTGAACCCAGGAGCTTACTGACCGGTACGTAATACATGTTTACTGGCAAAGTGTGATCTGGTCATCTTTTAAGTACTTTTAAGAGATGCATAATTAATAAGATCAGAAAACAAAAATGAGTGAAAGAAAATACTTGTGTTTCATGGGGAAAATGAATATATCAGTTATTGTAGTCTCAAAAAATACAGTTTATACCATTATACCTTTTCCTTTGTGATGGTCTTATAGAGCTGTACAGTATTATATGTGTGTGTGTGTGTGTGTGTGTGTGTGTGTGTGAAATATATCTATAGCTTCTTTTATTTACTTTGTGTGTGAGTCAGTGACGTCACGTGCATTTTCTTTTTACCAGATGTTACTCAGAAATACATAAAAATGCAGTTCATACATAAATTGACTTGAATACCCCTCTTCTATGATGAACATGCTTTAAAGTTATTTATTTATTCATTCATTTATTTTTATTCATTATATATATTTTTCATGGCTTAAGAGTAAGCCATTAAAAAGTTAATTAAAAACCTGAAATAAACAAAATAAATAAATGTTAGTAGCTTGTCAGTAATATTCACAAATAATATTATAAATAATAAAAACATAAACATATTATTATTAACTTTATTCATTTATTAAACTTTTTTTTTTTTAAGTAATTTGTATTTCTGTCTTCATTATGGCACATTCATTTTAAGTGTGCGTGCTCTTGTCCTCAGGGGCCATGAAGTGACTACACAGATCGTTAGAAGATTAATTATCTGTTTCAGGACTGACAACAGTGCTAATAATTAAGGGCAAGTCTATTTATAAATGTTAAAATGACTTGCATACATTTTCAGATGTAGCTTAAATTTTCCAGCTCTTACTTGTATTTCATATTCCATATCAGCTGCATGTACCCTCTTCTCATTTTAACATGATATCTTTGCAAAAGGTGTATCTTTCAGATTCCTTTCCAAATGGGGCTTCTAGCTGAGTTTAAGAGAGCCTACTTGGGTTTTAGTTCAACTATATCTTGCATATATCTGAATTCTTCATTCTTGTGGCAGTGTACTGAATATTGGCATGCCAGATGGCCTGTAAGCATGTCAGTTCTGAATCTTTGGGTTCTCTGAACCAGATTTTGATTTCATGCCATGTTGTAATGGATGGGGCAATACAGTATGATGCACTTTGAAAGTGAATGGACCGTAATGATCAAATGATAGTTTACATAGTGGCCAAAATCGAAAGAGGTGTGAATGTGCAATGAGGCAAACATCTGCAACTTCATTGGGAAAACTTTGCAATCAGTGACTGTGAGTAAACAAGTATATTCCAGAATTTTCTATAGACAAATGCTTTACATCAGCTCAACATGCCTGACCAATCGTATCGCTTCCTCAAACTTTGTTCAGGATGTAAACATTTGCATCCAGTGAGGTCAGAGCTCCTGGGCTGGTGCTGACAGAGAAGAGGTCACCGACCTCACGTCCAAGGCCACATAGCATATGATTTCGTAGGACGGCAGTCATGTCTAATTTGAGTGAGGTCTTGGAGTTCCTCTAGATTGCTATTATTCTCTGTAAACTTGAGCTTGACTTTGCCATGTGCCATTTATATTTGTGCTTTTGAGTCACAAGACTGATTATTTTTATCATCATTCCATAGTGGTTCCCACCATATATCACAACTCTAGCCAGTTGCATTTGTAAGACTTTTTACTTTAAAATAATGTGTGTTTTCAAGTGAAACAAGATATTTAAAGAGAAAAAAAACACTCTCAAACCATACTCAAATCATACAAATCAGGGGCTAATTCATATGAATTCTTACAATCTTGTTCGTACATTTTTGTACGATCTGCACTGATTCAGGCGTGGACATTCATGCTTAATGTTTTTTTTTCTTCTAAAAATTATACATTTCTATATCATTCACATTGTAAAAATGTAGAAGACATCACTGCCTTAAAAATACATTACATTACTCATGTTACTGGTTGGAGAAATTTTAGTGTGATACTTGATTTTATAATTAGAAATTGATTGGGTTGTGAAAAGTGGGCACTACATACCAGAACCCAGTGGGTTAAAGTGCAATGATTTACCAGTTGAATTCATGTGAGCCATTTAAATTGCATGTACAAAATACCATGGTTTCATACAATTACAATTTTATATAAAATTACATTTACAGAACCTTCGTTAACTGAATAAAAAAACATTAAAAACAAAAACGTACACATACTTTATTTAGCATTTTGTAGATCTAGAGTTAGAAATGGTATACCTTGCTCCATCCGAAGTACTTCCCAGAAGGACTCGATAGCACAGATAGATAGATGATAGACAAATAGATCGATTTCTCTCTCATTACATGGAATCAGTGTGTGATACAGTATTAAAACCAAACAGTAAATAAAACAGTATTAAAAAGTTCATTAATATCACAATTTGGAGACATCTTCACTTAAACCGTTTACATTAGCTATTATAGTTATTAGAGTAAGACGTCACTGATTTTTATCTGTAAAATAAACCTAAGCTGGCAGTTTGGTAAAGAGCAATCATTGCACAGGGCAGATCCTTCTGACCTCAAACAGGTCAAACACGGCACTAGAGTGGTGTTCTGTCAAGTATTTTGGAGTAAATAATGTAGGATGTGCATATGGTATCATGTAGTATCATAGTAAAACTACCACAGTATTCATTTGTAAGGGGTTCAGTTACTAAGTGCCTGGTATGGGTAACACCAGGGCTAGCAGGACGCTGGTTGTGAAAGTGTTGAACCCCAGTTTACCCTCAGCAGCCTCTGGGGCTTTAATGTAAAACGGTGGGCAGGTGGCCTTTTGATGCTCAAATTGACGCTTGCTCATAAAAAGAAGAATGAATGTTTGCTGTCGGCTATTGTAGGTGTGCTGCACTGCAAAGCTGCCATTTACTTTAGATTGCTTTTTTTATTATGTTTTGAAAGCAAGAGCTTTGATTTGTAGCGACTTTAAAAGAGCAATAGTGTGCTGTGTGAAATATTCATCCTTGAATGTTGAGCTGCTTTAGTTTAGGACCAGTTTAAGGGTACAGATGCCCTCATTTATTAATTGGAAGCTGACGGAAGGAGGCATTTAGTCTCAGAGTGCCAATTATATGTGATTCACTGTTTGCCAAACAGTTCAACCTGCCTAATTAAAAGCTCCCTTGTGCAAGCATTCTTTCAAATGATTTCCTATACTCATCACCATGGTCAAATCAAATTCAATCACGTGATGTTGCTGTCTGCAGATGTTGACAGCCACACTTGTTACTCAACCATGCACAACTAGTTAAGCATTTTAAGTGGGTAAAACCTGTTATCTTCCTCCTGCATGCATACACACTTAAGGTGACTGTCGGGTATCTGTGGGAAACAGGTGTGGGAGTTTTGTTATCGGACCAGGTCAGAGAATTTGAGACGGGATGAAATCATGTAAAAATAATTGTCTGTGAAATATATGCCTCCCACCAATATTTTGCTATACAAGAATTCAGAGATTAAGTAATTTTTGTTTTCCACTGGTCCATGCAAGTGTTGTTATATACAATTTGTATATATTATACATTGTGTATGTATATAATGTTTTTAAAAATGTGATCTTTTACATAAAAGATTTGATCTTTTATATTATAAAATCAATTCATATATATGTAAATCATATTATATAATCATATTTATGCAATTTATACATAACTAAAACATATATTTAAAATGTTTGTACATATAATTTTAATATTTTGCTTTTTTCTTTGATATTAAATATATGATTATATATAAAATCAATTCTTATATATATTATATTATATATAAACATATATTATATATAAACTGATTATATATAAAATCAATTCTTATATATATTATATTATATAAAATATGTTTAAAATGTGTATCTATAATATATTTAAATTTTAATATAATTTTTTTAGATGTGATCTTTTGAATTTTTAGTAACACACACACACAAACATGTATGCACTAAAATGTTTATGAAATAAAAATACATTTATATTAATTTGTTATATTTTTTATTATGTAAATTTATAAATAATATGAATATAAAGTATAAAAATGTATGACCTCGCTCACATTGACCAGTGGAACATTCATGGAAAAGAATGTAAGCAACATTTTTATTTATAGTTATTATAAAAATACATTCATTCTTACTTTCCTTATCATAAATTCCAGAAAACTCACAATGCCTTTGGGACCATGTTCAACCCCAAAATGGTTTGAGATAAGTCATGTTTGCTCTGCTGTGCAATAGGGTACATCTAAACATGGTCTGTTTTGCACGTGTAAAGTACCAGCCAACAGGCTTGGGATTCAGGAACCGGACGTGCCAACCAATCACAGCATAGGTTGTGTTCTATTGGCATCAAGAGCTGAGATGTTTCGAAGCAACACGGAACAAACAGACCAGGAGAGTAAAAAAAGATCCAGCCCCATAACATTAGAGCTGCTGCTGTGGGAAAAAGCATTAGACTGGAGGAACAAATAATAATAAAACCAATTTATATTAAATCCATCTCTCCTTGACTCCAGAACCCTCATAAAACAGATTCAGAGAGACCTTACTGTGTACTCGTTGTGCATGAGATATTTATAAAGGATACTTAGTTTGTCTATAGAGGATGGAGCCCATCTGGTTCTGTCTCTTGACTCTAGTTTGAGGTGTTGGTCAGTGTGAGGTCTGTATTATTGTGAATGTCGATAAGGCAGCAGCACATTGTTGAATGGTCATCAAGGACAGTGCATTGTGTGAAACAGCTGCGAGGGATGATAAAACTGATCGTGACAGGTCTTCTTAAAACTGAGCTTGACACCCGAGTTATCATATTTCGCTCATCTCACAAGTAGTTAGTCGTGGTAGATTAACCCTATGATTGCCTCCTGGCCACTTTGTTACTGCATGTTGCTAATTATTATTATAATGCGCTTTTACTTGCTCTTTTTCTGACCGTCTACGGACCTTCCTGTGTCTGCAGAAAGACTAGCTGACCTGTATTCCACCTCAAAGTGCCTCACCGAGTTGCTAAATTTATCAGCTCAAATAGACGTCTTTAATGACCTTGGCTGCAACCGGTTTTCTTTACTGGCCAACTCGACATTTAGCAGCCTCAGGGCTGCCAAAAACATGTATCGCAGGCAGCCTCGGGACTCCATGCCCCTCATACACTCACGCATCATCGTCATGTGAAATTCAAGCTCCTGCCAGAATTCAAACCCCCTCTGGACCCCAAAGAGGAGCTGCTGTTTGTAGTGCCTGATCAAAAGCTTGTCACATTATCCTGTTGATGCTGATTATTCAAATACAGGCATAATTGAATAATACCTCAGTGAGGATAAAATGTACATTGAGTTGGTCATTATTGCACCGTAAACCATGACAGGGTGATCAGGGATTTATTCTGAAGGGTTTGTTTTGGGACTGTACATTATGCAAATTTTATTTGGGTTTTTAATTGTTTTTTTTCTGATTTAATGCTAAAATAATAAGAAACTTTATAACAAAACTTAAACAAGAAATGTGGGTTTAATGTTTTTGATAAAAAGTCTCTTCTGCTCACCAAGGCTGCATTTATTTGATTACAAAATAAAGTAAAAACTGTAATATTGTGAAATATTATTACAATTAAAAATAGACATTTTCTATTTGAATATATTTTAAAATGTAATTTATTCCTGTGATCAAAGCTGAATTTTCAGCATCATTTCTCCAGTTTTCAGTGTCACATGATCCTTCAGAAATCATTCTAATATACTGATTTGCTGCTCAAGAAACATTTATTATTATTATTGATTTGAAATCTTAACCAATATTAACTATTTTGATGTTTAATGATCACATAAATCACCATCGTATGATTTCTAATCAGCCACAGAATATTTTTTTAAAGTTTCCTTGCCGCTCTGACTCATTATAATGCTAGTAGTATTAAATTTGAATCGTGCTGGAATATAATCTCAAATCTGCATCAGTCTCATTTGGAAATGGACTGGACTCAAGACGTTCCTCAATGATCAGGCCGTAAATGAACACACTCGTACACTTCTTCACAAGAGCTTCTGGTTTCCCTCGCAGACGGCTGTTGTTGTGGACGGTCTGTGTTAAATATATCATGACAGCTGGGCGTCTCAATGGCCCTACTGTTTTACACATTCTCCTGCAGCTTCCAGAGTTCAGTGGACTAAACACCTCAATCATAAAGTAAACAGTAACACTGTTAATGTTATTGAGCCTCCATCTTTCCAGGGAACGTGAAGAGACTCTTCGCTGAACATCTGCTGGCCTAAAATGACACTTTGGTGGGCCGTGCATCATTGCTGACATTGTAAACTGACGGCTTAATAGCGTGCATAAATGGAAATTAGGACTCGGGGGAAACTGGCAAAAGACCAGTTACTAAATCGTTGCATAATCCTGGTGAATTTTTAATTGACATTTCTTTCGATGAGCGCAGTGCCTTAACTGTACCGGTTTATAAATGATAAATTTGTGCATTACTGATAGGTGGCACACAATGCAATGTTTTGAAGATGAATCAGAATTTAGAATAAATAATATTTGCCATATTTAATTAACATGGACGGTCTCAAAAATGAAAATTCTGTCATTAATGACTCACCCTCATGTCGTTCCAAACCCGTTAGACCTCCGTTCATCTTCTGAACACAAATTAAGATATTTTTGATGAATTCTGAGAGCTCTCTGATCCTCCCAGACAGCAATGTAATTACCACGATCAAGGTCCAGAAACGTAGCAAGGACATCGCTAAAATAATCCATGTGACGTCAGGGGTTCAACTGTAATTTTACGAAGCTATGAGAATACTTTTTGTGCGCAAAGAAAATAAAAACAATGACTTTATTCAACAATTTGTCTCCTCCGTGTCACCCTAGAGCCATTTTGGAGAGTATCCAACGTAAACAACGTATGGTGTTCTGTGTCAGCTATGCCACGCAGATTTACTTCAACTTTTTAAATTTCATTAAGTCTCCAAAACAACATTTCTGTGTTTCATTTCATTAAAAAAAAAAAAAAAAAGTTAGCTGTCAAAGCAACATTTCTGACTTTCATTTAGCTTAACTTGATGCAGAAAATAAAAGAAATAATTAAATAATAAAAACTATATGACATACTAATAAAAATGACAAAAACACAACAAAAATGACAAATTTTTAACTAAAATTAAAACGAAAACAAAATATACAAATGAAAATTAATTAAAAATAAGATATCTCAATGATATTAAAATAACACTGGCTTTAGTATTTATTTAACAATAATATTTGAACATATAAGACACATTAAAGGTGTTTACAGTTAGTTAATATTCATATAGTTTCATATTTTGATCTTTTTCAGCTGCTTGGAATCAGACAACTCACACGTGGGATATCGACTACTTCCACCATGGAACCTGCCAGATCAGAAATGAGTATCTTGCCCAATGGGAAAGGTCATGAGCTGGGAGAGGACATGTGCATGCCGATGAAGACTATGATGGAGGAAGAACAGTAAGCACTTTCAAATATTCAATCTTTAAATATTCCATTTTATCTGTAAAAACTTCATAGATATTTGCTGTAAGATAAGATGCACGTGTGTCTCTTGTACCACCTGCATAAAGAACCAGGCCGCTTTAAATGGTGGTTCTTAGCTGGTCTTGCTCCTTGATTATTAGCATTGCGTTTTCCCTGCAACCAATTTGAACTTATATCAGTTTCACTGTGTCTCTGTGCTTCTGTACCGAGGTCTATCGATGCAAACTTTCTTTTGTATACTCCTTAAATCACTTTTATCTTCTGGCATGGTGTGTTGACTTGTCTAAGTGCATGTTTACCCTCTTTTTCACTCCTGCTCGATGATGGACCTTCTCAAACTCTCTATCAACCCTCAGAAACGGTACCCATCACGGCAGGTAAGTCAATAACAGGAAACCAATGACTACTAGATGCAGTCAGGGCAAATGAATTGATGCAGCTTGCAAGGTCATTGTCAATTAAATGTCGACTGTCGTCCGTCCAACAGGTTTGATGATCCTGACAGCACAGTGGCTGAGAACATTGAGTTCCTGCCCAACGGCGAGGGAAAGAAGCCACGTTTCACTGATGTAAGTATGTGCAGCATTTGCCGTGAACTTTCAACCGAAAGCATATCACAGATAAAAACTGAATGATATTTGACTGTGTTGATGTTCTCGGACAGCTGTTGTAGCAGTCCTTTTGTCATTTTGTTCTGTTTTAGTTGCTCATCAGTTTCATTTCCTCTCTTAGTTTGAGGGGAAGACCTCTTTTGGCATGTCAGTCTTCAATTTGGGCAATGCCATTATGGGCAGTGGGATATTGGGATTGGCCTACGCTATGGCCAATACTGGCATACTGCTTTTCTTGTAAGTGAAATCCCTTCATTACTCTCTTGATGACAGATTGGTAGGAAAAGTAATTGATTGTTGGATGTTTGTTCTGATGTGAAATGAACCTGTCACGTCCAGCCCTCAAAGAATCAGTGTTTTCACTTCATCTGAATGTTAAGCATTTGGCACATCATTGGCTGTCTAATTGCCATGGTAATTAAAGTATTGTTTTACATGTGTTATTTTTCCAGACATGCTCTTGAATAATTGAGTGTTCCCTTTTGGAGGCTGTTAATGTTGATGTTGTACCAGAAAGGGTTTTCTATGGAAAACCGCCCCGTTGTGTTATAAATTTAAATGACACATAAACCACCATTTGGCCTTTTTTAAATCAGCCCATATTTCTCTCTCTCTCTCACACACACACACACACACACACACATACGTTTGTTTTTGTGAAATGTGGGGACATCCCATAGGCGTAATGGTTTTTATACTGTACAAACTGTGTGTGTTATTGCCCTACACCTAAACTTAGCCCTCACAGGAGACTGTGCATTTCTACTTTCCCCCAAAAAAACTCACTCTGTATGATTTATAAGCATTTTGAAAAGTGGGGACATGGGGCAATGTCCTGAAAAGTCACCTTCACCTTGTAATACCCGTCATACCTGTGTCATTATACAAATTTATGTCCTCATTTGTCACAAAAACACGCGCACACACACACATATAGCAATGTTGTGATATTATAGTAATTTAAAAATAACGGTTTTCTATTTTAATATACTTTAAAGTATCATTTATTCCTGTGATGTAAAGCTGAACATGATCATTTAAACATCATTTTAATATGCTGATTTATTGTCAATGTTGGAAACAGTTCTTTTTGGAAACTATGATAGTTCAGGATTCTTTGAGTAAAAAGTTAAAAAGAACAGCATATATTTAAAATAGAAATATTTCGTATACACTTCCATTCAAACGTTTGGGGCCAGTAATTTGTTTTTCTTTTTTGAAAGAAATTAATACTTTTATTTACCAAGGATGTGTTAAATTGATGATAGCAAACACTAATATTGTTAAAAAAAAGATTTCTAATTTTATATATAATACAAAATACATTGTGTCTAATAATAACATGCATTTGTGTGACTTGCCATTTACTCTATATTTCCCTCCTTCCTAAAATTTTCCACTGGTTAGCTCCACCCCTCTCATCTATCCACGGCCCCAGAAAGGCCATGACCTGGGCTGGCCATGCCTCCTCCCTTCTCCAAACACATCCTCCTTTTTAGGAACCCCCACCCCCATCCAAATATAGTTGTCATATTTGGTTTCTCTCATGGGCTGTCTTTGGCCGTGGGGAGACGTCTGAGGTGTCCGCAGCTCCAGTCAGGTTACAGGGAACTGAATACCGCTGATCAAGTTACCCAACAGGTCAAGACTGCTTCCTCCAAAGATAGTCTTATTTCCGGGTATATAACAAGAAATTCATCAACCTCAGTTTGGGGAGAAACTTCACACACCCCTCTCAAGAGGCAGTATAAACAACTCCAGTGTGTTTACTTTTTCACTCCACAAAAGACTCGCCTTGTATAAATGAGCAAATGGGTTTGGTTTTCTGGGGTATTTGTATGCAATATATCAAAGAGCCATATAATATAGCATATAGCATGTGCATTTATACTAATAAGGACACATTTATGTTTAAATGAGCAATGCAAATTCACATATTGTATTGAGGTGACTTGCTCTTGCATACTGAATTGGTAGGTAGCTGTTGAAGTCAATAGTCCATGAGAACATTTGAATAGAGTCGTTTCATGCCCATTGTTAATTACTTGCCATTTATCAGGTGCCTGTCATCCAAATAGACTTTGCAATACACTAAATTCAGCGACAGTTTGCCTCCTGGGGTGAAGCGCCTTCCTGAAAGCACACTAAACGCTTTCCACCATTGTGTAGAGAAAGCTTTTATCAGATTTGCCTTTCTCAAAGTTCACGTACCCAAACTTTCCATTATATAAGCTAAAAGAAAAAAGTGGGATAAATTGGTAAAATTGGTTGGTGGTGAGTTTGCGCGGGGTTTCACAGAATAGCTTATCAGCAGATGTACTTTTTTGGTTCCAATACAAACACTGGCGATTTCCCAAGATTCATTCAGAAGTAAATCTTACTCAGCAACATTAATACATCTGAAAATCTTATTATATTAGACACATGCATGCAGTGCACTTGGAACTCCAGCTGTAGACTGCTGGTTTAGTTTCTAATCTTAAAGATCTGTGCTGGATACCTAATACTGCAGGTCATTTTATTATAAATGTCTGCTTAAGTCATTTTGGTAAGTATAAAGTAGTACATTCATCTCCAAAAGAGGAACTTTGATTGTTCTTCTTGGAAGATTTCTATGCTTGAATTTCTATAGACACTGTATATTAGGTCTAGCAGGTGTAGATGGTGTTGTGCAGATGTGGAGTGATTGTGATGGTTGTGTTTTGTCTTCAGGTTTCTCCTCACGGCGGTAGCTGGTCTCTCCTGCTATTCTATTCACCTCCTGCTGAAGTCCTCAGGTGTTGTGGGTAAGATGAGGCTTTTTCTCATCAGTGTGTTGTGTGGTTGTGTCCTCATCAGGTGGACAGATGCATTAAAGTTAACACACAGTTACTGAATTAACTGCATTTTTATTGCTATTTGAAAATAAATTCCCTGAAATATGACTATAGTCAAATATATGGTTAAATATAATGAAGAAAAAACACTAACACTGGACAAAGGATTTTTAATTTTCGTAATGCTTAGAATCAGACAGACCAATTAATCAATAAATTTGCCATTAATTTGAGGTTACCACTACTATCTTACAATAATATAAAATAGGTCAAATTTATTGATCAACTGGCCTAATTAAATAATTTAATTTAATTATTATTAACTAAACAATTTTTTTTTTTAATAATGTTTATAATTTAATTAGATAATAATATTTTGATATGTATATATACCATTCTTACTGCTAAACACATAATTGTAATATTTGGTATCACATTATAAATAATAAATGTCATAATAAAAATAGATTTTTTTCCGATGATTACTTATGCTTTTTTAAGCATTTTTATGCAGTTGATGGCATTCTTTGTGTATTGTTGCGATGGCATTTCCTTTCTGAAAACACCATTTTAGGGCTTATTGAGTTTCCATGTTAAACTGTGGTGACTGAAGGCAATGATAATCATAACATGAGATACGGTGTTTTGTGGAAACTTGGCTCCAGTGGTGAGATTTGTCTCTCTCTTCATGTTTTACTGACATTTATTTCCAGGAATCAGATCTTATGAACAGCTGGGATTCAGGGCCTTTGGAGTGACGGGGAAGATGGCGGCCGGAATTGCGATCACTCTTCAAAACATTGGAGGTAAAGAATATCTGACATTAAAATTAGCCAAAAGTTATAGATGTGAAAGATCTTGTTTTATTAATCTTTATTCTGTCTTTTCTCTTAATTCATTTCATTAATTTTTAGATTTTCCTCTCTGCTTTTGCCAGTTAACTTCCATACCTGTGCTTTCATTCACACACTCTCTGAATTGGCAAAATTATGAAACTTGCTTTATGCTGATAATTAACACTGTTTGTTTGGATGAATCTTTTGACACATTTCCATGTTATTTTATCCCAAAATTATTATTGCAGCCTGTTCATCACAGGATTTGGACTCACATTTTTTAGGAATTATGTGACTTTTCACATTTATATGGTCTATTATTTTCAAATAACTTATAAAAAAAATGTTTTGTTTTTATTTAGCAAGGATATTGATTGACTCAAATTCATATGCGAATAAAAATACAAAACTATTACCACATTTACATATATATATATATATATATATATACAACCCAAATTCCAGAAATGTTGGGACGGTTTTTTAAATTTGAATAAAATGAAAACTAAAACACTTTCAAATCACATGAGCCAATATTTTATTCACAATAGAACATAGAGAACATAACAAATGTTTAAACAGAAAAAAATACACTTTTATCCTCTCAATGAGATGATTTCAAATTTGATGCCTGCTACAGGTCTCAAAAAAGTTGGCACGGGGGCAACAAAGGGCAGAAAGAACAAGAAATTTTGAAAAGATTCAGCTGGGAGAACATCTAGCAACTAATAAAGTTAATTGACATCAGGTCTTTAACATGATTAGCTATAAAAGAGATGTCTTAGAGAGGCAGAATCTCTCAGAAGAAAAGAAGGGCAGAGGCTCTCCAATCTGTGAAAGAGTGCGTAAAAAGATTGTGGAATACTTTAAAAACGTTCCTCTACATCAAATTACAAAGGCTTTGCAAATCTCATCATCTACAGTGCATAACATCATCAAAAGATTCAGAGAAACTGGAGAAAAGGGACAAGGGCGAAGACCTTTGTTGGATGCCGTGGTCTTCATGGCCTCAGATGACACTGCATCACTCATCGGCATGATTCTGTCATTGACATTACTAAATGGGCCCAGGAATACTTCCAGAAACCACTGTCGGTAAACACAATCCGCCGTGCCATCTGCAGATGCCAACTAAAGCTCTATCATGCGAAAAGGAAGCCTTATGTGAACATGGTCCAGAAGCGCAGTTGTGTCCTGTGGGCCAAGGCTCATTTAAAATGGACCGTTTCAAAGTGGAAAAATGTTCTATGGTCAGACGAGTCCAAATTTGATATTGTTGTTGGAAATTGGCCTGCCTGCAGTCCAGATCTTTCACCTATAGAAAACATTTGGCGCATCATTAAAAGAAAATACGACCACAAACTCTTCAGCAGCTGGAAACCTATATCAGGCAAGAATGGGACCAAATTCCAAAACCAAAACTCCAGAAACTCATAACCTCGATGCCCAAACGTCTTCAAACTGTTTTGAAAAGAAGAGGAGATGCTACACCATGGTAAACATGCCCCCGTCCCAACTATTTTGAGACCTGTAGCAGGCATCAAATTTCTCAGTTTAAGCATTTGTTATGTTATTTATATTCTATTGTGAATAAAATATTGGCTCATGTGATTTGAAATTATTTTTGTTTTCATTTTATTCAAATTTAAAAAACGTCCCAACATTTCTGGAATTCGAGGGGTGTGTGTGCATAAATACATTTACAAAATACAAAATAAATACATTTTTATATATTGCAAAGTTGCACATTTTCCAAAAATTAAAAGAAAAATATACTTAAAAAACATTTATATTTAAAATAAATAAATACATATATATATGTGTGTTTTTTAATAACAAACATTTTTCTTAAGTTTTATAGATTTTTATAGTTTTATAGTTCCAGCATAATACAGCAGTTATATTATTTTGAATATGATTCTTGTAATTTACTCATTTTTGTCTTTCCTATAGCCATGTCCAGTTACTTATACATTGTCAAGTCAGAGTTCCCACTGGTCCTGCAGGCATTTTTGAAAGCAGATACCAATTCAGGGTAAGGACTTTAGAGCGTCATTGTAAAATGCTGAAATAAAATGAGAAAATCTTGACCTTTGCTCAAAATGCGTTTTGTCAGTTAAACGTGAATTAATTGACAAATCTCTGTTGGCTCTGTAGCCGCTGGTATGGGCATGTACTGTCATTATCAGCTGACAATGTCACCGTTGAGGTCAAATACCTGCGGTCCATTGGGGCAAACACTCAAAAATCCTAACCTGGCATCTAGGGGAGGTGTTTTGGGCTCTGTGAACTGTGATTGGTCAGTTAATAAGAGAACGGCAGCTGATTGGCTGATACTGTCTCTTTCCCACCACACCTCTGTCCTTCTGCACTTGACAGCTGCTTTAAACAAGCGCATCGTCATGGCGATGTCAGTAGACACAGCTCGTTTCTTACGTCTGAAAACAAACGCTTGGCTATTATAACTTTATTCAGCTGCTTGTGTTCTCAGGTTAGATTCTAGTTTAGCATGTTTTATCAAGTTTAAATATTGTGTGGAAAACAGACCCATCATAGTGTGTTTATAAGAAGCAAACAGATGCATTTTAATTTTTTTAGTACCAAAAGACATGATCTTAATTACAAGCACTGTTAAATTAAATGCACAACAAAGACACAGTTTTATCTTTAAGCCCATGAAGTGATGAAGCCATTAAAGGTTAGCCATCAGAATCTTCTGTCTGCTGTATTTCAAAGTTCTTGGAATAGTATGAAGGCTTTCAATTAACAGAGTGCATGTGTAGATGGACAAGGTGATTTATTTATATGATGACTGCAATACTCACTTCTCAGACTTCTCAGTGCTGTATTGAACAGGTCAACATTTTTTATAAAGTGCAAAGATGGAGGCGTGTGCTTCAGTGTTAACATTATGCATTGACTCAGAGCTTTTGTATAATTTCAGGACCAGGTGCAGCCTGAAGTGATGCTTCTACACACGCACGCGCACACACACACACGTTGGTTTTTGTGGTTTATGGGGACTCTCCATAGGCGTAATGGTTTTTATACTGAACAAACTGTGTGTGCTATTGCCCTACACCAACCCTACACCTAAACTTAGCCCTCACAGGAGACTTTGTGCATTTTTAGATTTTCAAAAAAACACCATTTAGTATGTTTTTCAAGCCTTTTGAATTACGGGGACATAGGCAGTGTCCTCATAAACCACCTTCATATTGTAATACCTCTGTCATACCCATGTCATTATACAAATTTGTGTCCTCATAAACCACATAAACATGCACACACACACACACACACACACACACACTCGCACACACCATATTTGAGATATATTTATATAAACGTAATAGTATATAAATTTGCATTTCCTGCACCAGTTTATTGGAAAATACATCTACTGCATAAATGGGTATTTCAACATTAATATGTCAGTGTTTAAATGTTGCTACGCAAAAGTCGGCATGTAAAATCATATGTATTACTTCGACACAGTCCATTTATTGTATTGCAGAGGAATCTTTATGCCCCTCATTCATTTCCACGTATAGTAGTCTACATATAGTCTGAGAGGGCGAGCATCGGCATGCCAACCCCCCCTTCAGTGTCTGAATACCGGGACAAGTGGAGAGGGTCTGAAAATAGAGGAGTCTCAAACAAGGCCTGGATCTACACACTGCGCAACACCTTGTGACTCTGGAGTTAGACAGGTTGATTCTGGAATGGTGTACATGTTTTCCACAGCCACACAAGTGAAGATGCTGTTAGTTTGTCACAGGCAGAGGAACAGAAAAGGAGACCAGAAGACAAATTGACTTTAAATAGGCACTGAGAGTTATGAATCCTTTATTTTTATTATTATTTTAATTTTTTTTGACTGTTTGCTGGTTTATTTTGTAGTCCTTTTTATTCATGCTTCATTTACAGCTCTTATTATAAGATATCAGATCTGATAACCATATCTGGAAATTAGTATACACTACTGTTCAAAAGTTTGGGGTTGGCAAGATTTTTTTATGTTTTTGAAAGTCTTTTATGCTTATCAAGGCTGCATTTATTTGATTATAAATACAGTAAAAACTGTAATATTGTGAACTATTATTATTTAAAATAACTGTTTTCTATTTGAATATGCATTAAAATGTAATTTATTCCTGTGATCAAAGCTGAATTTTTAGGATCACTACTTCCGTCTTCAGTGTCACATGATCCTCCAGAAATCATTCTAATATACTGATTTGCTGCTTAAGAAACATTTCTTATGATCAATGATGCAATTTCAATGATGCATGTTCAACAGCACAGCATTTATTTAAAATGAAAATCTTTTGTTACAATACAAATGTATTTAATGCCACTTTTGATCAATTTAAAGCATCTTTAAATTGATCTTTGATGAAAAAAGTATTAATTTCTTTAAACAAAACTGTCATTGACCCCAAACATTTGAACTGTAATGTGTCAGATATCAAATAAATTTTTACTTTTAAAATGAGCAAATGAATATCTATAAAATATTATATTATTTCTGTAATTTAAAATTGCCACATATAGTGGAGATTGCAAGTTATGATCAGACAAAAAGTAAGTTTATCTTCTGTGAAAAAATGTAAAGCATTAAAAGTAAATAAGTTTTCAACCAAAGTGAACATTAATCACCATAATGGTGACAAACATTTACAGTATCATGCCTCTGTTTGATGTTTTGCACTAAATCGTTGTGTTATAACAGAATAACTGATCTAAACTGAAATCGCAGTAAAAAAATGTTTTTTGCATTTGATATTTCTTGAATTGTCTGTTTCTGTAGGGAGTGGTATCTCAATGGAAACTACTTAGTGGTGCTTGTGTCTCTCTCTGTCATCCTGCCTTTGGCTCTAATGAAACAGCTGGGTGAGTCGATCATTTCTACTTCCGTCATCTCATCTCTCTCTCTCTCTCTCCACCTCATGCAAGTGGGTTTCCGTGTGCATTTGACCCTGTTGGATGGACCGTTCATATTACAGAGCATCAGTTCAAGCACTTTAAAAGCACGTTCTGTTCTCATATGAAGCAGTAAGCTAAACCAGTACAGCATGTTTATCTGACAGCAACAGTCCGTTTTAACCGCACACAATTCAGTTTTTCTTGTTACGACGTGTTTATAGTAATTGAATCAAGTTGACCTTGTAAGTATTTTTGTCTGGTCGGCTCTGTCAGCACAGATTAGCTCCTGAGATGAGTGATAACTCACTGCGCTTTTCTTAGCTCATGCATTTATAGTTGCAGGGATAAGGGCTTGAATGCATGTCGATGGACAATAGCACTGTGATGCCATATTGACTTGCTTTGCTATATTTACATTTTCAGGTTACCTTGGTTATACCAGTGGTTTTTCGCTCAGCTGCATGGTCTTCTTCCTCGGTGCAGTAAGTATTTACCATCATCATCATCGTTGTCATTAGTACAGATATTGCTAAAGTTACTATGAAAACAAAATTTACTTGAGTCTTATTAAGCATGATTCATAAGTGCATGTTATTTCAGAGAAACAATATTATCAAGACATTCAGAAATCATTTATTTGGTACAAAATATATACAGTTTACACCAAAAATCACCACCATCCTGTCCCTGTATCTCATCCATAATTCAGAGTGTGTTGAATCACAGCTTCACATAACTGTTCGCCCGCACATCTTTCCCCAGAGGAAGCAATATACTGCGTACATATTATATCATATCTACACACAGCAACGCTGACTCATAAAACTCTCATTCAGACTGACTTCAAAAGAAGACGACTGAGGCTTTAATTGGTTTTAATTGGATAAATTCTCTTGGGATAAAATGATGATGCTCTAGAATGTTTCACAAGTGTAACGTTTGTCATGAAATATTTGGCCCATTGAAGAAGAATGATGTTTTTTGTTTTTGCTATTTGACCTGCTGTTGGGGATAATTATTTCTTTGTCTTTCCTTTACCCACCAAGACATGTAGCCATTAGAGATGGGCTCAAATAAGAAATAAAAGTTATAAAAGAAATAAAAATAAATTTTTTCAAATTTAAAACACTGATCACCAGATTCCATAACTATAATAAACATGTTGAAAAATGAAAAATTATTTATTGTTTGTTTTTTTGCCATTTATTTCCCCCCCAATCCACTTTAGGGGAATTAGGGGAATGCACACAGGACATACAATAATTACATGGCTTTTTCACCTTTAAAACATTGATCGCAAGATCAAAATTCCATAACAGCTATATACAAATATGTCAAAAATGGCCTAAGATTTGATTATTTATTTATTCATTCATTCATTCATTCATTCATTCATGTCCTGCAATTTTTTTGACATCCAGTTTGTTTGATGCAATTAAGAGAATACACACAGGACGTACTCAAGTTCTTGGTTAATTCGTCATGTTTTTGGTATTTCACCTGCTGTTAGGGATCATTACTTTTGTTGTATTTTTTATGTCTGTATGTCTTTGGACATGTTATCTGACAAAAAAAATTGCCATTAGAGGCTTGAATATAACTTTATACAAATGTAAAAAAAAATACATTTTAAAAAATATATTTTTAATATTTATCCTTTACATTTTTGCAGTACAGTTTGTTTGACGGCAGTTAGAGGAATACACACAGGAAGTACTCCTGTTCTTGACTGAATTATATATTGTGTGCTTACTACATACATACACAAAATAGCCAAAATGACCACCCTAGTAGTCTTTTTGTTGGTGATAATCTGTATTTCCCCTTTTAACTCTGCCTTCTGTACCTTTCTGTATCTTTAGGTCATCTATAAGAAGTTTCAGATCCTGTGCCCATTCGAGGAGTTTTCAGCCAATAGCACGCTGGCACACGCTCATTCAAACGTGACAGTGAACCACCCCCACAGCTACCATAACGGACATGCGATGGTGGACGACTCCCACTGCAGCCCGCAGATGTTCACCGTCAACACACATGTATTGCTCACAAAGAATAGCACATTTTCATTTCTGCTTTTACATTCACAGAAAAATGTATCAAGAACAAGCTAAAACAGCACTCTCTGTCCCACAGACCGCATACACCATCCCTATCCTGGCCTTCGCTTTCGTCTGCCACCCTGAGGTCCTGCCCATCTACACTGAGCTGCGCAAGTACGTCGACTGCATAAAAGCAGCTCTGCAACTGTAATCTGTGTTTTATGCAAATAGATTGAATAGGAATCTCATGTTTTTTTCCCTGCAGCCCAAATCAGAGGAAGATGCAGCATGTTTCCAACCTTTCCATTCTGATCATGTACACTATGTACTTCCTTGCTGCTCTCTTTGGATACCTAACATTTTACAGTAAGTTTAACACTTTTATATTTGACCGTTACTAGTACTAGCACAGTGGATCTTTCATTTGGTTGCGTGTGAAATTAAATACAGGCCTGCTTTGGTTGGCTGTGCAACACATAGTTCATTTTGAAACATTTATCTGATAACGGCTGTAAAATTAAATGAAACAGGCAAGACCATGTCCTGAGAGTTTGCAGATTTCTTACTTTTTTCATACTTTCATTATGCATACTTCAATTGTTTTTTTCTCTCTTTTTTTGTAAGCACTTACTTTAAAGGCGCTTTATAAAATAATTGTTATTATTATTTCAGCGTTTGAAGATTCACATGAGATCATCTTGAAATATTCAAATCGTAAAGTACTGCTTAGCATGCATTATTAGAGCTGCAAACTAAGTAGATGAATTCTTGAATTTTGCCGCAGCTAATGTTGAGCCCGAGCTTCTGCACACATACAGCAGGATCGACCCCTACGACACTCTCATCCTCTGCGTGCGTTTGGCTGTGCTCACCGCCGTCACGCTGACTGTGCCCATCGTTCTGTTCCCAGTGAGTTTAACATGTTCATATGCTCATATCATAGAGATTGTGTTGTTTTGAGCATTTTTACCACAGTATATCCACAGTTACGTAATACAGTGGTTCTCATCTCAGGGGTCGGGACCCACTGGGGGCCTCAGCACGGTTTGTTTAGGTTAAACTTGAAGTTGTAAACATAATAAATTAAAACAAATAAATAAAATATAATTAAGACTATATAGATATGTTAAAAAATAATCAAATTTGAACTAAAATTAAAAACTGATGGCAGATGGAGTATTCTGTCGATGTCCAGAAAAGTATGAAAAACATTGACAGAGTAATTTACTTGGCAGTCAATGGGATCTTTAAGATCCACTGATGTAATAAATGAATCATTTGGGTTGAATAATACAGCAAAAATAAGTACATTGTGATACATACAGTTATTGTGATATAAAACGATTGATGCTGCTCATGTTTTAGAGGACAGGTTAAGCTTGCTGTGCAGTAAGATCTCAAAGTGGCTCAAAAGTTGCTTAAATTGTCATCAAAAATAGCATTGCTACTTTTTCTCAAAGGTGCGAAGAGCCATTCAAGAGATGATATTCCCTAATAAGACCTTCAGCTGGATCCGACACGTTGCCATCGCTGTCGTTCTCCTGACCTTCATCAATATGCTGGTCATCTTCGCTCCTAACATCCTGGGCATCTTTGGCATCATTGGTGAGTCCTTCAATCATCACTGACCCAACAGGCCAAAATCCAGACCGGTCAAATGTGCTTTTTGAGGGAAACAATTCTGTGTTCAAACGTATCAGAAATGCCAAAGCAGAGACTGAGGTTGGCGTCTCTTGTTTGTCTTGCGTTCTCAGTATGGGTGAGGGACATTGACACTGTCTCTGGCCTTCAAATGTCACCGTTGCTTGTTTGAACAGATAATGTTGTGCTGTTAAACCAATATTTTTGTGTTTAGCTCATATTACTGGAAAGAAGGTGAGTGTCAGGGTTCCTTTGGATCATAATGAAGAGGAAAACAAAAAAGTCTAAACTAAAATAGATTTTTTTTTATCGGATTTAAAGTCTAAAAATATATTTGTGATGTAAAAATTCTCTTTTTGAGATGAATTCTTTAAATACAAAATGGTTAGGCATAATCTCTTATTATGTGTAAAAAGGGCAGTGAATCAGTTTTTAAAATTTGTGATATTTATTAAAAAAATGTTTTGACATTCTTTGAAAATTTTACAAAATGTAAAGTTCGGAAAATGTTATAATTAGCTTTACATGTTCTTTTTTTAAATTAATTTTTTTTTTTTACTATTTTTCCTTTCAGAAATCCTTTGACATTAACCCATGAGTCTTGCTGTGATAACCATAACATTGTTTCTGTTCACATAAGGTTCTCATTGAACTGTTCCATTCTCATTTTCATCAGCAAGGAAAACGTTGCTGGAATTTTAATTATCGTCATGTTTAATTGTCATCAGTGTCAGATTTAATTGGATTCAGCTGATTAGCTAATCTGTATTTGTCCCGTCCTTCCTCTTCCAGGTGCAACATCCGCTCCATGTCTTATCTTCATCTTCCCTGCTGTCTTCTACATCCGTATTGTTCCCAAGGATAAGGAGCCAATGCGCTCTACCCCTAAAATCTTTGTGAGTTATGTTTATATGATTACCCAGTAAGACAGAGATGTATATTTTAAAAACTTTTTTTTAAGTATCACACTGATCCTGAGTTATTTTAGTTAACTGAAACCAAAACTGCAACTAAAATTAAAACAATAAAAAACACAGTCGTGTTACTTGAAATAATTTAAATTAATACAAAAAAACTTTTATTTCAGTGATTTGCCAAGGCAACGTTTCTCATTTGAATTTAGTTGAACTAAAAAAACTAAAACTAAAATACATAAAAAGAGATATGTATATATAAACTCACAACAACATTAACAAAATTACTAAAACTTTAACAAAAATTTAAATAGAAACAGAAAATATAAAAATAAAACTTAAAAATGTCAATTAAAAATGTAATATCTCATTTATACTAAAATGACACTGACTAAAACTAATTTCAAACAGAAAATATTAAATAAAATTGAATTCAAAATACTACTGTATGGATCCAAGGTTTATGCTTCTTTATACCAGTTAGACCCATCTGACGTGTATAGAAGAAATACATTGTTACTGTACATTTTTGAAATATTTCTAAAACACTTTTTCTCAAAACTTGCATATTCAGTTAGTCTGAATCAAAAGTCTCAGTTATTTAGACAACTCTTTAATTTGACCAGAAAGAGATTTGATTTGATTAATGACTGAAAATGTTATTCTCTTTTTTGCTCAGGCTGCCTGTTTCGCTGGACTCGGTGTGTTGTTTATGATAATGAGCTTGAGCTTCATCATCATTGATTGGACGACAGGCAGCGGCAGTGCTCTGGGTGGCCACTAGGAGACAAACTCTGATAATGAATGTGTGTTTGGGATGAGAGTGTGTGGCGTAAGTTAGTGATGTAACATACTGGAAGGTGATCTGATTTATTTTTATCCGTATTTTGACACAGAGGATGCCCTATCCCACTGTGGGAAGAAAAAAGGTGAGGGTGACCCAAATGTGACCCTGGACCACAGAACCAGTCTTAAGTCGCTGGGGTATATTTGTAGCAATAGCCAAAAATATATTGTATGGGTCAAAATTATACATTTTTATTTTATGCCAAAAATCATTAGGATATTAAGTAAAGATCATGTTCCGTGAAGATATTTTGTAAATTTCCTACTGTAAATATAGAAAAACTTAATTTTTGATTAGTAATATGCATGTTTAAAAACTTAATTTGAACAACTTTAAAGGCGATTTTCTCAATATTTAGATTTTTTTGCACCCTCAGATTCCAGATATTCGAATAGTTGTATCTCGGCCAAATATTGTCCTATCATAACAAACCATACATCAGTTGAAAGCTTATTTATTCAGCTTTCAGATGATGTATAAATCTCAATTTTGAAAAAATTGACCCTTATGACTGGTTTTGTGGTCCAGGGTCATAAATCAACATCCCATTTTACACAAACAGCCTGCCATCAAATAATGGGGAAAAATTGCGTTACTCTAAAAAAAAAAAAAAAAAAAAAAAAAAAAACCTTTTGATAAATTCAGACTGATGTTTTATATTTTAAAACCTGTAAAAGTGCTGATCTTGTCTATTTGGGTAGATTTAGTTGTTTTTATTTATTGAAGGGTTAGTGCATCCTCACTTATCCTGTAGAAATATGCTGTTATGCTTCAGTTTGCTTGTCGCTATTTTTATTAACTCTCACTCTCTGTTTTATCAATCCAGAGCTCTTATACTTGACACCACTGACTGCAAGTACTGTAGAAACACATAATTGTATTCTTCGAGATGTCTTTTAAGTGACAGGAAATGCATTGTACAATAGCAACCTATATGTCAGATTTTTACATATTTAATTCTGTGTATTACTTTGGCCATTGAACAAGGAGATTGTAGAGGTTTTGATTGCTCTCTGGGAGTTGAATGAAGCGGACTAGTTTAGTAAAGATGGATCGGTAGATGGTTTACTCTCCAGTGGGCTTTGGACAATCAACGAGTCACATTACCACCTATTTCAGGTAACTTGCAGTGTTTTCGGTCAAGTGAGAGGGCAATTTATCATATCGCACATATTTGACTGTGCCAAAGCGAAAGATTTCTATAATCAAACTATCATGAAGTATATTTTCTGTTTTCCTTAAGTATGCACAGTAGACAGAATGCAAGGCGTGCCTTGATCACATGGAGATCAAATGGAGAACAGTGAAAAATGTATTTATTTAATTGTATTGAATATATTTTGCAGTTCACTGGATGAGTATCAGTGTAAGTTATAGTATTAATGCATACAATGACAGTGTCCTTTATCGTTTTGGTTTGTGTTTTGTTGAAGATCATGATGCCTGCATACTCAAGGTCATTTTCACACTAGATATGGACCTCATATACATGTACAAAACCGTATTTTACTTGAAATAGACAGAATCTCCCCTGTATTACAATTCTAACAATCATATTAAAGGAATAGTTCACACAAAAATTAAAATGAGCTGAAAACTTATTTAAACTCAGGTCATCAAAGATGTTCATGAGTTTATTTCTTCATGGGAACATCACTTTCTGACAAATGGATCTGCTGCAGTGAATGGGTGCCGTCAGAATGAGAGTCCAAACTGCTGATAAAAACATTACAATACTCCACAAGTGATCCACACCACTCCAGTCCATCAACTAATGGCTTGTGAAGGGAAAAGCTGTGTATTTCTAAGAAACAGTTTCATTATGACCCCCCCCCCCCCCCCCCCCCCAAATTGTCACCTCTGGAGTCCGTTATAACACTTCCTCCAGTAAAAGATGTTAATTGATAGACTGGAGTGGTGTGAATTACTTGTGGATTATTGCGATGTATTTATCAGCTGTTTGGATTCTTATTCTGACGGCACCCATTCACTTCACAGGATCCATTGGGAGCAAGTAATGTTATGCTAAATGTCTCCAAATCTGTTCTGATGAAAAAACAAACTCATCTACATCTTGGATGTCCTGAGGGTGAATAAATTTTCAGCAAATTTTCATTTTCTGGGAGAACTATTTCTTTAAACATTTCACTACAGTGAAGTTTAAGTGATTTAGTTTAGAAGCTGCTCCCAATATCTCACATGAAAGTTGTAAATGTTTTATTTTTTCACATCTGTGTTGAACTTTTCTTGTAATCTGAGTATTTGTGGACCCTGTTTTGGTATTAGCAGTAGTAAATGAACCAGCTGAAATGTAGAAAGATGAAAGGCACCAGTATTTTTTTTTAGTTTGAAGGAAACGAGTTGCTTATTTGGAGTTTGAAATATCTCGCTCTTACTCAGTGGTTCATGCGATGCTTGCAGAACTGTAATGTGTTCAGATTCTGATAAAATATTATGCTGTGCAATCCTTATGTACAATAAGTTGTGCTAATATTATATGCCGACTGATGACTGGATCGGTTGGTAGTGACAGATATCGGTACACCATGAGAAAACTGCAACAGAAGTGAGCATGCAGTTAATATCACCACATGACACAAAAAATAGATAAGGAATGGACTTTTATTTGTGATATATGTAATGTAGCTGATATCTTAGTACTGTTTGTATTGTCAACCAAAAAGCAAACTGAACTTTATGTTGGAGATTGAAGTACAATTCCAGTGGTCCCCAAGAGTCACTATTAACATGGCAATGATTTGAAACTGATGACCTGAAACTGAAGTATTATAAATGTAAATATACTAAAGAAAAGTGCCTGACTTTACAACCAGCTACCTTAGATGCTTTTTGATACTACCTACTTTTTTTTTTTTTTTGCAATGGTTAAATGGCCCTCGAACTTTAGCGGTTTTTTTAATACTGGTTACAATGAATGCTAGTTTGTAATTTTAATATTCTAATAACATAATAATGTTATTTTTAAAATATTCTTTTAGTCAAGTTATAGCCTTGCTGGATATATTTTGCTTTAACCAAAGTAGCATTGGTTTGAACATAAAATCAAGGGTACTGAATACTGATAATTTTATAATGTGATTCATATGGTATGTAATGCAAAAAATATTATGACTGAAATTCTGTAACGGTTATTTGTCTCAATGTTGCCCAGTTTATATACCATTTCTTCAAACAAGTTTTGCTAACATTTGTTATATTTTATCTGGTACAGATCATCTGGATTTTTTTCCTTTCAATAAGGAATACACTGACCAGTTTGTTTTTCCAAGCATTATTTACACACGTATTTAATTGCTACAGTTGGGTTCATATAATAGATTGTTTAGTGCATTCGTATATATTGTATATAAATGTGAACCGCTTTTATTTGTGATGCATATTTAGTTTGTATAGTGTAAATAGCAGAACCACTTTGACAATAAAAAGCTGTTTTTAAACCTGTATGTGAGTTTTGCATTTACTGTCCTGCCTATCTTATGACTTATGAGTCAATAAATCAAAACTAGAACATTGATTGTAAAATACTGTGATTAGTTTTTCTAACACTCGAGGGCGATGCTTGCAGATCCAAGTGCCAAATGTCAGATAGGCTTTCCTAAACTTGCATTTAAGTGCATTTTACATTTATTATTTATCTGCATATGTGTGCTTAGTGCTGAATATTTGAATGGGTTTCTTTAAAGCATAAAGAAAAGTTCCAGTGCAAACGTGCTGTAAATTTTGACGTTCAATTCGCGAACGAGTGGTTCTTTTGAATCGGTTCTTTTTGGACATTTCATTGGAATTGATTCGCTCATCATTTAAAGTCGGCTATCCATGTGAGTCACATCTTAAACACATTAATTTAACCCATTATATAACATTAGATTACATCCTTACAGAGGT
This sequence comes from Barbus barbus, assembly GCF_936440315.1. Lineage (NCBI taxonomy): Eukaryota > Metazoa > Chordata > Actinopteri > Cypriniformes > Cyprinidae > Barbus > Barbus barbus. Next base: position 27,447,875 of record NC_136753.1, on the reverse strand, counting down.
AGTGAAATGTGCTTTTTGCAAGTTTGTTCTCCTTGAAAATTAGATGAAGATAAAAATGACTATATTTACAATGTCAATGAACTATAGCACAGTAGTGATAAACAAAGCTGCAAGTTAACAGCATGCTAAATATAGTATGCAGATAGCTTAATTACTTATTTATGAAAAAGCACATTTTTAAAATAGCCTATGGAGGAAGAAGTAACTTAAGCTTGTTTGATTGAATTTATGTTTCTGTAAACCAACATAAACATTATTAAAATGTATGCACTAAGATTTGTGTGTCTTTTGTGTGAATGTTTCTTATTATTTAAACACTACCGTGTAAATAATTATATTATTATATTAGACATCTATTAAACTTGAGTTACGCTTTCAAAGAAGCAGTGAATCATTTTTAATCATTTTTAAGTTCATTGAGCCATCTGAGCAAACCGATTCGCTAAAAATGAATCGAACAGCCCACACTTAGTTGTTCGGAAACAGCAGAAAACTACTGCATTTCCCACAATTCACGCGCAGTTATTCATCAGTGGGTGGGTGCCGCTGTACGCTTTGGCTTTTTCACATTCTTACGCTGTTTAGTCCTCAGATGAAAGCAGCGCGAGCGGAGCGCCACAACGTTCTGTTTTCGAATTTTTAAATATTTCGAATCGCCCTGCGCCAGGATACATTTGAATTTGAAATAAAACACCAGAGCTGTTTGGCGGCAGAATTGCTCACCAGTTGGATACAATTTCGCGTGCAAAAACAGACATCTGGTTGAGTGCAAGCAAATGATTTTGATTTCAGGAACTGTGAGCGGTAGATGAAAGCGCCGACGTCGCGGCTGCTCTTTGATCTGAAAGGAGGCGCTAAAGGAAGGAAGAAAGATTGATTGATTGATTTGGTGGGAAACTAAGCAACTTTTTAATCGCGTCTACACATATTAGAACCCTCCTGATTGATGGAGAATCACAGGCCAGGGATTTACGGAGTCAGAGCTTTTAAATTGTGACACTTCGCGCTTTTATAGCACATCTGTCAATCCACGCTGCGTCTTTTTAGTTTACAGTTCTTGTGCGGAACGGGCCGAGCCGATTTGACTTATTCTTTGAAGTTTGACGCGCGCACGGTTCGATCATGGGCTGCACGGTGAGCTCAGAAGACAAGGCGGCCGCCGAAAGATCAAAGATGATTGACAAAAACCTCCGGGAGGATGGAGAGAAGGCAGCGAGGGAGGTGAAGCTGCTCCTGCTCGGTAAGTCATGGCACGTCATGTGTGTGTGATTTTCAGCGGGTCTGTGTGTTCAGAGGGCTCCCGCGAAACATTTCGTTTTGCAGTGCTATTTGTCACACATTTCATAAAACAACACGTTAGTACTTTGCTACTCGTTTGGAGGACATACGAGTATTTAGTATGATCTGATGTGATCTGATCTGATCTGATGTGCGGTTCGGTTCGGTTCGATGATTATGGATAAACGGGGTGGATGCAAACATAACCTGCATCCGTCTGAATGATGCGCGTTTGGTGTCTTTCATTTGAGATTTCAATCCACAATATTATTTTCAAAGAATCAAACACGAAGAAAATACCATAGTAGCATATACCATATAAATATGGCGTTGCAGTGTTTTCACGGAGATAGCATGTTTTTATTTGATCCTTGAGAAGAGATGTACATTACGTGGTGTTCTTCGAAGCACATTGGAGTACCATGGTACTACCATGGTGTTCTGGACATACACATGCACTAAGTATCATGGTAAAGTGATGATTTCAGACGGTATGCTATGTCTTCATGTTACTCCAAGCAAGGTACTTTTAAAAAAAATCATAAATTACCACGATGTCACCATCTGATATGGTCATGTATGAGAAAAACAGTCCTTCGGTACCTTAATGCTTTGTCAACACTGTATGTGACATTAAATATAAATAATAGTTTGGAGAGTGCATAAGTAATTGGGATGCTGTATAGTGTGCAATCTAGTGAAATTATCATCAATAATGTTTTTCATGTAGCAGTATAGCTTATTCAGGTCAATTTCAGATGTTCTCAAATATAACCAACTGCAATAATACATTATGTAACTCTTCTATACTTCCATTAGCCATACTCACCTCTGCATTGGGGGGAAAAAAAAAACATACTTATCAATGATTATGTGGTTTCCATGGATACTGTATTGTCCCTTATACTGCTGTGTTTTGGCCTGGTCATAAATAATGTCTGCTCTGTTGTTCTATTGCGAACCAGCTAATAGGGAACATTCTCAGAAATTTGGCTAATGTTATGAACAAACATTCTTCCAGTAACATTAATTGAACGTTCATTCAAAGTTATCTGACATTTAATAGCGTTCTTAAAAAATTAGCACAAAAACAATACATTTTTTTTTTTTACTTTAGTTGGATGTTTGTCTAAGATGGTTTAGAGAACATTCAAATGTAACATTCCTTTAATGTTTGCAAAATAATAAAATCAAACATTCCCCTTAATATTGTCTTTAACGTTCACATAACCAAGAAAAACATTAAGCATTTAAAAAAAACTGAAATAACGTTTTCAGTACTTGAACATTAGTGAAACATTCTTAGGACATGTTTTGTTAGTTGGATATTTTGTATCAATAACTTGGAATTTTATAAAGCAAAGAGGCATTCAGGAAGGTTAGAAATAAACACAAGTCTGCAGGTAGTGCTGTTCTGGAGTAACCCTGCTGTGAGAATCAGATAAGTACGGCACTAAACAAAAGACTTCACCATTCAATTATACTTCATTAAAGCTGAGTGCTCCTGCTGTAACCAATCCATTTTTATTTTGTCAGGTCCATTGGTGGTAAATGAAAGCATGCTTGATTTGGAAAAATACTTCAGAGAGGGGGAGGAAACCGCACAGTTCCTGTAGTCACTGTATGCATATACACACCTGTTTAATGGATCTTAAGTCATTAATTATTTTAATACCCAAATCATCAGTAGAGAAACAGATTTCACAAGCGCAGGAGATATGCACAATATTTACTTTGTGTGAATACTGTGCCAAATAATGGACATGTAAATAATTGGTAAAATATCTTATAATTTACAGAAATTGTTTACTGTTTATTGACAAGGCTATTTGTTGACTTTTTTTAGGAGACACCAAGGGAGGCCGGGTTATCACAATTTCCAAATATTGTCTGATTCTTTAGGCTAGCAGATATATCAGTATGTCTGTAGTATTTTCAAATGCCAAAAATGTTGGGTTTGTGTTTTTGATGCAATATTTATGTAGCCTGGTTAACACTGTTATACACAGCGTGCCTGTTGACTATACGATATGATGAAATAGTTGCCCTAGTAAACTGTGAGCATGTCAAAAACCGCAAAAGAGAGAGAGGATATGATAATCGGCTTGGTTTTAACCTATAGTGCACATCATTTGTCACCAATCAGGCATTTCTCTTGAGTTTGGTAGTATCAGACTTGGTCATAAACCAGATTATGAGACTGTCAATCTCTTAAAGTTAGTATAGTTGCTTAAACTGTGGCCTAATTTTGGATGGAGCCATCTCACACTTCAGTGCAGCTTCACATAGTCGTAATCTGGAGCGTTTGTGTCCTCTGTCATATCCTGTTAGTGGCACAGCATGTGTGCTCTGATGCTGACAGCATGGGGACAGGTGTGACAGCGGTGCTCTCCACAATACGCTTTACCCTACGGAGAGAGAGCAAGCAGGAGTGAGAAAACAGGGAAAACGTTCCCAGGGAATAAGGGAGACAGGCTTTAGATGTAATCAAAAAATTGAATGAACTTAGCTTGACACTGATTCCCTCTAGGCACATATACCATGTTCAACTTTAAAAATATCTGCATGTAAATAAATAAAAGCAATCCAGAAAGCACATATACTACATTATTCACATCGCAGGCTTATAGTGTTAAATCAGAAATGAGACCAGCATCACCCAGCGCTCAAGTCCTGACTGGTTCAGTGTAAATATGGGTTTCCACACACCACAGTGTTTACAGAGCTCCCACTAATGACTTCTTACGGTCAGCTCTGAAAATCATAGATGACCACAGCAGTAATCTCATGCCGTGTAAACACTGTCCAATTACTCCATATTCTGCCTTGTTCAGCGTTTTCACAATATTGCTAAATGTACATAAACCATTAGTTTGAAGTATCCCGATTGTGAAAGTAATGCTGGCTGCCTGTGTTACTTTCCATTACTGGTTCAAATCAAGCACTTGATGGGGAGTTATTTTAAAATGATCTTATTTATGCCTACTAGAAGATTGTCAAAGGAATAGTTGCTGAAAATATGCACCCTCAGGCAGGCCATCCAAGATGTAAATGAGTTTTTCTTTATCAGAGGAAATTGAGAAATTTTGTGGCTCCTCTGCAGTGAATGGGTGCCGTCAGGATGAGAGTCCAAAAAGCTGATAAAAACATCACAATAATCCACAAGTAATCTATACCACTCCAGTCCATCAATTCATGTCTTGTGAAGTGAAAAGCTGATGATCAATCATTAATACATCTTTAACGTCAAACCATTGCTTCTGGCTGATACATGAACTCTCTATCTTTATTATTGGTTTCGCAAGTAAAAAAAGTGGTCTCATCTGAATCAGGAGATAAATATGCACAGATGAAGTGTTATTATGGATTATGGACTCATATTTTGGCCAGAAGTGATGGTTTTCATTTTAAAACACATCTTATTGATGGATTTGTTTCTTAAAACACACGGCTTTTCACTTCACGAGATGTTAACTGATGGACTGGAGAGGTGTGGATTACTTGCTACATTTCTCCAAATCAGACTCATCTACATCTTTGATGGCCTGAGGGCGAGTACATCTTCAGCATGTTTTCTTTTCTGGTTGAACCATTCCTTTAAATTGTCACATTTCACATTAGTATCAATGCAGCTTTAGCACTAGCAGTGTAAGTATGGAGCAAAGCATGATTCACTTCTGACACATAAGCTTCTATAAGTGCGTTTACATATGTGACCTTATATGCTGCCAGGATATTGAGCACAATCAGAGTACAATTATGTAAAGGCACTCAGTGTTCAGCTGAATAGAGTTATGATGACTGATTTTAGCCATTATTACGTCAGTGTCAATTTAATAAAATGAATTCATGTAATGATAGCACATGCACACAAAATGAGATGTAAACCTCAGAAGAAACTGATTATAAACTGATCATATATTTAAGTAAAAAAACATTTTCTCACTGCTCTGCAAGGGCTACATCAAATACTCTCATAGCATTTCCAGAATGAAGCATTTTGTAGGCAATGTGCTGTCTACAAACTTAGACTGACACCTATGATGCCTACAAAATGTTGTCTAGGTAGAAATCTCACTGAGATTTGTGACCGAAACCTAGCATTCAGACAGGCTTTTAATGATCATTTTTTGTAATAGCCTCTTTCGCTCTGGAGCTCCTTAGTATGCGTCATGTTTGGAACCGCTCGCGTCAGAATTACTGTCCTTGCCACCTCCTCATGTCTCTGATGAGCAACTCGTCAGTATGACACACGTCTGCTGGTCATGGATACTCCAGACTCTTATCAGTTGGGTTTAAGTTAAGAAGTTGGCAGGGCGTTCAGATGCCAAGAATATCCCTGAGTCAAGTTTTGTTTTTACCATCAAGAATATGCACACAACATGGACGGCAAGTGTTGATTCCCCAAACAACTGAGGAGTCAAGGTCATGTCACAGAGCAGGAAGTACTTTGTGGTCTTGTGTTTGTTAAACCAAGCTTCTTTAACCACTTTCATTCTGCCTAAACATGACATCTTAGGTGTACTGGGTTGGCAAATCTCAAGGAAATTCCAGAAGACAAAAGCTTTGGGGACAAGAATGACGAGCGGTTCCTTTGAGCTCAGTTTCTGAGAGGACAATGGCCGGCGGCGGCAGTCACATCATATAACTAATGGATATGTGCCACAGAATTGGGGCAAGTGACTATCAGGAGGGTTTGTGTGCTGGAAGCTACAGTTATAGCCACTCAGTTTGAGAGGTTATTCTGGTCTCTTTTACCCGAGACCTTTTTTTGAATCTGCGTGCACGTATCCCTTGTAAATCCCTGAGGAAAATAAATTTGCAATGATTCAGCTGCACATCATTTAACAGCAGACTAGGGCTTAGACGATAGACCTTGAATTATATCTCAATATTTTTCTCCAAATGATCTCTCAATGGCTGTTAGGTTGGAATAATGGTACCTCTCACTGGGGAAGTTATTAAAATTAAGAAATATATATTTATTTATTTTTACACTACGCTTAAGGTTTTTTACATTTTTTTTTTTTTATTAGTCATCAAAGATGCATTAAATTGTTCAAAAGTGACAGTAAAGACGTGCATATAACCTTACAAATATTTATATTTGAAATAAATGCTGTTCATTTGAACTCCTGGAAAAATGTATATAGTTATAGTTTCCACAAAAATGTGCAGCAGCACAACTGTTTTCAATATTGATAATAAGAAATGTTTCTTGAGCAGCAAATCAGCATATTAGAATGGTTTCTGAAGAATCATGTGACACTGAAGATTGGAGTAATGATGCTGAAAATTCAGCTTTGATCACAAGAATAAATTACATTTTCAAATATATTACAATAGTAAACAGTTATTTCAAATTGTAATAATATTTTACAATATTACTGTTTTTTTATACAGTATTTTCGATCAAATAAATGCAGCCTTGAGCTTAAAACTTATTTTAAAACATTAAAAAAACATCCCCAAACCATTGTCATTGAGTCTTGATTATTATATTTCTCAATTATAGTTTGTCATTTCAGTTTCAAAACGTTTTCCTTTTTGCTTTTTGTTTTTTTTCTCCCCCAAATAATTAAATCAAACAGCTGTTGAGTATATTCAAATGTAAAGTACAGAAATGTTGCTGTGATCGGATATGCAGTTTTTTATTGTACAGATCTCGTTTTATTTTGGGATAAAAACTGGTGTATCTGTTGTTAAAAACCTTGAAGGCAAGTGTCTTCCCTGATTTATCAGTTGCACTGTTTACATGTTGAATGTTGAGTCATTGTGTTGTGTCTGTGTAACTTTGGCTCATGGTGTGGAGAGAGCAGAGGTCAGAGCAGGATACTTCCTGTTGGGAGGGAGCCGCAGTCTCAGACAGTGATAAAACGCAGCACCTTCTCCTTTTACCTTCAGATAGAGTGCAAAAACAACTCGCCAAGGTGACCCCTCTCGCAGAACAGGTGACGGCTTCCCGCACACTCACTGTCACACACTTACATTTTCAAAATACACACCCCCACATACACACACACACTTCAGAACCAGACTGTGTCCTCCAAAAACCTCCTCTGTGATTCGTGCACACACACTCATTTGAAAACAGACGCCGGTCTTCTAGATTTCCTATTTCAGCTCGTCTCGAAGGCATCAACCTTGCTCAATTTGAAAGCGTCTTTCACAGAATAATATCAGATCTTCAGGTCTCAGCGTGGAATATGCCAAAAGTTGGTGTTCTTTTGAAGCTTGAAGAAACCTAGTGTTTTCTGGTTATGTTGTGCTGTTTATTTGCTCCATGTTTTATGAAAAAGAAGTTTCTATGGGTTGTGTGCTAGATTTCAAGTCTTTGGGAGCCATATGATCGCTCTGTGTGAGGAACAGATTTTATTCACTGAATATGTCGTGAGTGGTCACAAGACCAACTAGAACCAGTTACAGTTGGCATGAATGACGTCAAACCTGTTACATCAACAGAGAAGAAAAAAAGGAAAAACTGATGAATTGTGCAATGTGGGTCGGATTTGTTTTCATGTAGTCTTTGAGGTCTGCTGAGATCCTCCACAGTAGATGTTTTCTCTGTTTAGTTGTTTACAGCAGCTGCAATAGCTGTTCCTGTATCGTCACGTGTATCATTTGGGATGTTGTGCATTTATTGATCTCAGCCTGTTGGGGCTAAAATGCTTGCAGCCATTTACCAGCGACCCTACTGTGCAGTTTCTGTCATTATAGACTGTAATGCATCAGCCATTCTGCTAGTTACCCTCACAATCATTGTCAGCCCATTTCCATTCCTCCAAAGCTCAGAAAATAGACCGAACCTCATGCGGCCTGTGTTATAATCTGTGTGCCTTCAAAAGAAAGAAAGCAACATTTATATATTGAAAATATACTCTACCCTTCAAGTTTGAATGTTTCTGAAAGAAGTCTCTTATGCTCATTAAGGCTGCATACATACAGTAGAAACAGTAATATAAAATATTATTTCAATTTTATATAGTTTTCTATTGTAATATGTTAATGTTAATTATTCCTGTGAAATAAATAACAGCAAAGCTGAATGTTCAGCATCATTAGTCCTTCGATCCATTAGTCCTTCGATCCTCCAGAAATCATTCTAATATGCTGATTTTGATTAGTAAGTTAAAAAGATAGAGCGGCATTTATTTAAAATTGAAATCTTTTGTAACATTATAAATGCCTTTACTGTCACTGGCCTAAATTGCATAGTTTTCAAATAGTTGGTATGGTTTTTCAGTGAATATTGTATAAAGTATATGTTCTTCTGATTTCAGCAAAGTAGTCTATGTCTCATGCTGTCATTTAATTATATTTCTTACACACCTTCATCTCTAAATATATTCATTGTCTATCGCTACCAAACCTGTCTGGTCTAAAACACACTGGGTGATGTTAGTATTCATGTGTCATGCAACTTTTTTAGCTTTGGTTTTTTTATACAGATTTATTCTGTTATGCAGTATGTTTTTCTTTAAGATTTACTTCCAGATTGGTCTATAAAAGGTTTCGTGTGGTTATGATGGTGGTTTTCCAGTCACGTGCTTCTAAAATCCCCACCACTACCTGGTCAGTCTTTCGTTTAAATATTGTTCTTGGTTTTGTTTCATAGCTGTTGTTTTGCCAAATTTCCCTTTGACATTTGAGAAGTTTCTCAGTGCTCATTTGTCCAGTAGATCTAGACAATGACTGCTTTAAGTTGGAGCATGTTTCCGACTAGGTTTAGGGGTTCCAATTTTGTTTTCTTTTAGAAATTCTGCAGTTGATTAATTTCCTGCATGAGCCAAAATGATTAAATTCCTTAGAAAGCTGCCCACGCTTTTGTTCTTGTGTACTTCCTGGGTCCAGTTTTGGGCGTTGGTGTATCTCCATTCGCTGACTTCTCATTTTGCCAGACAGAATGTCCAAGGACGCTTGGGAACTGCGAATCCCATCTGACACAATGGCGTCGGCCCTCCGGTGGAGAGTTTGAACGCGGCTCTGTAGGAGTGCTCTTTGTGAAGCTCTACTCTTTTTGAAGCACTGCTCACAGATGTAAATTGGGCTCAGGCTCTGATTAGGCCACTTGACGGGTGGCAGTGTAGAGCCGCGACTGGAGATCAAAGACAACGGCGACGCTGTGGACGACGACTCTTTTGACACCAATGCTCTAAATTGGTATAATTTATCACGGTAGTGAATGTTGTCATTATGGACGCCCTTCTCAGCGTCTCAAGAGCATTCTTTTCTTGGACAGGACACTATGGAAGTGCAATAAGTATATTTGTTATGTGAATAACAGTGGATCAAATTTAAAAGTAAATTGCTTGTGGATAATCTGGAGACACATTGAGCATAGCAATGTTATTGTGCTATGTTATAGGCTTGAGGGTTACATGATCCTTCAGAAATCATTCAAAAATGCTGATTTGGTGTTATTGTTGGTGCTCAATTATTAAAGATGGTATTATCATCACTATTGGAAACAGTTTTTGCTGCATAATGTTTTGTGAAAGTCATGGTACTTTTTTCAAGATTCTTAGATCAGTAAAGTTCAAAATAACAGTATTCATTAGAATACATCTTTTGTAACAAATGACGACTGTCATGTTTGATCAATTTAACATCTTTGATCTTAAAAATTACATGTATTATGAATATCATTTTTAAATTGTTAAATCACAAGACTGCAACACCTTAAAACACAAGAATCAAATAAATAAGTGTTATGAAATAGATGCTTCAGGTTTTGTCCAGCCTAACATTTGAACCATCAAGAAATGTGTCAAAAAGTTCAAAAGCGTTGGTTTCTGGTTTCTTTTAGGACTGTGTACCTGCCATCTAATCCAATGTTTAATCAATATTCTCATTTTTTGAAGTGACTATAGCAATAATAGAGTTGCATGTATTCTGTAGTGTGTAAACAGATATCTGGTTAAACTGCAATCTAAAGCCCCACCATATGGCTGGTGGTACGTGTTTATGATTTATGATAAGACTTTGATTGTAGTGCACATTCTGAGTGCATGTCGGTGCATCCCAGTCAGTTTCTCCTGTACATTTCCCAGGCTCATCACGCAGTTGGATGTCTTTCGTTTCCTGTCATGTTCTGGTTTAATTCTTTATCTTGAAACAAGCCTCCTGCCGCTTACAATGACATCATGTGATGAGGAGAGAAAAAAGCTAATTATTGATGAGGAACGAGTACACTGAACGAGCAGGAGGGTCATGGAGGCTCATATTTGAAATGGTATTGATTTGACTTTTTTTCCCCCCCTCAATTTTCGCAATTTTAGTGGTGGCTACTAAGCTGCATTTTTAGACCAGAATATCGAACTCTTTTGACTTGGAACAGTAAGAAAAGCCATAATAACCAACTAGCAGTTCATGATTTGATGTGACGTAACCTCATGTCTTGGCAAGCACAAGTTATGTTGCCTTTATTAGCATATTGGAGTGATTTGCCAGTAGCAAACTCGCAAGTCAAAGAAAGGTTTATTACGTTGTTTTCCCCTTGGCACAAGTGGAAAAGTTCACAGCAGAATGTGTGTGATTGTGCTGCTGTATTCAACCGGCTGAGCGTTGTGCTGCACTGATCTCCATAGACGAAATTACTGTTTGCAAACAACGCTTATCTGCAGCTCTTCTGGGTTGTCCAAAGAAGATTTAGTACTTCAATTAAACAGAGCTGTGTGCAACCATTTCTACAAGTCTGAGATTTGGACTTCCTTTGATTTCCATCAGTTATCAGGACAAATCTGCTTGGATCCGTTTGCTCTAATCAGTCCTGGTTGACCCAATTGATCCGCGACTGGTGTCATTCGATTTGTTTCACTTCTCAAATCTGATTGCTTCGTATTTCACTAGTTGTACATGGCTGAAAATATCAGATCTATCAATAACCAAAGACTAGCCTGGTTTTAATAATAAAATACATTGTCACGGACTAGCTTTATATGAAATGACATGCAAAATCGTTTATTTTGAATGTAGTATGTAATTTTTCTTTGGAAATTGTGAAGACCATAGGAGTGCATTTTGCAAGAAAATACCATTACAGACTTTTCACTTAACAATATTGTGTATAATTCAGTGCTGTTTTCTTATAATTACTTGGAAAATATACTAGAATTTTCTCAGTAAAAATATTTTTACACCAATCTTTTGTTTAAAGTGTATGCCCCATTAAAGAAATATATAATATATAATTTCTTTATTAAACAATGTCACTGTATGATAACGAATATTTGATATAATGCTTAACGAACCAGTAGAATTGCAGTGCTGCTCGGTCAATAAAAGCTGCTTGCCTGAAGAACAACCGCTGCTTGTTTTGTGATGTCAGAATTTAATCTATGCAAGTGTCTTATTTTGAGAGATGTTAGACACTCAGATTCATGCATATATAAAGCCTATGGCATATTTTACAGTGATTTTTCTCTATAGAGCAGCCTGGTTTTAATAACAAAATACACTGCCCTCCAAAAGTTTGGAAACACCCTTGAAAAGTGGGGTTTTGGACTATATTGGCATGACACCTTTTTTAATTTGTGATAATGTTGCACTGATAAGGGACAACACAAACTACGAAAACATGTTTTATTACATAAACAGTTTATACATAGAAAAAACGAAAATTTTCGATTCATCAAAATATCTACCGTTACAGCTCTGCATAATCTGGGCATCCGAGCTGTCAGTTTATTCAAACATTGACTTGATAATGTATATTACTCCAAGCCTCCTGAAGGATTGCCCAAAGATGATTCACCCTGGTTGGACACTTCTTACTGACATCACGGTCCAGTTCCTCCCATAATAGCTCAATTGGGTTGAGGTTGGGTGATTGGGGAGGCCATTCCATGACAGACATGATGCAGCTGACTGTTTCCTCTCCAGATAGGACTTGCACAGCTTGGAAGTGTGCTTGGGGTCATTGTCTTGTTGGAAGGTTGGGGTGTTTCTAAACTTTTGGAGGGCAGTGTACATTGTCAGTATTCTAAACACTTGAATAGAGGCCTTTACATTTTGGTATTGGGTGGCACAGCTATGACCAAAATCATTGCAATTCATTTTAGATTTACTTATTTAATGCTTTATGCATTATTTTTATGCTCTTTCAGTCCTCAGTAAATGTTACATAGATTATGCACATGCATGTCTGTGATTGGTCATATTGCTTAACCATTGCAGATTACATGCAAATACAAAATCTGAACAGTAGTAGATGTAAATAGAACTGCAGTTGACCTTTTTCACTGTTAATTGTGGCAGCTGTAAATGTCTTTTTAATTAATTTGCGTGGAAGTCCTGCCTTCCGATTTTTCTCCCCTGCGATTTGGGATTTCATTACAAGAAGGCGGCCCACTGTAGGCTCGCACATGATCTGATGCTGTTGTTGTAAGAATATAATATAACTAGAATCATCTTTAAGGGACATTGGTCATGTTGTTGAGGAGACAATATAGATTTAGTTGGTGTGTGTGTGTTACATAACCACGCAGCGGTTCCTTAGAACACAGGCTGTTAGCTTGTGTCCGAGTCGCCATGGAGACACGTTTCTGTCTGTAGGACAGAAGTCAGAAGAATTGTAGTGTTTTTCCTCAATATGAGTTCAGCCAAGGCCATACATCAGTGAACATCTTCAAATTCAGTCATAAACCAAAAAATGCATGAGCATTGGTGTTTCCAAAGGGCTTGAGCAGTAAGAATGTTTTGTATGATTGTAAAGATTTTTAAAGGCAGATGCTGATATTTAGATAATAGAATGGCTGATGCGGGTAGTGAGGATATTTAATTAAAGGATGAGAAAAATGTAATCAATCAGTACTCAATACACACCATGTTTATTTTAAATGAATTAAAATCAGGACTGTCATTTAAGTATTTTAATCATATTAATTACATGATTTTCTTTTTATTGAGGAAATTTCACATACATTATCAACAAAGTCATTCAAAAGTTGGGAGTAAGATTTAATACCATGTATACTATCTAGTTCAAGTATACATGGTATGTTTGTGCCACATCATGTTTCTGTTCTCGAATCTTGCTCTTTCATGTTATAGCATGTCTCTCTACAGGTATTCACACATTTTTCTCCCCAGCACATCTTTCTTTCACACCTTGAATTTTCACCTTATAATTATTTTTTTTACAATACCACTGTGCTGTACTAAAATCCCCATAGCTGCAGACCTGCTGCTTTTTTAAAAAATGTTGCCAGAGGAGAATGAATCCGGTGTTTATGGGGGCAGCTGTTCAGCACATGTGGCCAGTAGCTGCTTCGTAAAGACAGAAGTGCTCTTTAATCTGAGAGAGTGAGAGAGAGAGAGAGAGAGAGAGAGAGAGAGAGAGAGAGACGGGCAGATGACCGAGGGTGAGTGTCGATGGCTTCCTAAGGGAAAATTCAGAGCCATACTGTGTTTCCTCCTTCCACTTCCACCACCCCGTTCTGTTCTACGTGGCATTCCATGCTGCTCGACTAGAACTGCCTTCCCAGTTTTCCATTAGGGTTGGGAATGGTAAGGAATTACTATTATTTGGCTCTGAATGCTTAAAGTTATAGTTCACCAAAAAAAGGAAATTCTGTTATCATTTACACACCCTTATATTTTTCCAAACCTGTTTCTGCAGTTGAACACAAAAGCAGATATTTTGAAGAATGTTGGTAACCAAACAGTAGCCATTGACTTACGTAGTATTTTTCTGAAGTAAATGATGTCAGAATTGAATGTTTTGGGTTAACTATCCCTTTAAAGAGACCATTAATGAATATTTTGCACTGTATACAGTAGTTTACACAAAAAAATAAATCTGTCATCATTGTCACCCAGTTATCACTCTAAACCTGAATGATTTTTTTTTTTTTAGTCCAAACAACATGGAATCAGAGATAAGGTAGTGTTATATCTTTGCAAGGACATTGCAAGAGAATGATTGTGAATTTTTTTGTCATAATTTGTCATTTTTGTAGCATCCAGTAATTTGTTTTTCTCATCACATTCAATTAATTTTAATGACATAATGTCTTTGCAGGAAACACTATTCTCAGTTCTCTATTTTCCACGGATGCCTCATTGTGAAATCGAATCAGGCTTTGTCTCGAGTTATGCTCTAATGTGCTTGACAAGAACCTGAAAGGAGCATACAAAAGGAGAATACTTTCACATTCTTATTTTTTGTTATATTTTGTTATATCTGTCAGTTTGCACAAAGATTTAAAGACGCTCCTCCTGTCACCCTCGAGCTTTTGTTGCATCTGTTTCGTGGTACCCCACCGACTCAGAACAGCCGGAAGCAGCGCTCTCTCGATACTGACATCCTCTTTGTGCACTGAGATTATCCATCTGGCCCTTAATTAATGGGACTTGTCTTGATATGATTAAGGAAATAGCTGAATTTGTTTAGCCAGTGCTTGTCACAGTGATCCGTTTAGTTTAATTCAGTATGATGATTATGCTGAAACTGGAGGCATGATTGTTGACGATATATTGCTGAATGGTATACATTTTTCATTGATTGGCAGCTGGTGTCATGTATTGCCAGTGCTAGATGTACGTGCGAGTGCAACTCTGAGATGGAAACACAACTTCTTTTTCTGCTCAACTGCAGAGCAACAACAAATGCTTGCGGTGGAAATATTTCATGTTGTGGTGAATTGAGAGAGAGAGAGAAAGTAGCAGACACGGTAGAAGGAAAAGGAGAATAGAAAGACACCAGCGCTAGTCTGCAGTGCAGTTCAGTATGAAATCATTTTTCTTAGAGCTGCAGTTTAAACTGCAATACCTTGCTTTAAATTGATCACACTTCAGAAGTGGAGGGAGAGAGTCATTATTTGCATTCACTGATTGAACCGGGAGTGATAGAAGGTTCCGCTTTCATAATGAAATGTGTAGATCACACACACACACACGTGCTCATACCTTTGCAGAGGAACCTTTGCACCAGCTTCCTGTTGGCAAAAACAGGAAGATCAGTGTGGTTTCAGAAAGAACATGCAGATTATTTTAAACCACGCTGTTATTCCATTAAGTCACTTTAGATCAGTGTTTGGTATCTGTAAACTTTGGATTCACCGTGTACTATTCTTGTATGTGGTAAAACGGCCTTCTCCTTTAATACTTGTATTCTCATTTGGTGAGTTTTCACCCAGTTAGAAAAATGTATATGAAAGAAATAAAACATGAACAGTTATTTTGAGGAGTGTCTTTTTATCTTAGTTGTAATGTTTTTTTCAAATCCCCTTCAGTGAATGGGTGCCGTCAGAATGGAAGCCCAAACAGCTGATAAAAACTACAGTCCATAAATTAACGTCTCAAGTGAAAAGGTGTGTGTTTGTAGTAAACAAATCCATCTTTAAGACGTTTTAACTCCAAACCGCCATTTCTGACCAACATATGAGTCTAACAAAGCTTCCTCACTTCTGACGGCACCCATTCACTGTACAGGATCCATTGATGAACAAGTGATGTAATGCTAAAAAAAAAGAGATCCATTTAACATCTTAGATGGCCTGAATTTTCAGCAAATGTTATTTTTTGGTAAACTATTCCTTTCGAAGATAAATCAAAATATAGTGTGTTATCAAATAGCAGCTGTTTTTCCTCTTATAGTTGATATGATTTTATAAATTAAGATTTAAATTCTAATCTCACTCGAATGGCTTGTTTACATGAATGCATCTCTAATAATCTCTTCAGCTAAATTACATTGACAGTATTTGCAAATATTGATTGCATGATTTGTTTGTGTAATTTAATTCCATTATTTAAAAAAGATTTTTAAAAAGATGTTTTATCAGATCTGTTCTAAACATGGAATGGCATTCACAGCTAATTTTTAGCTGTATTGTGAAGTGAAACCGGATAAGCGGTAAAAAAAGGGGTTGATTTTTATTTGTTGGGAATAATTAGCTTCTGTGATGTCAGCAGAAAAGGAACATTGTTTCAGAACTGAAGCAAGTTATTACATTTTGATGAAAGATTATATAGACAAACACTTTTGTGCACAATAAGAACAGGCGTGTGCATTGAGAAGTCACAATGAACAAGTGAACCGTAGGTCAAAGACATTCACTCGAATGCTTCGTTCTTTCAGACACATTCACAATTCAGGTTTAATGTAACAATGGTGTCACAGATTTGATGGCTGGTGTGGATTTGGGGGGTAAGCCGTGCTCAGAGGAACACGCTAGATCAGAGATGCTGGGTTTTTAGCCTGATCCCCCCGGGGAGATGTGATGGTGTGCTGCTGTTTTTAGCCCTTTCTCCAAGAGCAGGCAAGAAAAGGACATTTCAGAAACGCCACATCAATAGTCATTCCGTCAAGGCATGAGTAGTCATAGTCATAGTCAAGCGTGGTATGCAGGCACATCTCACATAGATGTTATGAAATGGCTGTTTGACCATATACAGAACTAAAACCTCAGTCTTTTGACTGAAATGATTTGGTGCTTGCTTTTGTTACTTTAGTGCATTGTTTGAAAAGATCATGTACCCAGTGATGCAAATCAAAGAAATTCATTCATTCAAAGAGTTCATTTGCAAAAACATATAACTCTAATTTTCAAAAAACCATTGTGCATTCCAATTAATCTCAATCAAACTGCAGTTGGGTTATTTTGATTAGGTTAAAAAAAACTAAAAATACAGCAATATCTACACAATATCTATTTTTGCAAATAAACTCTTCATTTGTAACACACTGTAGCATATTTTCTGGTTCTTAAAGTCAACCAGAAATGACATGTACATCACTTTACAAATGTAAAATAGGGTGCAGATATGTTTTTACATTCATATTATATACTTAAGAAGAAAAATAATTTTTATTAAATGTCATTATTTGCTATGATTTCCCGTGTTATATTAACGATAACCAGTGTTAAATTGTGTTGATGTTAAGATTTCACAAATGATCAATAAAAGAAGTCTAAACTGATGTTTATGCCGCTATTTGACCTGGTTAGAATTAAACTATAACTCGTGGGGTTTTTTTGCAACCGGATCAGGTTCTTTATCTGCTCAATCTGTTTGTCTAAACACACGAGCTTGAGCTATTGAGTCTGACAGCCGCATACATGAAGGAAATCAAGTGTGATTTACGCAGCACACCTTCAGATGCCTGTCCAAACATGTCTCGGCACGATTGAAACTCAAACGTGGTCTAAAGAGCTGTTTGGTTGGCAATCTGCACAGTTGTAGCCTGGATTGTGGAAGTGGGAGTTGCACCACTGCAGTGCAGCATGCAGAACTGCTGAGCCGCTCTGGCTTTCTGACCCACTTTTTCCCTGTCTTTCATTTGTTCCACTTCAGGATTCATTCCACATGCTGTACCCGGTGGCACAACTCGAGAGAGTGTTTGAAATACAAGAATAGTCTGTCGGCCCTTTCACGCAAATAGAAAAGAGGATGTGTAGAAATGAGGGGTTTTGTGTTGGAAAATTGATGCTGGATGTAATCGCTGACGGTCAGGTTTCATCTGTGCTTGAGGCTTGAACATGGATGGGTTTAGCCACTGAGCCGAGCAGTAGCAGGTATTATGAACGACAAACAAAATGCATTGCGTTATCAGAACGTATGCTGTAAAGTGCAGATGGAGTTACAGAAGTATTACGAATTGACTTGAATATTTGATTAGTGCTGTCCTGAATCTGATTTGGTTGGGATTAGTGCTCGAATGGAATGGGATTTTCAATGGCTATATACTAGCAATATAAATAAAGCAATTTAATGTCAAATAAATGTCAGCATTTATTCTCTTTTTTTCCCCACGCAAACTGTAAACGGATAATATCAGGGCATGATTTGTCTAATTCAGACAGTTAACTTTTTCTTTATAAGGTTATAAAAGGCTCATTTATTTAACAATTTTACTGTCTATCATTAGGTAAAGTTTAGGGCTAGTAAACAATGACCACAGGAAGTAGTAACTGTTGCTTTAAATAAGCCATAAGCAATAAGTTAACCAGAAATATATAAATAAAATAAAACTGAAATGAACTGCCTAGATGGTAATATTTACATAAAAATGATGAAAATGATAAAAGCTAATTCAAATATATTATATTATTTTTATAATATTTAGCAAAAACAAAGAAGCTATAATACTAATAGATATAATAATATTAAAATAAGACTGCTTTGGTTAAATACATCTACTAAATGTCTAACTTAAGTACAATTCTAGATTAAGATCCAGCCTCCGTCATGGTTTTGCTTTCTCGTGCCGGCTTGAAACGTATATGACATCATCATCTAATGCAGCTGTACTGCGCACCCAGAACGATCGTTGTATGACGTCAAAGCACCGCGAGAGCTGCAGAGAGCAGACGTCTCTGCATGCATTCGAATTGCTCTCACGGTACTAGGGCTGCACGATTAATCGAATGCGATTTATTAATAATAGGAACTCCGATAAACCATATTGCCCCCCGCGCAAAGGCTCTTCAACACGGGACGCGGCAAGCGGCAGAACCGAGGTTGCGCTCGCGCAGCGGTCCCGGGGCGGACATTACCAGAAAAGCCCAAATGGGGGCACACTTCAGCTTTGTACATCGAAACGAGAACTGGAACAATTCTTTCATCCTCCATTACTGGCAGCGAACTATATTAACGCAAACATTAGTGGAGTGCGCTGATGCTAGTATTTCCTGTCACTGTTTAAGTTCAGAGATGAAGACTAGCGGTCGGGATATGAACTCAAAGCGAAACAACTGCCATGAATCTTGTATGATTTTATTTTTTTAAATATCGATATTCCGTTTTGGAGAATCGATACAGTATCGCCAGACAAAATATTGCGATACTCACGTGTATCGATATTTTCTTACACCCCTAGTTGAATCAGTGAAAGCAGTTAAATCTTCTGTTTATTCAGCTGCAGCGATTTCCTGGGTTTTTTCTGTGGGGCGTATTTGGAGTTTCCGCGCGAGAGCGCCCTCTGGCCTTCGTATGGAGATTTACTACTAATCACAGAACCGTGCTTCACTGAAAGATACGCATGACAGTCGCAGCTTCGGCCTAATCGTGATTTCTGCGATTTTCGATTTATCGTGCAGCCCTACGCGGTACTTTGATGTCATACGCTGAACGTCTGCACGGTGCTGCTCCAAGTCGAACACAGCCATACATTTGTCCCTCGGTTGAAATTAAAAAGCGCTAACTTCTCCCCACCAATTCTTAGGAAAAGTAAAACAATTAAATATAAATTGATTCTGAGGTAAACCAATCACGATAGTTAGGTGAATATTTTTTTTTTCAACCACCCCATGATAAACCTTTATAGTAATATAAACAAACCTCAATGACAAATAGCACATAACAAAATTACTTAAATTTAAGCTAAAAAAAACTTTTTAAAAATGTAAAATTATAGAATTTAAAGGATAATTCAAAAAACATTTTTTATAATAATATTAATAATAACTATAATAGTTTAGAAATAATCCTAAAATAGCACTGCTCTGGATAAATGCGTCTACTAATGTCTAGTTCATTCATTGAACTGTATACATCTACAGCTGACCTAAGTCAAGTTGTTAGGTTCAGGTTAGTGTTTTATTCATAACTTGGTGTTTAGGCTTGTAATGAACGAATAAAACAAATAAGGTGTCAGAGATTTCAGACATTCAGCTAACAAACTCACTGAGTATTTCTGATTGGCTCTAAAACTGAGGCCTGATCCCCATGGCATGACTTTCATGTTTCATTTTTTAAATGTGACCGCACCGGTCGTGCTGGGCTGGGTCGGGGCGCAGGGTCTGGTTTCAGGCAGGATTTTAATGCCCATGCAGACCTTTACTGCCAGCTCTGATTTGCCATTTCTGCTCACTTCCTCCACGGCAGCGACAGGAGCATGAGACAGTTGGGAGCTGTCTGTCTGAATCAGGCACACAAAGAGGAAGCTGTCATTGTATTGGGATGAATAATAGAAGTGGAGACGCAAAGCTTCTTAGTCATCAGTGTCCTAGAAGATCTATGTGTTTTTATAATAGGAAACAGAAGTGGAGCTGCTGAACTTTTATATTGCTGGTGGTATTATAAATGCCTCACAGTGCTGGAGGAAACACACATGCATCTACTCGGTTCATTGTAGAGTAATGCAGGGAAACACTTGGTCTCTGTGGTGCTAAGAATCACTACAGTTTCTCTGGTTTTCTTGAAACAGCATGTTAATTGCTTATCTTGTATTGCAGTATATGTTCTACTGGTGAAATTTCAGAAATGTTCTTGGTGCATATCTGTGGTGAAAAGCTTGAGCAGATTTGAAGGATGATCCTTGGTCTCTGAGCTGTGGGAATGTGCCATGGAAGCACAAATGACTTGGACATTTGGGATGAATCTTGAGAATACGTGTTTTGTTGCAGTAATAGCTTTCACTCGGTGCAGAAACATGATCTGCGTTGCATGAGGGCAGAAAGCACATGAATTGTGGCCACTTGGCAAACTGCCCTCGGGATCATTCCTGTTCTGCAGAACCTTTTGAACTTTTAAGACATGAATATGCCTATATTGAGTTTAAGGAAGTGTTTCTATAAAAAGGTGCACCAAGACTCTTGTGCTGACAAGGCGGCATTTATTTGATAATACAGTAAAAACAGTAATATTCTGAAATATTATTACAATTTAAAATAACTATAATATATTTAGGGTCCGTCGGCCCGAGCACCGATGGTGTGAGGACCCTATTGGAATTGCTCCATTTATTATTATTCTTGCGCTGCTTCTCCAAAGTGAATCGTATTTTTGAGGGCCTAAACATGCTCCAAAACTCATGAAACTTTGCACACGGGTCAGAACTGGCGAAAATTTACATCTGATATGGGCTTCAGAAGTGGGTGTGGCAAAATGGCTCGATAGCGCCACCTATAAAATTTAAACGGAGTGCGCCTCGAGCCGTGTTTCATGTACATGCACGAAAATCGGTACACACCTGTAACACGTCATTACCTACAAGAAAGTCTCCTGGTACTAAATCCGAAACCCAACAGGAAGTCTTATTTTGAATTTCCTGTATGATTTTTATGCAGTTTTTGTCATTTTCAGGCCTCGTACTTTAACTCCTCCTCCTACAGTTTTAATCGGATCGTCTTCAAATTTGCTGAGTTTAATCATAAGGCCTTTGTGATGTTAAATTTGGAAGATCTTGAGTTTTCGTCAAGGGGCGTGTCCCTGGTGGCCTGACAAAATTTGATGTTCCGGCATGAAACAGGAAGTTGCTGTACCCCAGACTTCACACGTTTGATAGCAGTTCAGTCCTGAACACATCTACATGCTCACATTCAGTTATAGTCATAGCGCCACCTGCTGGCAACAGGAAGTGACATGTTTAACACTATTATGGACTCCTAGCAGCATATTAAAAAGTGTCAGCAAGTGTTAAATAGGCTGGCAACATGCTAGAAACACTTCGCTAAGTGCTAAAGCATGTTATTAATGCCATCAAACAGGAAGTTGTTGTGACTCATGCATACAATGCCCAATTTGCCACAAACTTCACACGTTTTATAAGAGTCCTGGCCTGAACACATCTAAAGGCCAACATTCAGTTATAATTATAGCGCCACCTGCTGGCAACAGGAAATGACTTGTTTTACACTAACTTAAACATGCAATGTCCAATCTGCCCCAAACTTCACATGTTTGATAAGAGTCCTGGCCTGAAGACATCTACATGCCAATATTCAGTTATAATCATAGCGCTACCTGTTGGCAGCAGGAAATTTGGCATATATAAATGACTTTGATATATTCCTCCTATATTTACCACTTTAAAAGCATATTGTCCTCTGTTTGCCGGTTTCCTATAGCCACGTGATGGCGGTGAGCCCAGGTGAGAGGGCCCTTTCTTCGCTGCTTGCAGCTTTAATTTAATATAGAATTTATTCCTGTGATGCAATGCTGAATTTTTACGCATTACTCCAGACTTCAGGGTCACATGATCATTCAGAAATCATTCTAATATGCTGATTTGCTGCATAAGAAACATATTATTATTATTATTGTTATTGTTATTGTTTGTTGAAAACAGTTGTGCTGCTTCATATTTTTGTGGAAACCATTGTTTGTTTGTTTGTTTGTTTGTTTTCCAGATTCTTTGATGAATAGAAAGTTCAAAACAATAGCATTTATTTAAAATAAATATTTAGTATCAGTTTTTACTGTCACTTTTCAGTAATTTAGTGCATGCTTGCTGAATTAAAGTATTAATTTCTTTAAGAAAATCTTACTGACAAACATTTGAAAGTTAATTTTATACTAATTTTTGTAAAAGACGTGACATACGAGTGCAACGGTCCAACGTGGAAAATGGGATTCTGTATGAATGGCCCCTTACAGTAACAAATTAATACCATCTAGCCTATCAGTATGATTAATAAAAGTTGTTTTAGTATTTTATATGACTTTACTAAGATATATCTGATGTGGGTGTGAAAATGTATATATTGCACAGCAGTAATGATGACCCTCCTGTGGTCAGTACAATCATTGAGTTCATGACTGAGCACTGATCATATATGACACTGTATTTAGTTTCTGAGGGATGTAATTCACATCAGGGAAGTGTCCTTTAGAGTGTTAATAGAATAGTTAATAGCACTAGTTGGTTGCCGCATGCAAAAGCTATAATTTAATAATCAGGAAACAACAAATCTGCATTAGGAAAATCTAATGGGATGGTGAAGATGAAGAGGGAGAGCGGAGCCTCAGGAGACAGGTGAATTCGTCTGCTGAGAGTCTCTGACTGACTTTTCGTTACAGTACAAAAAGTGATCAAAGGAGTGAAAAACAAGTGCGTGAACAGAGCGCTGGGGCCCGAGAGAGGGAGAGGAGGTGCTGAGAGCCCCGACAGGCTTAATGCTGGACTAACAGAATTAGGAGCGAAGGAAAATAAAGTCTCATTGAGCGTTAAAGAACAAGAGCAGCAGTTGTAATTAAGCTTTCCCTCAGGCGTGATATAAGTTATCTGATTAGGATTCCCAGCTTTCCTTGAGCCCTGCAGACATCATTACTGTCCCGCTCCACAGGGACATCTGAACTTCCTCCATCAGAAACAACAGTCTCACCTACAAACACAGAGCAGAGGGAAGCCATTCTTCATATAAGCATTAAATTAGTGTGCAGTAAAAATCAGCCTTGTGTTCTGATGGATGATGTAGATTTAGTTTTTAGCCTGTTAGTGAAATGTGAATAAATATTGTGTAAAAACAATTACTTATGTATATCTAATTTACAATACAAATACAATAACTTTAATATGCATGCATACATATATAATTAAATAGAAATAATTGTAGCATTTAATAATCATTAAGTGATTATTTGCCATTAAATAAATCATTAAATAATAAAGTAATAATCATATGAATACTGTTTAAATGTTTCAGCATTTAATACTTTAATTCAATAAGGATGTATTAAATTGATCAGAAGTGGCATTAAAGACATTTTTAATGTTACAGAAGATATAAATAAAATGCTGTTCTTGGACTTTCTATTCATCAAAGAATCCTGAAAAAAAGAAGAAAAAAGAAAATGTATCACGGTTTCCACAAAGATATGAGGCAGCGCAACTGTTTTCAACACGGACAATAAGAGATGTTTCTTGAGCAGTAAATCAGTATATTAGAATGATTTCTGAAGGATCATGTGACACTGAAGACTGGAGTAATGATGCTGAAAATTCAGCTTTCATCACAAGAATAAATTACATATGAACATTTTCACATAGAAAAGTTTTTTGAAATTGTACTAATATTTTACAATATAAATTTTTTTTCCTGTATTTTTGATCAAATAAATACAGGCTTAGTGAGCAGAAGAGACTTCTCTCAAAAACTTTGTAATAATGTTTGTGAAAGAAATAAGCAGTTCATATAATTACTTTTGTTTAATCATTATTTATTATCAGCAGAAAGCAGAAAAATCTGCCTCTGAAAACCAGGTCTCTATTGATGGATTTGCTCCAGTTCAGCTCAAGCAAAGTTCAAACCTACGACGTAGCAAAGGGATTAATCTTGCTGAAATGACGTGTGCCAGCAGAGATCAAACGAGGCCATTAGTCCTGACCTGAGCTTATAGCCCGTTCCATAACTATAAGTCTGCCTGAAAGCTGATGTTACTCATGAAGCCAACATGAAAGGCAATTACTCTAGTCAATGCATCCTATACAAGGTAGTGTTTCCTCCGGGGCTGGAGAGAAAAGGTTAGTTTTTATGGATTGCACCATAAAAGATTACACACTTGCTCTTTATTTACTTTGATAGGTGGAGTGAACAGAGAGACGTCCATGGTTGATTTAGTTGATATTTGATTCATGCTTGTGAAACACAAGAGTCCTTGATATCCAGCCATATAGTTTTTACATAGTTGTGCATTGGAATATATGATAATTATGGTAGTTGTTTTTGGATCACTATTATTATCTTTAAACCTTAGTATTTAGGGATAAGGGCTTTATTCAGATTGCTCAATCTAAAAAAACCAAACCTACTTTAAGCGCCTTTTTTAAGAGCTTTCTCTTTTTGAATTAAATGAAATTGAATGTACTGCATATGTAATACAAGGTTCAAAAGCTTGCCAGAATTGAGTTATTGCAAATATGAAGGTGTGGCAGTAGTAAAGGAGGGTTTTTCCTTTTTAATAAGGTCAAGTGCTGCGTTATCTTGTCTGGCTCTCTGCCGATCTACAGTAAATACTCAGTGTCTAAATATAGTTCATTAAAAGTAAAGTCACCAGTTTTTCATCATGGGTGGATTGTGTAATTGTTTACAGTCATGATGCACATGCAGACTGATTTTATGCGGCATGTTGTTTTTTTCATCATCAAGTGATGGTGGTGATCTGCTTCTACAGACTGTAAATCATGATAGTTCAAACTCTACCATTACTGCCCGTCTGCAGTGTCCTCAGTTAATTATAGAGTTCAAATGTTAGTCATCAGATCTTTCTCTGTAAAGCTTTAGCTGGAATTACCAGTTGTAATGTAGCTAAATTAGATAAACATGGCACATTTGCCACATACTATTGGAAGAAAGATGCATTTTCTGAGTCAAGTAGCTCATGCAGAACTTCATTTAAATAATTTTGTTTGCATGTACATTTTTTAAGTTAGAAATCATATTTGCAAAGATTGTTTTCAGTGGGTTTAAAATATCATTGTATTTTCAAATCTCAGTTTATATATATATATATTTTAAATCTGGAGATTGACTTGGGCAATCTAAGACTTTCCATTGCTTTCCCCTTATAAATTCCTTGACTGAACTGCAGGGTGTTTTGGGTCATTGTCCTGATGCAATATGAAGCTCTTCCCAATGAATCTGGTGGCATTTTTCTTGAATATTGTTAGGCAAGATGGATTTGTACCCTTCCAAATTCATTCTGCTACTGTCATCATACATTAAGTCATCAGTAAAGTTGAGAGGGCCTGTTCCAGAGACAGCCATGCATGCCCATGCCATGACACCACCTCCACCATGCTTTACAGATGAGGCTGTATGCTTGGGATCATTTGCAGTTCCCTTTTTTCTCCACTTTTGCTTTCCCATCACTTAGATAAAGGTTCATCTTTGTCTCATCGGTCCATAAACACAGTTCCAAAAGTCTTCTGGCTCACCTTTGTGCTTTTTTGCAAACTCTAATCTATTCTATTTTTGGTGCTGGTCAGAGGTTTGCATCTTGCTGTGTAGCATCTGTAATTCTGTGTCAAAGTCTCCTGAGGACAGTAGATTGTCAGAGCATCACCCCAGCTTTCTGGAAGTTGTTGGTGATTTTACAGACACGTCTTTTAGGGTTCATTTTCACAGCTTTTATGATTTGTCTGTCATCAACTACTTGTTTTCTCAGCCGATCAGGTAGTTGTTGGTTGCTGGTGGTATTTGGTAAAACATGTATGTGTTGAAACGGCTAATAATAAAATGTGACATTCTGTAGTTTTGTCTCATATTCATCTTTTAATAATATTTGTAAATGTCTTGACTCCACAGCCAACAGAGCAATTTTGTCTTTACTGTTCCAATACTTTTGGAGGGCACTGTACATATATTTCCTCAGGGATAAAGTTTTAGCCCATTTTTGTCAAACTGGGCATGGCGACTATGAATATTACCACCCATCTATTCAAGACATCTTTTTAATATTGAAAATTGAGATCAACAGCTCAATTTACTTAGTTTCAAGAACTAAGTTGAGCCAGAAAGGGGATTGTGCGTTTGCGGCAGTAGCACCAAGACTTATATATCAGGGATGCTGACTCTGTACATACTTTTAAGGTACAGCTAAAGACATATTTGTTTGCCATGGCGTATTCTTCTCGCTGATCATTTTTATTATTATTCTTTTAGGTGATGTCTTTGTATATTATAATCTGTATATTGAGATGATGTAAGCACATTGGTCAACATGTGTTTTAATAGTGCTATATAAATGAAATTGAATATTCTATTCATACTGAGATGTAATCATTCATGCCATTGTGTAAAATGTGCTGCAAGTCCTGTTTATTTGTACTGCTTATTTCTTCACTTATTTTAGTTTTATAGTTTAGTTTAATGTATGTTTATGCATACGTGTATATAATATCATTAAAAATATAATAATTTATTTCTATTAAAAAAGTGTTTACCATTTAATTTGGGTCATATAGCACTGTCCTTCCTCTTTGTCCTCTATCCATTCATGTCCCTTTTTATCTGCTGTCCTTTATTTCTTTCTTATATTTTTCTTTGCCTCTTTAATTTCCTTAAGTCATTTTTCCATTACAGAATAAATCGCTGGCACATCAGCGCTCACTTGACCTCTCTTTCATCAGCAGCATTCATTGTGTGCGCTCTCTCGTGTTAGGACATCTCAGTGTTAGCACCCAGTATGTTTGATGCATTGTTCTTACTGAACATGGGTCAAATTTGTAATAATAAAGATACAAAAGTATTACAGTGTTAGACTGCAACATTAGACCCCATATTTTATGTCAATGACAATGTAAGGATTGTTATACCGAATCTTTTTATAGATAAATATGATCAAATGCGGTAAATGGACACATAACTGAAATGAATAGCTGAAAGTATTGCGAAATTAGACTAGATGTCTAGTAAACAATCCTTTAGGGTGTTGGGAATGTGTCAGATTTTGTCAATTCTGTGGCCACACATTCGCATCAGGACCACCAATAATGGCTTTCTAACAAGTGTTAGGCTTGACTTACTCTGCTTATTTCTGAATCAATAGCCTGGCCTGGGAGAGCAGTACTTGTTAGAGCACCTTCAAATAGAAAATCTTCTTAATTTCAGATAAATTGGATGAGCAGAAGGAGGCTTTAGTCCTGTTAAATCAGGTGAAGGTAGCGTAGGATTCCAAACAGCTACACAAATAGGAAAGTGAACAGGAAACTGATTCATATAGGAGTTTGTCTGGTTTTACATAGATTACATATTACAGTAAAACAACAAAACATCATTCCATTGTTTGTGCAAGTCATGCAGTTTCCACGAGAATGGTTTGATGAACAATTTACTCAAATTTGTTTTTTTCATGTTTCATGAAGGAAGCTCAATGTTCTTTGATAGCAGTGATGATGCAACTGATTTGGAGAAATGTAGCATTGCGTCACTCGCTAACCAATGGATCCTCTGCAGTGAATGGGTGCCGTCAGAAAGAGAGTCCAAACAGCTGATACAAACATCACAATAATCCACAAGTTATCCACACCACTCCAGTCCAGTCCATTAATTAACGTCTTGTGAAGTGGAAAAAGTCCATCACACATTTGTTTGTTTTAGACTGTTATCACTTGTAAATGATGACTCGTATTTTAAAATAGAAGCAACAGTTTAAAGTTAAAAACATCTTTAGGATGGATTTGTGGCTTACAAATACACAGCTTTTCACTTCACAAGATGTTAATTGTTGGATTGGAGTAATGTGGATTACTTGTGGATTTTTGTGATGTTTCTATCAGCTGTTCTGACTCTCATTCTGACGGCACCCATTCACTTCAGAGGATCCACTGGTGAGCAAATCTGTTCCCATGAAGACAAACTCATCTTGGAAAACCTGAGGGTTGTTACATTTTCAGCAAACTTTTATGTTTGGGTGAACCATTCCTTTAAAATGAACTCCCATTTTTCCAGATAATTCATACTGTTTTTGCATGTCTCGGCATTGCAAGAAGAGGATGATTTTGTCATATACAGTGCGTGTTTTTAAACAGACTCCTGTGAGTTTCATTTCTCTCTGTGAATGAGGACACCATGTTCTCCTCCGCTTACTAATTGCCATGAGGCCAGTGAAGGTCTCATTCAGATGCATTGATGTTTTCCCAGATGATAGAAAACAGAGGCGGCCTATCCTCTCTGCCAGCCGAACACACACAGAGACCTTTGTTAAACGAGAGTGCCTTACAATCACACACCTCTTTGCTTCTCTCACTTTATTTCTCTCATTCTTTCATTTTTATAAAGCATTGTCATGTCTCTATTTTTTTTTTTTTTTTTTTTTGTTTAATATAATTAATGTGCCTGATGTATGGGGAATTATGCAGCAAAATCCCAACCCCAAGTCTGAGCATTATTAATACTGATGCTTGCAAACACTAAAAATGATAAAGCAGCTGTTGTAAATGACTTGCTTATGATATTTCTGCAGTACTTGTTTAATTAGATGTTATTTTAAGTCACCACCTGATCTTATCCTCAACTTTATCTGCTCTGCATCTGTTAAATGAACAAGCTCCAAAAGTACTAGTTGCGTTTATGAATCCGGTGTGTATTAAAACCCTCCCTTTGTCTCCAATTACACTGTTTTATTCTCTGTGGCGTGCTGGGCTTTGTGAATAAACAGTTATTCTTCATGTCTCATAAGGATGAATTATTGGCTCTTTTTCTCATTTCTCCATTAGTAAGTTAAGTACTGTGGTTGTACGGTGGAGCTGGTGTAACGGTGTGTCCCTTGAGCTCTGGACACAGTAGTAGTGCTCAGGGGACGCTGTGGAAGTGTGTCTCGTGGAAGTCTCGTCTCTCGGGTCTCCGCCTTTTTTTTTTTTTTTTTACAAAGTACAACGGACAATAATGTAGTACAATCATAATACTGTAGGAGGTCAAAGGTAACAAAAGTAAATTATTAATCCAGATGAGGACAGGAAAGTCAACCATTCATACAAGCGCACTTTTTTTTCTTTTTTTTCCAAATTTGTGTGGATGTGTACATTTTATTCCTTTTTTAAATGTTTTAGTATTTATTGTAACTAATGACTTCAAGAATAATATGGTGTTTGATGGCGAGTTGTCATCTCTTGTTTTTGCCTTATTTCAGAAACTACACACCTCCAAGAAAATAGTATTTGGTTGTTAGTTTTCAAACTTATTTTATTTTGTCATTTTTGCATTTAATTTAATTTAATTATTTTTTCCACTTATTTACAAAACATACATGCTTCTATTAAAGTGGTATTTGGTTATCAGTTATTTTATTTTATTTTGTAATTCCAATAAAGTGGTATTTAGTTATCAGTTGTCAAACATTTTATTTAATTTATTTTACTTAACTTTAAACACTTCCAATAGTGGTATTTGGTTGTAAAACATCTTATTTTATTTTAAATGTTGTTTAAGAAATTGCACCCCTCCAATAAAGTGGCATTTGGTCGCCAGTTTATTTTATTTATTATTTTTAATTTTTTTCTATCACTTTTTTGTGGTTTGAATATAAGCCAAATTAAAAAGATGAAAGGACGAGTTAGTAATTGGTTTGTGGTACTGTGCAGTGAGTGCGTCTCGTGGTGAGGTAGCAGTTTTAATGATTCAGCAGATGGCCGAGGAGACGCCGCTGTAGGGGCTGCTGACGGCACTCCTGCGCAGATGCTGCGTCTCCATTTCATCTCCTACTACATTAAAACATGTTAAAAGAAAATGAAATGGAGATGATTTTTTTTGCTATCTGGCCTTTTCCACACAAAAAAAAAATCTGCACCCTAGTACAGATATTAATACCATGGTATTTTGATATAAACCAAACATCTTGTAGCAATCATGAGTAGGTACAATTATTCTGCAGCTGGTGTTTTTTTTTTTTTTTTGAGATCTCGATCTGATGAAAAACGTCTCGTTCTCTTTTACACTTGGCTGAAAGCCTTTTGGTATAGTTGTTCATCTCCCCTGATCGTAACTCAGGATCTGTCCACTCACAGTAATTGAATGATCTCTCCACATCTTTCACTCAGAGCTGGACCGGAAGAGGTTTTTGTTCTCTCAGCACTTTCAGAGCTGTGCTTTTACCACATTGACCGATAGAGCTCATTACATTATGCAGGAATAATCCCAACTCTTCCCAGACCCTTTCCGTATACATGGATGAACTTGTGAGCCACCTCTCAGCACATCAGGCTTCTGTGCAGCGGAAATAACAACAAGCGGAGAGCCGCGGCCGGGCTACATCAACAAGAAGCTGAGTTTTGACAGCAGATGTTTTGGCACAGCTTCAGTGAACAGTATTAGTCTAAAGTCATCTTCAGGAGTGACTTCTTATAAGCACACATATGATATATCATGCACAGAATATTTGAGAACTCTCATCTGTACTCAGGACTGTATATCATGACTGTACTATGAGGCGTATAAGGGTTCATGGAAGTATTCTGTACTGAAGCAATAAGTACAAGTGGCTGAGATGATGTTGTAACCTTGGATTAAAACAATGTTGATATGCAGTGAAATTGGCAGCATGCTATAGAAGCTTCAAAGTGATCTGGACTATTTTATAGACGTTGATATTTTTACCATTTAAAAAAAAAAAAAAAAAATCTATAGATATATCCAGCTTTTTAATTTAAATTTTGCTTGCTCTGTGTTTTCATTGACTCTCCTTTCTTCTCTCTTCAGGTGCAGGTGAATCAGGGAAGAGCACCATTGTGAAACAGATGAAGTAAGTAGAAACTTTTAAGAAAAGGTTGATTTTATTAATTTTTTTTTTTGGGCTCTGTAAAATTTCTAAATTTTATATATAAAAAGCATGTCCAATCAATTAAATTCATTAAACTTTTAAAATTTAATGATTTGTTATAATTTTATTTATTTTTAAAACAGTAGGGCCCTATGTTTTTTTTATGTAGTCAAAGGAAAATAAAAATTCCTTTTTATTTTTATGGCGCAAAAATTATTATTTTTTTATTTATTTATACCTTGAGAAGTGCATTCTAGTATAGTATAGTAGTAATATATTTCCTACAGTTTTAACAAAAATTAAATTTGTAAGACCCTATGAAATTTATGAATACTTCCCCCAAATTCCATTTTAATTTTTCTAGGTTCCGTTTTAATGGTTTAACTAGAGTTTACAAAATAAAAGCATGCCTAATCAGTTGAATTCATAGAGCGTTTGCAATCAAATAATTTATTTAATACAAATACAATTAAATATTTTTTATTACAAATTTATCAAAAATAGTGATAATCAGACAATAACAATTTAATTATTTTTTAAAAAAATGTAAACAAATTTAAGAACTTATTTTTTGCTGTTGTTATTATTATTATTATTATTATTACTTGAAATACATTCTACTGTACAATAATATATTTCTGTCACTAAGTTAAACCAGACTTCTGTTTTAGTGGGTTGTTGTGAAGATTTTTGTATGTGTAAAATGAAATAGTAAGATGAGAGCTGCTGAAATCATCACGAGTATTCATCACACACTTTTAAGCATCATATTCATGCTTCCTTTTCATTTTATATTCAAACAAGAACGTGATTCCAGGAAGACACATCCAGGCTCTGTGCTACTTTAACTTTGATAAATCACACACATTGACCGTAAATTAGCTCCTTGCAGCTGCCGAGATACAGGTGCGCGCACACTATTTATATTCAGTAATAAAGCCATGCTTCACATTTATTTGCAGCCACAGCTCTTCGCACAAATGACATCATGCATGAGACGCAGCACTAAAACAGGAGTTAGCAGAAAGCGGCTCTAGCTGCTATGACTTTCATTTCCGTGATGAAGTCACATTTCCGCACGAGTGCACCTCCTTACAGACCCTGTGATGCAGAGCTGCTTCCTTTTACTGCAGATGCCCTCATTTGTTCATGATTAATAGACACCATCCATCTCCTCACGAAACCAAAATATAGCACCGCTCTCTTTGTGCAGCTCTGCTCTGTTAGATGTCTAGATGGTAACCCTCATGCTACAAAACATCTTGCAAGATTAAGCATGTGTGGATGCACACTTCATAAACACACCATTTGGCATACATTAGCATATATTTCAGTATATTTTAAATCTTTAATACAACTATTCAATGCTATTTTCAGTATTTGGCATGCTTTCTTGATTTTATTTTGATATGATTTAGTAGAGTAAATCATTTAGCAGTTCTCTGAGCCCTCAGTGTCCATACAGTAACAACACCTTTCCATTTCATTAGGTTATTAAGAATAATTAGTTTATGCTTTGTTCGTATGCTACCATTCAAAAATGTATAGTCTGTAAGATTGTTTTTGGTGATTTTGAAAGTCTCATATGCTCACCAAGGCTGCATTTATTTGATGAAAAATAAAGTAATATTGGGAAATATTATTGCACATTAAAATAACTGTTTATAAATTGAATATATTTTAAAATGTAATTTATTTCTATGATGTAAAGCTGAATTTTCAGCATCATTACTTCAGTCTTCAGTGTCGCATGATCCTTCAGAAATCATTCTAATATGCTGATTGCTCAAGAAATGTCTTGTTGTTGGAAATGGTTCATGTTTTTCTAAAAACAATTTTCCATATTTAATGATTTAAAAAAAACAGGAATTTCTTGACCAGTTTAATTCATACTTTCTGCATAAAAGTGTTTTTTTAAATCTTACTGACCCCAAACAGTTAAATGTTTGTTACTGTTGAATGCCTTTTTAAAAGCTCATGTTTGAATGTTTCTTTTGCAATTACTTGACTATGTAAAAGGAGAGAAATAATAAAAAAGGCTATATATAACATGGTGTGCATAATATGCAGAGCAATCAGGTCACTGTTTTGTAAGATAAATGAAAGTTGTTGGATGAAAGGTGTGCTCATTTATTCTTGGCTATAAATGTTTTTATTGTACTATATATATCTTTCAGTGTAAGAAGAAGTTGCATGCACAAAGAGAGATAGCGAAAGCCAGGGGCGATATGCACTTATTATTTTTAAGGGGGCACAGGTGGGGGTTGACATAGTAGTAGGCTTATGTTTTACTTAATTTTTCCCTTTTTAGGCTATTCAAAATATTCCCAGTAATTAAACTGTAAGTAAATGCATTTTGCACCTTTTATATATCATGTTAGTTAATCTTATAACGGGCGATGGGCGAATTAGCCTAATGTTCTATTAGAGTCATTCTATGGAAATGTCCATTTTTCTGTCCCTAGCCTTTACAGAAATATTACACTTGAAAAACACTTTATAGGGTTACGATTTTAAAATGGAACAATATGTTCTTTGAACAATTACACCTTCTTGAGCCATCAATGTTGCAATGTTTGTTTTTTAATTAATTAATTATATAGAATTCCAAGCACCACAAAACTGCTCGTCCCCACAGCCATGTACAGAGAAAAAGTGCTTTATTTTGAGATCCAAAACAGGTTTTTCTACCATTTAAAATACAATAATATATTTATAACTATCAAATATATCATATAAATGACATAAAAAACGAAATGATGAATAAATATTATAAAATAATGAAAGTAGTGGTCCCCTGGAGTTGTCACTGGTGTTACCGTTTAACAAAAATAGTTTATTTTGAAATAAAAATCACACTTATGACATCACTTGACTTCCTTCTTCCTCTTTCCTGAAGACCCACGAAGAACGGCCCATGATAAGTCCACTGTCTCTTTTCAGAACAGAAATTCTTATTTATCTCATGATTTCATATGAAGCTTTTAGTTGAAAGTTGCTTTATTGTTAGAGAATTGTAAAAAACTAGAATACAAATGGATTAATTTAGTGAGGGATTGACAACGTGGTTTGATACCTTGCAGCAGACATTTTGTAAAATGCTTTTTTTTTTTTTATTATTGTTACCATCACTGGTGTCACCTTCCTTATGGGTAAATAAATGCACAAAAGATTTTTTTTAAATTAAATAAAATAACCTGTCATTTATGTATATTCATGAAGTCAAAAGGTAATCTTATAATGTGCTCCAAGTTTAAATGTTCGAAAAATAAATATATTTTAAGACATCTTGCCATACCAAAAGTGGGCATTTCTGTAGAATGACCCATTAACTACGCATAAAATTAGACTTTTTACATAAGAACCACATGGGTGTCATGCTTTAAAATATTTTACAACTGCCTTTGTATTTAACATGAATTTAATAAAACGTTGTAAGTTACTAATCGTATCACTTTCATTGTACAGAAGACAGCAAATGAAACTTACATTATCAAAAAACATTCTCATTTCATTATCAAGACTTCAGTCTCAAAAAATCCCATTATAATCACTGAATCTGTTTGCACTGTGAAATTAATCTTAGTTTGTTCACTCAGTGAGCGCACCCTGAACAAAACACCGCGTGTCAGCGATGACTCATCTGAACGTCTCTGATTGGCCATTGCATTCATAAGCTCAACAGAATCGTGTGTGATTGGTTATAATGCAGTGCTGTAAAAACATGTCTGTCTCTGGCTCAGCGCCAGCCAGAGAACTCCGATTAGAATTTTGCAGCTGGTGATTTAACGCACTGAACGATCTTATCATGCCAGTGTGACTGTATCAAATATAAAGCTATGATTCGGCTATTTTTTTGTCTTTTGGAAACTGCATACAAAATCCACTGAGGGGGCACGTGCTCCCTTAGTTTGCATCGGCATGACGCCTCTGGCGAAAGCCTTGAATAGTTTTATCATTTCCATTTGAATTCCATTTCCATTTGGAGGCGCTGGGATCTCGATCCATTTTTCATGAGGACACACAGTTTGACGCTCGGGTCATTAATGCAGGTTTAAGCAGAAACAGTGTTACAATGATAATGAGTGTTAGCAGCAGACGGGAGTTTCAGACGCTGCAAATTCTGCTGCTTTATACCCAGAGTAACAGGTGTCATGTATCACAGCTTTCTTTAATTCACCGTTCACCAAGCGCATGAAGATTCAGCTTTATTTGATCAAACCCTTTAAGATCCGTCTGCCTGAGCTTCCTCTCTTCTGAGCTGCCAAAAAACATTTAAAAAAAATATATATATTTCTAATGTTTTCCTTACTGACCTTTTCAGTTTTTTTTTTTTTTTTTTTTTTTTTAAGTCAAATGCATTTAAATGGTTTTGATAAAGATGTAATATAAAGTATCATGTCAATAAGGCCCAACTGGCCTATTTTATATTTGCTGACTCTGTTATAGGAAGAGAAGGCAGATATCTGCTGACGTTAGTGAATATGGAATGTGTTAAATGATGCACATTCCTGCTCAGCACTAGAAACTGTATGTTTTAAATCCGAGGCGCAAATACACGTTGGTTGATAATTACTTTTATGGCTGATATAGTTGATATGATGGCCAATATAAGTTTTCAAAATAAATATATAGGCTACAGTTTTAGTTGTAGCAACAACTGTATAGCCTATTATTGTCTAATATTTTTTGCCTCCAATATTTGCCCCATAAGACTCATGTGATTGACAATCAATCAGACCAATTAAAATAAATGATTACAGAGAGTCTTTTGATTCAAATTATTTGAATACTGATTTTTAGCTTTCCCAGATATCATTTATTTGATATATTTTCAGATAGTATTATACCATTCTCTGCTGATCTTTCAGGTCAATGTAATTTAGGTTGCACTTTATTTTACAGTACGTAAACTTACATGTACTTATAGTGTACCTACCTAAGAAAGTACTGGTAATATAAGGTAACTACATGGGGTAGGGTTAGGTTTAGGGGTAGGTTCAGGGTTAATACCTAGTTATTGTAATTACTATGAGAAGTACATGAGTATGTACACTGCCCTCCAAAAGTTTGGAAACGCCCTTGAAAAGTTGGGTTTTGGACAACATTGGCATGAATCCTTTTTAATTTGTGATAATTTTGCACTGATAAGGGACAACACAAACTACGAAAACATATTTTATTACATAAACAGTTTAACCAGGCATCATTAAACTTTAAACCAGTAACCAGGCATCACAGCTGGCAAAGGGGCATGTCTGACATTTGAAAATGATTACTGCTGGTCTTCAATGATAATGTCAAGTTACTTTAATGTATTTGCACCAAAACATTAAGGATTTATGCTGATATCGTTCAAAACCACACTTTGCCAGGGGTGTTTCCAAACTTTTGGAGGGCAGTGTACATGAGTAACAGGATTGTAAAATAAAGTGCCACCATAATTTATTTATTCCGTTTCACCCTGTGTTCAGAATCATCCATGAAGACGGCTACTCAGAAGACGAGTGTAAGCAGTACAGAGCCGTGGTCTACAGCAACACCATCCAGTCAATAATGGCCATCATTAAAGCCATGAGCAACCTCAAGATCGACTATGGAGAGACCGCTCGAATGGTAAGACCTCCTGTAATGTCTGAGATGAGTATATAGGTCATGCTGGGTTTCTGTAAATAATTCAGAGAGTCCCGCACACTCTTGTAACTTCACTTTTCTGATCTTCTGGTTTAATGTTTTGCATACAATCTCAGATCCTTCAGAGGCGGATCGAGTTATTCTGTGCATCAATAAATGATTCACTAAGCAATTCCTTGGTGATTTTAACTTGAAGTATTGCCATTACAAATATACCATGGTAATATGTTTGGAGACAGTAATTTTGCAGTAAATCCCAGCTCAAGGTAATCTGTAATTGATCTAAAGCAAAGTTTGCTTTCGGTTAAATTTAAGTTCTTTCAGCAATGTTTTATTCCTCGCTCAGCACATCTCGTGTGTGTGTGTGTGTGTGTGTGTGTGTGTGTGTGCGCGCATGCAGGACGATGCGCGGCAGCTGTTTGCTCTATCTGCAGCAGCAGAGGAGCAGGGCATCTTAACTGATGATCTGGCCAATGTGATCCGCAGACTGTGGGCCGACAGTGGGGTTCAGGGATGTTTCACCCGATCTAGAGAATATCAGCTCAACGACTCTGCTGCCTAGTGAGTGTCTACACACACAAACACAAAATACTGCTCCTGCTTCACATCTTACTATACATTTACACTCCCATACGCATGCTCCATCTAGAATTTAGTTAAATTAGACTCTAGTAAATATATTTTAAGCATAGTCTTACTAGTTATGCTCATCACTACAGTATTTTATTGGTAGGTATTTCACTGGCATGGATATGGTGTAACGCTGTGGAAGCCCAAATTCTAAAATGCATATAGCTCCGCCCCTAAAATCTCATTGGATGAGTCATGCTCACGGTCTGACTGAATTGAATTCCTTATAAATGCATAAATTGCTGCACTGATAGGCATGAAAATGGTCTAAAATTAGATTAATTGATTTTTATGTTAATTATTTTTATGACTATTTTTATTAATTATTTTTGGAACAATGTGCATTTCAAACCTCAAAAATACCCTGGCAATGTAAGAAAACCATGTTTATGTGTGTGATCATATTCTTACAACAGAGATGGGCTTGATGTTTAAATATGTATACATGCACAAAAAGCACAGAGACGGTGATGAAGTTGTTTGCATGCAGAGTGATAGCACTTTAGGTTGGCTACATGACCTTTATACATTACTGTTCAAATTTTGAGGTAAGAAGTCTCTTCTGCTCACCAAAGCTGCATTTATTTGATTACAAATACAGTAAAAATATGGTCAAATATTACAGTTTTAAATAATATTCAAATCAATTTGAATATATTTTCAATATAATTTTAGCATCATTACTGCAGTCTTCAGTGTCACATGATCCTTCAGAAATCATTCTAATATGCTGATTTGCTGCTTAAACATTTCTAATTATTATCAATGTAAAAAACAGTTGTGCTGCTGCTTATTTGGAAACTGTTCAGCATTTTTTATTTTTTGACATTTTAAGTTTTTTTTTAATCGAATGCACACTTAAGTAAAATGTAAGTATTAATAAAAACAGTAGCTTAAAATAGATGGCTTAATCCTAAAACACACTCGTTGGTGTCTTTTATCATGTTGTTGTTTTATGAGAGCAGTAATCCACTCGAGGCCGTGTGTTAGTCATTTTTCAGCAGTTAAATCCTCTCCCTTCACTCCTTCACTTCTGTCGGATCACTGCAGCTCATGCCTCACACGGCCTGTTGTTTAATTAGATTTCACTTCAGAGCTGCATAAACACAAACACTTGAGGAACACAATTGTGCGAGGAGTGGCAGCACAAAACTAAATTACAAATCTCTCCCTAGACAGAATGTGACTTTAATGGTGTTTTAGCACCAGCACATAAACCCTGATGCATGATGGGAGGCAGGTTCAAGCAGGGATCTCAATGCCAAGTCCATCTGTTTTTGTTAGCAGAAATGTCTCCTGCCTTTAAAGAGGTCACAATGTGAACGCACTGACCTTCACTGACCCACACACCCCCAACACCCCCCTGCCCCACACATACACACTGTGACATTAAATTGAAAGTTTGGACACATTTGACTGAATTTGCTTCATCAGTCTTAACCTTTCGTTCTGAAGGTGATTGCTTAGATGCATATAGTTTTGTAGACAAATACAAATAAATGTAAGTGTTTAATGAATATACAACCCAAAATCCAGAAATGTTGGGACACTTTTTAAAATTTGAATAAAATGAAAACTAAAAGACTTTCAAATCACATGAGCCAATATTTTATCCACAATAGAACATAGAGAACATAATAAATGTTTAAACTGAGAAATTGTATACTTATCCACTAAATGAGCCCATTTCAAATTTGATCCCTGCTACAGGTCTCAAAAAAAGTTGGCACGGGGCCAACAAAGGGCTGAAAAAGCAAGAACTTTTGAAAAGATTAAGCTGGGAGAACATCTAGAAACAAGTTAATTGACATCAGGTCTGTAAAATGATTAGCTGTAAAAGGGATGTCTTGGAGAGACAGAGTCTCTCAGAATTAAAGATGGGCAGAGGCTCTCCAATCTGTGAGAGTCCGTAAAAAGATTGTGGAATACTTTAAAAGCAACGTTCCTCAACGTCAAATTACAAATTACAAACAATCTTTGCAAATCTCATCATCTACAGTGCATAACATCATCAAAAAGATTCAGAGAAACTGGAGAAAACTCTGTACATAAGGGACAAGGCCTTTGTTGGATGCCCGTGGTCTTCGGGATCTCAGACAACACTGCATCACTCATCGGCAGTGATGCATTACTAAATGGGCCTAGGAATACTTCCAGAAACCACTAAACACAATCCGCCGTGCTATTTAGCTGCCAGCTAAAGCTCTATCATGCAAAATGGAAGCCATATGTGAACATGGTCCAGAAGCGCTGTCGTGTCCTGTGGGCCAAGGCTCATTTAAAATGGACTGTTTCGAAGTGTCCAAATTTGACATACTTGTTGGAAATCAGGGACGCCGTGTCCACCGGGCTAAAGAGGAGGGAGACCTTCCAGTGTGTTATCAGCGTTCAGTTCAAAAGCCAGCATCTCTGATGGTATGGGGGTGCATAAGTGCATACGGCATGTTTTGGAAGGCACTATGAATGCTGAAAGGTATATAAAGGTTTTAGAGCAACATATGCTTCCCTCCAGATGACTTGTATTTCAGCAGGACAATGCAAAACCACATACTGCAGCTATTACAACAGCATGGCTTCGTAGTAGAAGAGTCTGGGTGCTGAATTGGCCTGCCTGCAGTCCACATCTTTCACCTATAGAGAACATTTGGCGCATCATTAAACTAAAAATAATCACAAAATGAGCTAATTTTGTGCATAAAATTGTAAAATTTCTCAGTTTAAACATTTGTTATCTATCTTCTATTGTGAATAAAATATTAGCTCATGTGATCTGAAATTCTTTTTATTTATTTTTTTCAAATTTAAAAAACGT
Source organism: Barbus barbus (assembly GCF_936440315.1). Taxonomy (NCBI): domain Eukaryota; kingdom Metazoa; phylum Chordata; class Actinopteri; order Cypriniformes; family Cyprinidae; genus Barbus; species Barbus barbus. The sequence continues at coordinate 27,407,596 of NC_136753.1, read as the reverse complement.
CCCAACATTTCCGTAATTCGGGTTATAAAAAGGTTCTACCTGATAAATATTAAGACAATCAGGTATTGATATTAATAATTTAATATACATAAATATGTTGTTTAAATGTAAAGTAGATAAATAAAATATATAATATTCTTATTAAAAAATCCTTATTTACATTCAAGGTCAAGATAAATATTTATATAAAGATTAAGCATTTATTTATAATTAATTTTATTATAAAGTCTATAAATTATATGTGTATAATTTTTAACTTTGGAATAAATGTGTATGCATGTATGCATTTATAGATGTATATGTTTGTTTCTTTGTTTTTCCATTTCAGGTAAAATGTAGTTTCATGTGCGTTTTATTTAATTTCTTTTTAACTGATATAGATAAAATACATGTATGGTTGAAGATATAATTGTGGTTAACAGCTAAACACAAAATCTCATGAGTTCTGGGCCTAAAAACTTTAAGAACCCTGCAGCAGTCGGATACTTAATGGCAATACATAAGTTAGTCCTTAACCAAGATCAAAAGAAGCATTAAGAGTTGCTTTTCAGCTCAGTATATTTGTTGAAGTCCTCACATTCCCACATCTCAGACTCATCCTGCTGTAGTTAAAGCAGATGGAGTCTGTCACGATCCTCAGGCCATGCAGCTGAAAGCCCTGCTTCTCTCTGCCCATCATATGATCTTCATCCTGAAACCTTCTGTAGTGCCGCCCATTAAAACTAGTGCTGGCGGGAAGACTAGCGTTCTAGGAAATAAACTTTCAAAGCATGAAATGTGAATTAACAGTCAAACTAAAGGAAGATAGTGGGTCATTTCAGTTAATCTCACAATAGATGAGCTCTGTTTTTCATTTATGATTGCAGTTATAAATGACTCTGGGCTAAACCGTTTTATTCAGAGTAATGCGATTTGTATTTAATAGTGAATGCATAACCTCAGGAAATAAGTATTTTATTTGTGTTTAATTTAATAGAATTATTGTTCTTGTTGTCACCTGTTGATGTTGTAAATCAGTTTGAACTGAAGAGTTTACAATGTAATTCACAAATGGCATGCAGACACACACACAGACACAGTATACATGCCACAGGCAACAGAGGTGAAGATTAGAGCTGATCGGCTGTGAACACGGGCACATTTCTACATGTCCTTTCTCGTGCTTTACAGACTAATGCCATAATAGAGGGAAATAGTTCAATTACCACATGCTTATGTGAATATATTGAATTTATTAAACACATCTGGGTCATATATTTAACTGATATAGTTAAAATATTTTTTAAATCAAATAATTTTAATGTTATAGCCAATTTTGAAGGATTTTTTTTTTTTATGAACTGACTGAATACTTGTTGAAAATATATATATTTTTACCTTTTTCATTTTTTTTTTTTTTTTTTTTTACAGCAATGAATTTTTATATATATATATTTTTTTTCTAGGTGTAAGATATAATATAATATAATGTGTGTATATATAATATATAATTTTGTGTGTGTGAAGTATGGCTCTTCTTGACAGGCTTTTGTAATATTCACCCATAAAGGAGAAAAGGGTTGCATCTTAACTGTTTAAATGGTCAGAAAACCCTTTGTTTTCACATTTATAGGTGAAATTATAAGGACTATTATGAAACTGAAATGGTATCTTCTGTCGATCACATGTTGTGAAAGTATGACCTAATTCTTCAGCCTGAATCATGATGTATGAAAGGTCAGTGTCAGTCAGGGTTGCCATAGTAATGCGCTCAGCGCTGGGGCCTGTAGCCTGTCCAACAGCGATGGCTCACTGAGCTAATATGACTGTTTATGGCTTCCAGTCAAAGTCTAATTCACACACGAGCAGCTGTTGTGTTGCTGAAACTGCTGAAGATTGGACTCAAATCAAATTTCACTGATTACTGTACACAGCAGGCAGGTTTACTGTATGAAATAGGCAAATGACTGGCTGCATAAACTATAGTATATAAAATAGTTGCATATATATATCTATCTATACACACATGCATACACACATACACGCACGCACACACGTTTGTTTTTGTGAAAAGTGGGGACATCCCATAGGCGTAATGGTTTTTATACTGTACAAACTGTGTGTGCTATTGCCCTACACCTAAACTTAGCCCTCACAGGAGACTGTGCATTTCTACTTTGCCCAAAAAAAACTCACTCTGTATGATTTATAAGCATTTTGAAAAGTGGGGACATGGGTCAATGTCCTGAAAAGTCACCTTCACCTTGTAATACCCGTCATACCTGTGTCATTATACAAATTTAAGTCCTCATTTGTCACAAAAACACACACACATACACACACATACATATGCATGGATTGTGGGATACAGTGGTTGCAGTATGTAATTGAAATGTAATGGCATTGGTTAAATAAGTCTCAAGTGGTCTGTCATGTAAATAATCTCTATTCTAGAGGGGTTTGCTGACTAAAAAGTTGCGAACTCCTGTAGTAAGAAATACTGTAGTATTCAGTTGCAAGCAGTCCATTGTAAACACAGCTTATCAGGCACTAAAACAGGTGTCGGATCTCAAAAGCGAGCGCAGATGCGGTGAATACAAACACCATTCCCCTGCTCACATACTCTATGACTGTGACACAGAAATGAAGGCAGATTTAATGCTGCTCTCAGCAGGTCACTGAGAATGAAGCTTTTTAAGACTGACTGCATATATTAATGATTAATTCTCATGACACTTCTTCATTTGAGCTGTGATGTGAGTGACCTAATTGCATATATATGTGTTTTTGTGTAGTTATCTGAATGATATGGACAGGATAGGACGGGCAGACTACATCCCCACCCAGCAGGACGTCCTGAGGACCCGAGTGAAGACCACTGGGATCGTGGAGACACATTTCACTTTTAAAGATCTGCACTTCAAGTGAGAAACATTTAATGCTTTGTGTCTAGAAGCAACACAGTCATATCAACAGTTTCCTAAAAATGTGTCATTGCACTAGTTTCTCGACATGCAAGCTACATGCAAGTAAAAAATATTTATATATTAAAATATTAAGTTGAATAAATTAAAATAAATATTTGTAGATTTGTTTTATACATTACAAATATTTAATTATAAAAATATGTAATTTAATTATTTTGCATGTGGTTTTCATGCTTGCAACTTTTGATCAAATTGAAAACTATTAAAATAATGTAAGCAAAATCCTTTAAATTGAATGTATTTAATGTCTTATCACGCCCTTCCACCAGTTAAATATTTCTTGGAATTCGGAGCATTTGCAATGCCTCGTGATCTGCTTTCATTATGCTACTTCATGGAGCAATATTAATATTATACACAAAACAATCTATTATAAAATAAGAGTTCTGAATGTGTCGAACAGGTTACTATAGAGCTAGAGAAGCTATATGGAAAGTGAAAGGGATTCTCATTATCTTCGGTTTGTCTTTGTTCTGAGACCCTCATGAAATGTTAATGGTCACGCGAAAAGTGACACTTTCACCTTCTGCTGCTGCATTTCAGTATCTTCAACATAAAATATTCTCCCTTTTTATGGCCTCCTTATTCCCTCCTCTCTTCAGGATGTTTGATGTGGGAGGTCAGAGGTCAGAGCGGAAGAAATGGATCCATTGCTTCGAGGGAGTAACAGCCATCATCTTCTGTGTGGCTCTGAGCGCTTATGACCTGGTGCTGGCAGAAGATGAGGAGATGGTGAGTTTCAGATACAGCCTTAAAACAATAGGCTTGGAGAGGTTTAGTTTTAGGTGTGCTCTTTTTAAAATAATCAGAGCCACAGCAAAGTCATGGAAAATATTGCGGGTTATTGAGTTATGAATTTGTATGATTAGTTTTGCAAACCTTGTCCAAGAATTGTACATTTCCAAAAAGTATTTATTTTGAGGTTGAGCAATATATTTAAACAAATGAATAATGTTATATAAAATTATACAATTGGGAAAGTATTTCTTTATTTTAATGTTGAGCAATACATTAAAATATAGCATTATAAGATTGGGGAAATATTGAATTATTTAAGGTTGAGCAGTAAGCTTAAACATATTAAAATTATATAATAAGATTTTGGAAGTATTTCATTATTTTGCGATACATTTAAAATTGTTAATTTATCATAAGATCTGGGAATAATTCATTTTAAAAATTCTCTTTATTCATATAGCATTTTATGCGATCAATATTGACATTGATATAGTGATATTGACTGAATTAGTATTAAAATTAGTAACAATTTAAGTAAACACTTTTCTTAAAACGAGTAAATAGCTACTTGAGCATGTGGATATTTCGAAATCAGTTCTCAGTTTTAATTTAGACTGGTGTCTTTTGTGTTACCAACAGTCACAACACTGACTAATGCATAACTAATACTAATAAAGACCCTTGTCAAACTAGTGTACACTAGACTGCAGCCTCTACAGAGCAAACGTAAGATGACAGCGCCCTCTGATGTTGAGTTACTGTGCAGCATCTTCAGTTTCTCAATCGTCACACTCCTCTTTTTCAGAACCGCATGCATGAAAGCATGAAGCTGTTCGACTCCATCTGTAACAACAAGTGGTTCACCGAGACCTCCATCATCCTCTTCCTCAACAAGAAGGATCTGTTTGAGGAGAAGATCACACGCAGCCCTCTCGCCATCTGCTTCCCGGAGTACTCAGGTCTTTGACTTCACCACTGCTTATTCAAAATCACATTATCCCACAAATGAACATTCTTTTGTCATGTGTAGTGCAACCAAAACATTATAGTTACCATTAAGTTATTTTGCTAAAAACAGTTTTTTAAAGGTTCAAATATTTCCTGTTATACAGGAGCCGATAAATACGACGAGGCTGCCAGTTACATCCAGACCAAGTTTGAGGAACTCAACAAGAAAAAAGACACCAAGGAAATTTACACCCACTTTACCTGCGCGACTGACACTAAGAACGTGCAGTTTGTGTTCGACGCCGTCACTGACGTCATCATCAAAAATAACCTGAAGGACTGCGGCCTTTTTTAATGAAGGTGGCCAAGAGAATGATGAGGTTAATACACACACATGAACCATTCATGCTCAAAACACACCTCTGTGTTCAGATACACTATAAAAATAGTATTTTTAACAAGATTTTCCAAGGCTGCATTTATTTGATCAGAAATACAATAAAAACAGAAATATTGTGAAATTCTATTACAATTTAAATGAACTGTTTTTGATTATAATATATTGTAAAATGTAATTAATTCCTGTGATCAAAGCATCATCACTTCAGTGTCACATGATCCTTCAGAAATCATTCTAATATGCTGATTTGTTGCTCAGAATTTTTTTTTATTGCGCTGTTTCACATCTTTGTGGAAATTAATACATTTAGTTTTTCAGGATTCTTTGACAAAAACAGCTTTTAATTTATATACAATCACATAATGTTTTTTTGATCAATTTAATGCTTAATCAGTGCTAAAGCTCATTGAGGCTAACCTTTTTAAACTGATCATTAGATGATAAATTGCTTACTTTTAATTTATTGCGTCAAACTGTTAATAACCTTCTTGATTTGTTGTGTTATTCCTCAGGAAGGTGTAAACTGTTTGATGGAGCTGGTTCGACACGACATGCTAGACTGCCTTCAACTACCTATAAGAATCGTAATGTTTTTTATGTGACAACCTGAAAAAGACTCGTGAACAAGGAAAAGAGAAACTTCACTGAATTCCAGCACACCATCCTTCTTTCCAGAACCTGATTTTAACTTGGTTCTCAATGTGTAAATATTTAATTTTGCAGTTATTTTCTGCTAGGAAACAGGTGGAGAGTCAGGATTATATTCTGATATTTGTTTCTATTGAGCTTTGGTTTCGTTTCTGACAGGTTACCAATGGGGGTGGGGGAGGACTTCTTTTATGGATGTTCTCATTTTATTAAACTCAATAGCAAAATGCTTCTTTTGTAAAGTTAATGTGAGCACAGAAAGAAAACGAGACATCTCTTTTGTAACATCCCAGGCTCCATCTATATATTGTTGCATGACGGATCATATGAAATTGCTCGCTCGCTCCGATCCACGGCGTGACATTCCCTCATGTCTCGCTCTCTCTACTAGCTTGACTTTGACACCGTCCAGAATTGACTCGCGTGTAAAATATTTATATCCACCCTCACATTTCTCCTTCCTGTTGCTGTACCATCCCTTCTTTTGCGCGATGTCTGTGCCTTGTTTTCACTGTCTGTAGATCATAGGGCTGCTTTTATTCACGCTATTAAATGAGAAGTGTAAAGTGTTGAGCACATTTTAAGAGCTAAATAAAACTTAGGCCACAGTCTTTGGGTTAATATCGAAGTACCATAAAAGATTTCATTGGAAATAAAAGTTGATATGTAAGATAGACTTGTGCTCCTTGTCTTTTTTTGTATTGTATGTCTCTTGATGCAGCACATTAGTTTTTGCTGATGCTGGTTGTACAACTCTTCCAAAGACCTAAGAGATGATGCCAACCCTCAGACGACATACAAAACTTTTGCTAGAAGTTTGATCGCAACATATAATCATTGCTGTTAATAGTGTTCACCGTCAGTTTGATTACATGACATTAACTGCTTGATTTTTACCATTCATTTCTGCCATATGGACATCAACTTGAGACTCCTCACCACTGATGAGCTATTATTATTTAATACTAATAGATACTGTTTATATTTAGATATTACTAAATATAATGTAGAAACTAAATTTTTTATGTAAAGCTGCTTTGCAACGATTTTCATCGTGAAAAGCACTATACAAATAAACGTAATTTATTCCATTTTAATGTATATTTATACACTTCTGCACACAACCACATGATGGCGCTAGATAAACATTTTGTGTAAATAATGAATCCCGCTGACGAAACTATTTCCTAAGATCTTTACATACAAAACGATAAAATAAAGCATAAAAAATACAAACCCGAGCCAACATCTAAATCTTAGAAAAACTCTTGTTTTAGACCAAAATGCTTCTTGTGTAAACCAATGTTGAACATATGGTCAAGGTGCATGAATAAAATAGACTTGGCAATATTTCTTATTTCATAACTCTTTTTAATTCATATTTTGTTATAAATAAACATTATTCTCACTCAATCAGTGCAGTTCTCAGGTGTGAAGCGTTTGTTCTTCGCTCACGTTTCACTTCTCGCTCTTTGATTGGCTGGCAGGCGGACGCGTGTCGCTGATTGGTTGAGATTCTTCTGACAGGAAACTGACGGCGCAGTCAAAAGCGCTCAGTCCAAACACAAGCAGAAGACTCGTCTGCATCAGGAGCTTTTCTATTGTTCTGGACAGCTTTATAACTCTTGCATATTTTATTTTTTGTGTACAGTTGGTAAGTGCTTCAAACTCTCTTAGGTTGCATATCCGCACAGCTGTGCATTATTTAAATACGATATTTATGCCACATCTGTCTTTATTTATTTTTCAGGGGAAACTGAGGTGGACTAACTCGGCAAAAGAAAAATAAACATGGTGATTGTTATACTTTGCTTGCTTTAGTACTTGTTCGATATTGTTGTCTAAAAAAGATAATATTTCTAACAAGGGTTGCGTCTTTAGTTCATGCAATTTATCTAATTCATGCAATTTAACGAAGAACATAGTCATATTGAATCAACAGAATTTATACGGAATATGAAATATTACATATACTAACTATTCCAGGTTTTTCTTTTATTAACTGTATATTTGGGCTGTCAAAAAGTCATCAGCATGTTGTTTTATGTAGGCTACTAGTAACAAAATCAAGTAGTCAATTCCCTTCTGTCTCTGAGAGGACAGATTGCAGCAACCTTTGCAAAACATTTACTGTGGTAACCAAAACTGTAAGGTGGTGTTTTTTTTGTGCACTTCCACTAAAATGTCAGTTAAGAGTCTAAAAAGCTGTATCTTGAATTAATTTGTTCATATGCTGCAATGCTGCACCCAATATTTAAATATTAATATGACACATGCACTGATGCCTTTTGTGCCTCCCTCAGGCATTATAAACTATCTTGAACTGTAATTTTAAAATGAAATGTAGGTTTTCAGCAGTGATGGAGGTTAACCACCACCCAGCTCTATGCATTTTTCATGGCCTCTGGCAACCGCTGGCTTTTCAACACACACACTTGCAGCTTAGAGCCAAATGGCTAAGTTCTCACAGCTGTGATAACATCATGGAGTGGTCACTGGTCCTATAGCTCTGCCTCAACCCAGTCTATACGCATTCATAGGTGTTTTTTCTGCTTTTCAAAAGCATTCCCAAAAAATCCCAAATGCTTAACGGCTACAGCAGAGCTGGAAGTGAAAGTAAAGTAAATCGCCTGAGAGTAGGGTGATGTTATTGCTGGATAAACGGGGACTTTCTGGTTGTTAAGAGGTGTGGACCTTAGATTCAGAATCTACTTTGATAACGCCAAGCCTAGTCGAGAGGAATTTTGTCGTTTTTGTTAGAATTAAGGAGGGTGCAAGACATTCTGGAGAGTTGTTGTTATAATAATAAAACCACTTGAAATAAGATTTACTTGAAATAAATGTTAACAAACTTCTCATTTTCATATAGTTTAACTTGATGTGCTAAAATAGCTTAAGCAAAAACTGAAAAATACAAAATTAATAGACATCTAATAAAAAGAGCAAAATGACAAACATACATTTTATTAACTTTATTCAAATTAAAATGGAAAATACAAAAATATGTAAAACTATTACAAATATATAATAGCATCTCAATGATGCTAAAATAGCTTTTTTTTTTTTTTTTTTACAATTTTTCTTCACTTTATAATTTATATAAAATTTAAATTTTTTTTTTATTTTATTTCTCTATAAAATGTTAATGTTAATGCAATGGTACTCCTGTTCTGTTGAATATTTAGTACTTGTAGATGTAATTCCCTGCTAGAAGTGCATTACTGTAAAGGTTTTTTTTTCTTCCTTGTATTAAACCCTCCCAAACAGACATAATGAACCCAATTAGTCTGATTGCTGTTCATTTGCTGTGAACTATAGCCAACACAGTGCAGCATTGTCCCAAAAAATGCCCTTTTTGACCACAACAAACCGTGCATTAATCATGAACTTGAGGTGGGAGAAGTGTGGCCTCTCTTTCTTACAGAAGCGGGGCAGGAAGGTACTCCTCTTGTTTCCCGTTCCCACAATCGGTGCGGATGTATCTGCATGCATCATGCTCTGACTTTTCTCCCCCGAGTCTCTGCCAAATGGATTGTTTGTTTCTCTCCCACTCATGTTGTTGATTAATGCTGCTGGATTACACTGTGGAAAACTCTGGACTGCTTTCATCTGAGGGGAAAAACAGTCAACTTTATGGCCTGTTTGATTGGCCTGGTCCATGGATTGTTTTCCAAGGCGATTTATAGTTCCTGGACACATCAGTCTAGCAATGGATTCACAGGTTTTTTTAGAACATTTGAGGAACAAGCTCATCTTGTCCTTATGACAATGTACTGTGACTGTACAACAGTATAGTGCAGGTTTATTATTGGTAACTCAAAGCGTTCTCATTACGTGAAAAAAAGCCTAAATTTCAAACAATAAAATCACAAACTTAAACTAAAATGAAAAGACAAAATATAAAAATTTATATCTAATTTGAAAAATTGATAAATGTAAATAGAGAATCTAATTTATAATGCTGACGAAACATGACAAAATAACTAAAACTTTAACAAAAAGAGAAAAATTAAAAATACTGACAAAACACAACAGAATAAATAAATAAATAAAAAAAACTCAAAACATTGTCAAAATACCAAAAATTAACAAAAATTTTAATGAAAGTTCAATATTATTAAACACTAATAGTTGGGCGATACTTTAATAAAAAAAAAAAAAGTGTAGTCAATGCACTAACTTTTGTTTTTCTTTTTTCTTTCTCTAGCTGTGCGTTCGCAGTTCAGGCGACTGTTTCCAGGACCAGATGCGCTACATGATGAGGTCTCTGCAGGATCTGAAGCAGATACGAGAACCCGCCGACCAATCAAAGTGCTCGTACGCGACTCGAGCCTGTCAGAAAAGGGCGCAACAGCAGGAGCAGCTCAGTCGCCTGCGGATCTCCGACGTCAGCGATGCCAGCACCTATGATTCTGCCTGCTGTCTGGCCAGTCCGCTGGAGGAAGAAGAGAATGAGGAAGCCAGGGTTGGCCGTCTACCTCAAGGCTCCCCGAGCAGCATGAAAAGCCTGGACTTTGATTCGGGATATTCTGAAGCATCATGGCAGGACGAGGGTGTGGTGTTGAGGCGTACGAGGAATGTGCGCGTTTCATCGTCCGCATGTGTCCGCACCAACCGAATCCGACCCAAATCCACATCAGACGCATGCCTGGAGCGCTGGACGTCATTTGAGGCCAGCGACCCAACGGACTGGACCACATCTTTGTTAACCAGAGGCCGTAATAGGCAACCATTGGTTCTCGGGGACAACAGCTTTGCAGATCTTATTAAGAACTGGATGGATCTTCCAGAGTGCCCAGATTCTGCAGAACTCAAGCTGAACGCCAGCCGCAAAATAGCCAAGGACTTTCTGGTCAACATGCGACGGAAATTAGCGAGCATGTCAAAGGGAGTTGAGGACAGAAAGGCTTGCACTAAACGCATGTCTTGTCCTGTGGGATTTCAAGCCCCCAAACCCTTCTTTCACCAGTCCCACACAAGTTTGCACCAGTTGGGACCTGACTTTTACCAGTTCAGTGCTGTCATGAAGACGGGGAGTCGACAGCCTATCATATGCAATGACATCATTGGATACATCTGATGTGTTTATGAAAACAGACTGGAGTTTACTTCAAAAATGTCTAATTGTTCTGTGTATTAATAAATATTGTAATAAATGCTTTTTGTATAAAAGAATCTCTTCTGCTGCATTTTTCTAAGAGTCAAAGTATGTTCAAAAACATTTGATTGAGGCTTTCACAATGTGAATATGGCATAAAAGCAGAGTTGTGCCTTAAATATAGTTTAAAGCAAAAATCACAAGGCTTGTTGCTTTCATAAACCAGCTGCAACTGAAATATGAAAAACATTGTTTTTTCAATGCATTTATTAAAGAATCAGAATAAACCGGTCTTGCAGTTCCTAATCTCCAATTATTTTAAATGCTGGCCAACATTCAATTTGTTTCGCTCTCTTAAGCTTGACCAACTCCTACATTCAACTGCAATCAAATTATTAGAACTTTTCTATTTCATGTGCATAACTATTTAAGTCTCTTAAAGTGTTGTGCTATAGTTTCCACATATCACCAAACAGCTCATATACTGTGCAAATATTTTACTTAATTTCTAAAAGGCAAAAATGAGGTGACTCATGGAATGCACTTGTCAAAATAAGACTTCACTGACGGAATGATGAGATTTTGACAGTCAGTACTTTATTTTTTAATATTAAGAATTTTACTTTAGAATTTGAAGGCTTGCAACAGAATACATTAGAAAGAAAAAACCCCAGCTGCCAAGTCTTTTGTGAATGAGACCCACTGCTGTAATGTGATTAGGACTGAACACACAAATGTGTCTAAAGGTGATTCAATTAATTAACTGAAGCAGATGCAGCTCATTTGGGTCTCTGGCTCTGCTCTGGAAGTGTCTTCATTCATGCTAATCGGGAGGTGAGGGCTGGGTGGTCATGACTGCATAACAAAGGGATGAGGGTGGGATTTAACAAACCACAGGGGTCATATTGATACAGGACACATCATGTTTAAAAGAATTAAAGATATTTCACTTACAGACAGTAAAATGATGAGATTCTTCACAAAAAACACTTTCCAGTTCAAGTTTTACATTGCAAAATAATGATTAATTTTGATTAACTAACATTTTAAAAGACTAATAAATGTAAACGTTTCCCTTTAAAAAAAAAAAAAGTTTAATCATTTTAAAATTTTAAATCAACCAAAGCTTTATAACCAGCATTATCTTCAGTGTACTTTACATAAGATACTGTTCCATAAGAATAGTTGCTGTGATTTAATGTAGAGAGTGTTTATTTATGTAAGGGTGTGGTATGGACTCGCTCATAATTATAGAGGAACAGGAAGGTCACTGTTATGCCTAAGTAACATCGGCTATGTTGAGAATGAAGTACTTGCTTACTGCACAGTAGCTATAGTGCATACTATTTAGAAAAAAACGTACAGTAAGTATTTTAGTTGCAACAGGAAGAACCCGTGCATAACCTTGAGATCTCTCAGCAGACTGATGTTAGATGCACACATGCATGCAGAGGGGAGTGAGGGGTTAATGAAGGAGTGTGGCTTCAAATGACAGTTATGCTGGAAAGCCTTAGGAAAATCCCCATTATCCCAAAATAAACACTAGGGGACAAAAGTCTTGAAATCTCAGACAGATCTCATGACATATTCAGGTTAATATTATGCAGGTAAACATTGAATATAGCCAGATTAATGCAGTGTGGAATATTTCCATTAAAAACAGCTGTATGTCAGCATACACACCTTAGTTTCAGGCGATCAGTATGAGCCGAGAGATCACTGTACAGTATAGCAGAACCATTGTACAAGTCAGTGATGCTCAACTTATGGTTTTCCTGAAATGAGAAAGAAGTACAAACATATGTCACTCAATGTGTGTTTTCATCTAGACTGTCAGATGTTTTTTTTAATTAACCAATTTCCTACATGCACTGCTCTTCAAAAGTTTGGGATCAGTAAGACTTTTATTTAAGAAATCAATACTTTTATTCAACAAGGATGCATTCAATTTGGCCAAGAAAAGAATCTTGAAAAGACTGTATCATGGTTTCCACAAAAGTATGAAAAATTGTTAAGTAAATGTTTTACTTGAGCAGCAAAGCAGCATATTAGAATGATCATGTGACACTGAAGACTGGAGTAAAGATGCTGAAAATTCAGCTTTGAATCACGGGAATAAATTACATTTTCAAATATATTCAAATAGAAAACAGCTATTTTGAATTGTACATTTCACAATGTTACTGTTTTAACTGTATTTTTAATCAAATAAATGCAGCCTTGTCGAGCATAAAAGACTTCTTTCAAAAACATAAAAAAATCGTACCGACCCCAAACCTTTAAATTCTGGAGCATGCATTTATGTGGCACAAAATCAGTTCTAGTTCCTAAGAAAGACAAAGATTTCAAAAACTGGTGTGAGACTGAGTGTGAATGGTATCTGATGTCTTTTAAGTGTCTGATGTTGACAGCGTGTGCGCCTTAACCTTAATGTTTTTCAGAAGTTCCTCCAAGGTCATTTCCTTTTGACCCTCACGCCAGCCCTGCACCAGGAAGTCGTCCCAGAGAGAGTACCGCCTCCCCGCGACCTGCCGACAGACACGACACACCGGCTCTAAAACACATGCTTAACAAACATCTGCATTCTCAGTTGAGGGTATAGGCTAATTCTCCCATGCATACTACTTCTAGTTCACTAAGTCTGCATGAACTACATGGATGTGGCGTTAACAGCTGATATAGATCTTGTTAACCCTGCTGACACATTTGCAGCTCATGTCTTGGATGTCAAACGCACTTCAGGTCAGAGGTCATATAACACCAGAGACAGGATAAACAGAAAACAATTAATGTGAAAAAAACTATATTTATTATAATATTTGTCTGATTTCATTATACATTTGACATTACAATGTAAGGTTTGCAAGCAGTTTTGGTCTTTCCTCACTGAAGGAAAAGAAAAAAATGACAAAAAAAAAAAGTTGCATCTCACATGAACTGACTTGCTTAAAAAGACTTTACTAATACCATTCTCCTGAGGCACACTGCAGTTCATACATTACAGTAAATTTGAGTCCATTTGCACAAGTTTGAATTATTCTGTGCATCAAAAAATTGGTGTAGAAACAATTTTCACTTAGAAATTGCTAGTAAATTTCACAAATCATTACAAAGGAACAGCAAGTCACAGATTGAATTAAAAATGAAATTGAAGAAACACTGAAATCGTATTTGCTAGTACAACATACTCCATAACCTTAGTTTTATTTACTACTTAAAAAAAACATTTTTACAGTGTATACTGGTAAAAATTAAGAGAGAACATACTACAAACATCTCATTTACAACCTTTGGTCTGCAGTTTATAAATTATGAATGATAAATTCAAAGACTTTTTTCATCTGTGCAAACAGTTTGCCCAGAGGTGCAATACATGAAAATGTAAAAAGATTTTATGACAGCTCTGGAAAAAGGAAGTTCAGTCCTGCTCAGTAAAACAGATCCATGTCTTGACTTGATCTTGCTGACAGCATTTCAAACATACGTCATGTAGAAGTATGCATAAACCTTCAGCTAAAAATACACTGCTTTCATGTGATCAAGTACAGCACTAAATACAGAACCCAAAGCCAGGCCTCAAATTCCCCCAGGAGCAAAGGATCTTTGATAACATTTATGCCTCTGTACTCTTACTGTATGAGCAAGTGAGTCATCTGCATTTAATTTTATTTTGTCCTAAAATGAAAAATTATTTACAATTGATTATATCTCCAGAGCTTTCAATGAGCAATAAAATTGTCCTCTGGGTTAGTTCATTTTAGCACCAACCTGAGACACGACACTTCTGCGGGACTTCATACCTGTGTGTGAAATACGTGGATTTCATTCGTTTAAGGAAGCTGTTCTTCCTGGGCTCATAATAATAATAATAAACTAATACTATAACACAAAAGTACCATGGAAATACCATATTTCTGGACATGCACCATGGTGATACCATAACATTCTCTGAAGTAATTAGGATATCATGCACATATCAAATGAAAATGGTAATTACAGAGTGCCCAGATGATCGGCACATACACTATTGATCACATTTTTTGTTAATAAAAAAAATATATATATTTTTTTTTATTAATATGCTCACCAATGCTGCATATGATCAAAAATACAGTAGAACAGAAATATTGTGAAATATTATTAGTAAAAATAACTGTTTTTTAAAGTAAGTTCAAAAGAACAATGTATTTGAAATAGAAATCTAGTGTAACATTAACATTTCTTCAAAAAAAACAAAAAACATAACTGACCTCAAACTTTTGAATAGTAGTGTAAATCAAAGTTATCTAAACCAGAAATATTTGCAGTATTGGATATAATGGCATAATTCAAGTCTTCAGATATCACTGTCCAAAAGTGGTAGGTCAAGTTCCCTACTCAGTCCTGTAAATAGCAAGACTAGCACATATTTTCAACCACAGTCATTTAAAAAAACCAATCAATTTGTCATGCTGTGCCGACACCGACCACATTGCAGTGCATTCACCAGATAGATCTACTCCACCCAATCTGCGGCCATAACTTCACTTTCAGAAGTTAGACTTTCCCTCACAGTGCTTGTGTGCTGATATCTGTGATATTCCTACATGGCATCTGTCATCTTTGACTACTATGTCTAATATCAAGGTTGAAATGAATAAAGGCACCATATACAATACATAAGAAAAGCAATGCAATCATTTCAGGAATGGATGAAATCTCAATGCATGCTAAGGCTTCTTAACTAAGAAAGTAGGGGTCAATCTATCCACAAATGAAAGGGTATACTGACAGCGTTAACCTCTCAGTGGGAGGGTTAAAAATAAGCATAGTAATGTGGAAACCCGTTAGTCTTTGGGAAAGATGCAAATCCTAATTGAAGACGTCTAAGCCTGTAGAAAGCCTCCTCAGATCCAGGCCATAAACCTTTATAATCCCATCACCTGATTGTATCTGTGTTGCGGAGCCACACGTCTTAATGCTTGATTTATCTACGTATACTACCATTCAAAAGTCTGAGGTCAAAACACCACTGATAAACACATTATGGGCACCAGAGATTGGGACTTGGCAGGGATCTTTTTATTGTTTTATTCTAAGTTAATGTTGAAAAAATATTACGCATAGTCTATGGTGTAAATGCTTTTGTCTGCAAAATCCTCTATCCATTTAGATTATAAAACAGTGGAAAAATGTTTTTGGGGTCAAGAAATTAATACTTTACTATCAGTGTGTCACTGCTGAATAATAGACATTAATAAAGTTGAATTCTATTTCAAATAAATGCTTTTTTTAAGCTTACTGTTCATCAAAAGTATTCTTAAAAAATGTGATGGTTTCCACAAAAATATAAAGCAACAACTATTTTCAGCACTGATTATAATCGGACATGTTTCTTGAACAGCAAATCAGATTTGTGAAGGATCATGTGATGCTGAAGATTAATGATGCTGGAAATTCAGCTTTGCATCACATGACTAAATTACATTTTAACAGATATTCAAATTGTAATATTACTGTTTGTACTGTATTTTTGATAAAATAAATGCAGCATTTGTGAGCAGAAGAGACTTCTTTCAAAAACATTAAAAAAATCTTACTGACCTCAAAAATTGTGTAGAGTATGTGGTCTAAATAGATGCTAATTTTACACTTTGTGCCAAACAAATGTTAAATCTTGAAGTAGTACTCATTCAGCACGCTTTTAACATATACAACAGTATATTTCTTGTGTTCAAACTAGGGGCATTGTTTGAATGTCTCGGCCACTTGTTTTAAATACAATGAAACAGAACGAAGGCTCCAAAATGTCAAGCTCTAAAATCACAAATAAAGTTTTGAATGGAGAGACAAACAAAATATAAAACCAGAAGAGTATTGATGAATCTTGGCTCTTCATACCATCACCACTTGTTTGCTCACTGGGGGGTTTAAAGCGTTGCTCTATGTAAAACGGCTTTAAAACAATATCATTAATAAATTCCAACGGTTCCTCTTAGTGCATTTCAAAAATAAAAACTCTCTCTTTCACGGAGCGCTGTTCTGTTGCTATAGTCCATGGAGGATGAAACTATGAAATTCTGGACCAAACATGTGAGGTCATCACTCTCAGAATGGAGCTCTGCCAACATTCTCATCTGTTCTTCATAAACTCTATCACAGGCTGCATTGTAAACTGGGCTTTTTCCCCACTCAACATGTGTCTCTGCAGTGCTCATGCCATAGAGAAGAATTTGAAGGAACACACAACTGTTCATCAAAATGTTTTGAGGATTGCATTATGAATGCATTTACCAACTACAAAATATGAGTGACTCCAGCATGTGCGAAATGTTAAAGAGAGTACGTACAAAAGACCTTATATCTAGCGGTGGACAAACGACTAAGAGTTGAGCAGAGGCTTGATAGCAATTGTTGAGCGACTGCTTGACGTGGCCTGCAACACAATGGTTGATTCTCAGAGACAGGAAACTTGACGCAAAGGGTGCAGCATGATAAGTCGCCCCTTCCTGCATGTGGAATAAAAATGGAATGGCTCACGTCCTCTAAGGTTTGGGGTAGAAAGAATCATCGCCAAAACTATAACAATGGACTCATTCTCATAACCTATACAGCTGAAACTGTTTTTAGAGTTCTTTTAAATCCCTAGGGAACCTTTTGAATAATTTTTTATTGTGGTATCAAATATTTCAGATAAACCCGCCTTTAAATAGCACAATAAAACATGCTGTAAAAATGAACTGACTGGCTGCCTTTCAAGTCAGTCAGACAGGTCTTTAATTTCTAAGTGGACAGTTCTTGGCCAGAATGAGATCAATTAAACTTCATGATAGTCTGGCTGTGCAGAATTAGCATCTGTTCATTTTTGAGTAGATGAATGGTAATCCGTGGGATGTTTGGGAAATTACAACTCGTCTTATGATAGTCTTTGAAAGTCCAAATTTCAGTGTGTTGAATCACCCACAAAAAGTCCAGTGTATAAGCTGAAAGGCATAACTGAGGAAACACATGGCCTCGAACAAACAGATGAATATGAACAATCCCTTTCCTCTGAAGCCGTTTAACTCTGTTGCTACAGTATAAAAGGGATCAGCTGATTTGTCCATGCCACTTCTTTAACGTCATGCAAAAGGGGATTCTAGCCATGAAATGAGTCCTTTGACGTAACGGGTACCTCCAAAAGTCAATATGTGGCCTGAGGGGCAAAATATGGCAGCCAGCTGATACACAATCCTCAGCCAAAACACAGCTGAAAAACACATTTTGGGCACTAGAGATTGAGACCTGGCTGGAATCTTTTCATTGTGTTTTTTCCTAAGTTAAAGGTGAAAAAATATTTTGCATGGTCTATGCTGTATAAAAGCTTTTGTCTGCTAAAAGCTACACTGACTTGCATTAACGATAAAAGGAGAAAATGTGCGCATGCAAAGTTGCAGGGGCATATTTATATATAAAAGTTTGGGGTGAGTAAGACTTTTGGCTATGAAAGAAATTGAAACTTTTATTCAGCAAGGACGCATTAAATCAATGTAAATTGTCAGTGAAGACCGTCATATAGTGTTGCAAAATATGTCATATTAAGATGTCAAAGATATTAAGCAACAAGCCTGTAGAAAGCTTCATAAGCCTCAGAATGATTTCTGAAGGATTATGTGACACTGAAGACTGGAGTAATGATGCTGAAAGTTTGGCTTTACCATCAAATAAAAAAACTAAAAAATTAAAAACAGTAATATTGTGATATATATTACATGTTTTCTGTGCATATATAGTGCATTTTAATCAAATAAATGAAGGCTTGGTGAACATAGACAAAAAAAAAAACGAACTTACCCCAAACTTTTGAACGTTATTGCACGCTGTGTTGCATCCACATTTATACTAAACATCAATGCAGAAAAGTGTGTAAAATTCTAGAGTAAATCAATGCTTCGTTTAAACATTAAGTTAGGTACATTTGCTCAACTGTTTTTGGTTGGTTCAATTCTCTTTCATCAACAAAAACAAGAGTGATCGCTTTACTGAAGGAGCTTCAGAAAAAGTGAGACAGCTGAAAGTGTGTCTGTCGTTAGGAAACGATCATTGATCTGTCTTACAGGAGCCCCCTGGGGAGACAAACTGAGGCACAGATGGCCATCACCAAAACTCTTCTGAAGGACCTTTCTTGATGTTTGACCACAAGAAGAAACAAGATGTCAGAGTGATGCATTTTAACACAAACAATGGCCCCAAAATGTATTTGGCCACTTAAGTCACACTTAAAAATGGAGAGTCGTTGCAATGGATCACAAAATATCAAAGCAACTGCATTTATGTTCAAGAAAGGTGCCATAAGCTCAGTTTTCAAGCAACGCATTTTATAAAAACTTTTATACATCCAATATAAGTCACCAAGAACTAGTCAATTGAAAGACATCAAGCAAAAGAATGAAGAAAAGTAAAGTTAGTTGGCAAAAGCCATTTTTAAATACTTTTTGGGCCACTGTATACAGCAAATCAGATACCACAGCCTTCCAGGCTGAATATCTCCCTTTAATCTCCTCATGCATATCCCCTTCTGGAACAGAGCGGGGTAACAAAGGATGGAGAGGGGTGACAGCATGGCAGGCAGTCTCCAGAGGGTTTGACACTTACACTCCAACTATAGCCCTTTCTACAAAAGGCCCATTGACGTGTTAAAGAGTAAACAGAAGTCTGGCTCATTGTCCTGCCAATGAGGCGCTCCCCACCTGACTGACGGCTCGTGCCAGAAGGAGTCAGTCAATGGAGTTTGTTTCTTACAAACGGTGCATTTTGTTTGAGTGTCCCTTTGACTGACACACACACACACACACACACACACACACACCAACGTTAAATAAAGCCCATGTAGGCCTGTGCTGAAAGGGTATAATTCTCCTTGGTGTAATCACTGGTCCCATAAATTCAGAAGCCTAATCACTATTGTCACAAGTACAAGACAACACGCTTTGAGTTCAGTGTGTTTTTACAGTTTTTCCTTGTTTGACTTACCAGTGCAATGAATGCATCTGAATAGCCTGCTGATTGTGATCAATAATTGTTTCTTTGTACGTCAATATCATTGATTGGCTTCTATTAGCCAGTCCAGGGGTCAGGGGTGTCATCGTGTTATGTAATGTAATAGGATTGTACTACTAGACTGGTCACACATGGGCACAACAAAGGCATCTGGAATCACAGATGTGTGAATAAATAGTTTCCTTTCCAAAAAAAAAAAAAACTCTGGAGTTCCATGGTACAGTGTTGGTAATATCAGGATATTTTAATATTTCACAAAAAGCAGCAACATTATTACTGGTATTCCTGGAAATACCATGGAATAGATTTAAAGAATATATTTTTTGAAATTATAAATAAAACATTTTGAAGTAGAAAATTTGTTTTTAACTCAATGTGTTTCTTTTTAATTATTTGTGAAATTTACTACGACTGAGTGAAAATTGTTTTATTTACAACTTAAAAAAATTATTATGTACAGTATGCACTGAAAAAAATGGTGTAGAAACAAAGATTATTGGAGTGTTTTACAAGAAAATATTATTACAGCCTTTCTACTTTAATTCAACGTGTTACTTGACATTTCTTTGAAACGGTTTGTGAAATGTACTAGGAATTTCTGAATAAAAGTTATTTTCTATTAAAGTTATTTCTGTACTATTTAAATTACCATGGTACATTTTACTATAATAACCTTGTTTTGTTAAAATCATATAAAAACAAACAATACTTGATTCTGATTGGTCAGTTGCGGAATTCTGAGCTCAAACAAGCGCTAAACAGTAAACCATATTAGTTCTAACATATAAAGTCTAAAACTGACAAAAGTGCAGATGAAAAATGTAAGAGCATTATGGGAACAGAAGGGAAAAACTCATGATGCATACCTACGTAATTGGTTTAAATGGCATATAATTACACAAAATGGTGCTAATGTTTGCCCTCAACTGATATGGCCGAGTGAAAGCTGAGGATGGTGAGGAGAGTAAGCACACAGACAGGAAATGAAGCAGAGAGTCTGGTGAGGTGAGGCCTGGAGGTGTCTGGACTCATGCGGACGGCTCAAGGGTCAGCAGTGATGTTTTCATGCCTAAGGCTAATAGAATGACGTTTGTATATCAAGATTAGACAATAAAAATCCAGCTTCCATGCATTTTTGTTTTGGGAAGACTTCTGCAATGTTTGCAGAGCAGATGCAAAATTAACAGAGTACCATGGTATTACCATGAGTGGAATAGAAAGGTCAATAAAATACAACCCCGATCAAAACATTTGCTTGTTTACATGGATTCCTGACCTATCAGTGTAACCGACACACATTTTGAGATATACTATAAGCAGGAACATCAGTAACAGAACAGAGACTAATCAAAGTTGAGTTATGTTTCCTTCTTTCACGAGTTACAGTTCTGCTTTCCATGCTGTTGATGTATTGTTTGTGAAGAGACTCTGTTTAAATGCGTACATAGACAGTAAATGACACTTCCCATATTCCAAAATTAAAATGATGTGATCTTTCCAGCTGTACAAATGCATGGGTAGAGAACTAGGGCTGAATAACAGACGAAGCAACACATGGTCTATACCATTTGTGAGAGAGAGCAGCTGCCATGAGTACATACAGTATCTATGCGAGTTGGCAGTCAGTTCGAGTGCCATTAAAACACATGCAGCACTCAACAACATGTGAAACATGCTTTCTGGATAGATGATTTTCATAGAAAAAGACTAAACTGTGTACTAAACAAACTGTGTACTTTCCCCTCATAAGACATTACAACCACATTATACTGATAACAATTATTCATCAGTGCATATACAGAAAAAGTATTAAACTTCAAGCCAATAAAGTGTACCATATATTTCTTGGGATCTCCAAAGCATACCATTTGGACAAGGATTCATGATCAATAAAAATGTACCGTCCAGAGCATTCCAAAGAACTCCAGTTATCTGATGGAATTACAGTGAATTTGCACGGCAAGGAAACACTCTCCATTTCCTCAACCGATTACTTTGCAAGATAATGTCTTATTTATGTCCAGTGCATTCATCTAGATGTGACTGTGCCAAATCTGTTGCAAGACACCAAAACCGGTGCTTACGGGTTGTTTATATGCATTAATACCTCTCAAATGCATTTCCATTGATCACTAATGGTCAATAATTACGCATAACGTGAGTATGCAGTCATTCACTTTAGTGGAAAAAAAAAGCCGCTTTGGCTTTTGGAGTCACAAAAAGTCACAAATGGAGTACTAAGGCTCTGATAATGTCAGATTTACCCTCTTGGGTATCCTCTTTTTGCACGCTGTGCAGCAGTGCTGCAGCAACAGAGCACTCAGTAGCTTGAGATACTTGCCCTGTTGGAATGAAAGCATAATCTTGAGTACTACAGAATCTGTCATTATAAAGCATGCCAAACCAATCAAAGATGGTTTGTAATTTGCACAAAAGTCTTCAAAGAAAAAAGCCAACCAACCAACTGCTCCCACAGTCTTTTAAACATTATGCAAGTATAGGCAGATTCACGTTTCATGTAGTGAGCAGCACTTTTGAAACACTTCATTGCAGTCTGAGCACATCACATGCTAAAGAGACTTTATCTGGTGAGAAGTGTGATATTGAACTCAGTTCTGGTATTTTCACAGACCAGGCCTGCCAATTAAGCATACTGTGGCTTTTACGGTCTAGCTTGGATTCTTGGGGGACATGTTTGCATGGAAAGCATCTTAATTGAATAAGTGTTTTCACGTGTCTGTTTTATGGCCAAATTCCTCTATGTTCAGCAAATGGCATTGCATTGCTGCATTGATGACCATCATAGACACAAACATATGCCAGCAGACTAAACAGCTTATTTACTTTCTTCTCATAAGGCATTATCACCAAATTCTACTGATAACACTACAACCATGCCACCCTGCAACAAAACAGTCTGGATTTTGAAATCTGTTGATTTAACAGACAAATAAACACATACTTTGGGGATGTTGTTTACACATTCCCTATTTAATTTCTTAACATTCCTGGCTTTATTGTGCATTATTTATCAGTGTATGTTTTTCTAAAGAAATATTTATCTTGAAGTCAACAAAGTATACCGTATTGGAATCTGTAAAACATGCAACTGGACAAGGATTTTGCATCAATTTCATGATTAATCTATTGCTCTAGTATTCTCTCAATTTTTCCCATTAGGTACACACATGGTTTCTTAGTCTAAGATTAGCTAATCCAAACCAGAACTTTCCCATCTAATTTCAAGACTGATTCCAGAGGCACTGCTGCACATGGAGGGAGAATTATGGGAAAGCTCGTCTTTCCTGCATTCAACACTGTGGGTAATGAAAATAACGTGGCCTGTGGTCTGATTGATCCTGACTACCAACGAAAAATCATTGCTGGGAGAAAAAGTTCACAGTCAAGACTATTGGGATCACTGGTGATGGGCATATTTCTGGTGCACAAGTCTGGTGCACTTTGCAGCTTATTCTTGTCAAGAACTGTTCACTTAGACAGAAGGTGAATATCTGAAAGACATTTGACTGCTTAACCTAAGTGAAATATCTGATACCACAATAATAGCTGCTATGCATCTATCCAACGATCCTTCCATTTCTTAGCACCAGGAATACTTCATATGATTTAACCCTCTTGGTGTGGTCTTGTGATGGCAAGCCATGACACAATGCATGACTCTACTACATGTGCTGCATGAAGTACGGCTTAATGATTTCACCATGCAGACATATGGAAAGTATGCAATATGCCGTTACTTCCAAAGCAATTACTTTAGTCGGCCACACGCATATTTTTGGCAAACATTCTGATTCATGTCTATGAAAAATTACCATTTTGTTTGAATGAAAACCAGAGGGATTTCTGTGCTCACTCAACCATACAATTGTAATAAAAAAGTTTTGAAGATCAGAGAAGAAGAAAGACAGTTAAATATTAAAGCTAGAAAACTGATGGCGATGCTTTTAACAACTTTAGTTATGACTCATTTTAAGTAGGAGAGTGCTAGAGGTGTAAATTCAACAATTCGTCAACAAATGTGTTTTCAGGCCTGATTAATCATTGCACACAGATTTACGCATCCAAAATGCAGCAGAGACTTTCATAGATTTACTGTAATCAAACCTCATGTGCTCAGAAGACTGCATTTATTTAATCAAATATACAGTAAAATATTACTACAAGTAATTTATTCATGTGATGCAAAGTTGAATTTTCAGCATTATTACTCCAACCTTTACTCCATGATCCTTTAGAAATCATTTTAATATGCTGGTTTGCTGCTCAAGAAACATTTCTTACCATCAATGCTGCAAACAGTTGCGCTGATTCAAATTTTTGTAAAAAAGTTTTAAAGAAATTTCTGATGAATATAAAGTTCAAAAGAACAGCTTTTATTTGAAATAGACAACTGATAAGTCTCAATTTTATTCAATATCACTCCAAAAGAACTGCAGTGCACATTATGGGAAGCATTAACAAGTCTATTTCATCCTCAGTTCTTATCTTTAAATTGTACATGACCTCAAATTTTGCAATACATTAAAAAATGTGCATCATCCTCCTTAACACTTCATCAAGATGTCATCATGTAAAGTGGTTGTGTTGTGTTTGTGCATCGTTAACAAGGCAAAGCTTTAACTAAGACCAAATGCTCGCTGATGAAGGTATACACAGCTCAGCTCTATTGTCAGAGCTGATTATGCAAGTGAGTGCACTCTACAGTAAACACAGAAGGAAAAAAGAATGAATGAATGAACATGTAAAGATTCAATGTTTTGAAACTCCATCATAAAGGGAATGCTTGAGAACAAAGAAGTGAGAAGAAGCTTTGGGATTGAGCAGATGGGCTTTGAAACCTCTATTTCTCCCCCACAGCCTCCTTCTTTCTTACTTGGTCTCTCTCTAAGAAGCTGTGAATGATTAAAGGAATAAAAAGGCAGCCGCAATGGAGCTCAAGAAAATCTGGTTCTAATAGAGGAGTTTCCTGCGATGGCAGGAAATAGCTGTCATTTCTGCAGGGTTCACTTTCTGCCTCCTCACTCTTTTCCTCTGTCATTCTCACTCTTTCCAGCCAGTCGTAATTCATAAATGACCAAATGAGGTGGCACACACATCATATCCAAATAAATGCTCTCACCCCATTTTGGACCAGCAGACACAACTAATCCATTATGTAAGTTAAAGAGAAAAAAATCCACAAAAATATTAAGCAGGATAACTATTTTCAACGTTAATAATAATAATAATAAGAAATATTTCTTGAGCAGCAAATTAACATATAAGAGTGATTTCTGAAGGATCATGTGACACTGAGGACTGGGGCAATGATGAAAATTCAGCTTTGCATCACAGGAATAAATTATATTTTGAAATGCACTCAAATAGAAAAATTGTAAATTGTTAAACTGTTTGTTTTTCTGCTTCTTTTAAAAAAACATTAAAGAAATCTTTGTGACTCCAAACTTTTGAAATGTAGCGATATGGTACTGAATCCCTATAAGTCATGAACAGCGTAAGATGACTTAACCGGACAAAAATGTCTTTACTGTGGCTATAAAGAGAGCAAAAGGCTTTAATTATAATTATAGAAAGCGTTACAAGCACTGCCAGATGTTTGCTTCACTGACATTAATCGCCTACAGGTGAAAAGCCAAGCTGCCAGAAATGGTTTTATTAACAGAAGCAATTTTCTTTAAATAAGTACCGATTAACCCTGTAAAGACTGACAACTTTTCAGACCTTTAGTACTTCTCAAACCACCTTTTGAGGTGGTCATTTATATTGTAAACAGTCATGCATATGGATGAATCCAGGACAGCATCAAAAGATGGTACAAAACATCATGTTTAAACTGATCTGAAGTGACATCCATACAAAACCTACAAAAAAATTGAGCCTTGAAGTTCCAGTAAGCAAGCAAAAATGCGATTGTGACACGGACAAAAAGGTGCTCGGGTAGTGGAGGGAAAGATCTTCAGAGGAACCAGACTCACACAAGCACACCAGCATCCCGTGATGATGACCAGCATCTAAAAGAAAACACACGCTGGTCTTTTCTGCAGGGTTACTTGAGAGGCTGCTAATAAGGACCTGGAGCTGCCACAGCAAAACTCCCAGCAGGCAGAGCACTAGGGTCTCACTTCAGATAAAGGCACATTTTCCCATGGTAACACTGCACTGCAGTAGAATGCTGCATGCTGGGAAACAAAAACAGTTTAAAAGTAAAGAAAAACTCCCATTTTAATTGCTGATCAGTTTTATAAAAGACAATTCATATAGTCCTAAAACAAGGTCTGTAACACTAAACCAGGTCATTCTCATGACACAAACATTGATAAACGAGTTCTCTGAAACTCGTCTTGAGTGTAAAAATAGTGGAGGCTTTTAAAAAGGATGTCCTTGGTAGAAAACAGGAAGCTACAAGCATATCCGTCTTTCCTCAGACTAGATTTCTGATGACAATTTCACAAGTGTATCTTTTTTTGTATGTATATAGAAGAAACCTCTTAGTCTGTGATCTGTCAAATTTCCCAAATACTGTTTTTTTTTTTTCTTCTTGCGACCATGTGACTTAAGTTAATTTTAGGAAGCAACTGACTTATGCATTACCAATCAGTTAAATCTGTCTTTCCTTTGTGTTTCTTTTCTCTAAATCCATGAAATGTTCCAACTGAACGGTGCGTGGCTGGAAAGGAGACTAATAGATATTTCCAATACATTGACAGCAGACAAAGCTCCATATGGTGACTACCGTATCACCACCACAGTCTAAACAACGGTTTAAAAAATGGAAATTTTAACTAATTGACTCAGTGATTTGTTTTCCGCCATGTGACTTTATACAAACAGTATCAGTATCACAACATAAAACGTGTGTGGAAACTTTTCCGCACATCCTGTACTTGGAAAAGACTAGTGAACACTATGCCAGTCATATGAAAAAGGTATGCAAACAAAACAAAGGGGATGGAAAAAGTGAAAGGAGAGATAAGGGGGTACATTTAAACTTCTAGACATAAAACCTTTCTACACAGTAATCCCGAAATGTTTTAAAACACTTAAACATTAAGACAGACAACACATGAACACTTAAAACTAAATATAGATATGGTTCAAAAGACTGGGGTGAATTTGAGAGAAATTAATACTTTTCTTCAGCAAGGATGCTAAAATATGCCAGTAAAGTCATTCCTAGTCCGATTTCTGTTTCAAATAAATGCGGTTCATTTGAACTTTCTATATCATGGTTTCCACAAAGATATGAAGCAGCACAACTGTTTTTGACATTCATAATAATAAGAAATGTTTCTTATAGTCAAATAGAAAACAGTTATTTAAATTTGCAAAAATATTCTACAATATTAATGTCTTTACTGTGTTTTAATACAATAAATGCATCCTTGGTCAATATCGGAGACTTCTTTCAAAAACATGTTTGAACAGTAGTGCATCACATACAGATGTTTGTTAGAATTTCAATGATAAATCAATTGATATATTGTTCAAAATGCATAAAAATATTGTGACACTTTGTTGAAGCTAGTGGAACATGTTGACATGTTTATGTGATGAACCACACCTGTGGTTCCTCTGCTAGGACACCTGTGTGAACTTGAGGAGAACTGACTTCTCACATCCACTAAAAATCAGCAAAATAATTAAAAGGCATTGAGCAGACAATCACGTTAGAAAAAAACTTGTGCAGTTATTTAATTTTATGACATTCTTACATTTGTGTGGCTTTGGTGTCTAAATATTTCTTACGGCCAATGAATGTTCTTGTAACAGTGTGTGTGTGTGTGTGTTTAGAAAGGAGCAGTCTGGACACTTCAGAAAATGGTCACATCACACAAGTAACATGAGCTTGTGTGTTTCAAAGCCCAGCTCACTGCCTGTCCCCTTGGGTGAGAATTACCCTCAACTCTGACCCTGCACATGTTGGTAGAAACAACACTCCCTCATGTGTGGACGGCCATGTCTGGGGTTTGCATTACGTCATCTGTGAAGTATATCTGCACAAATCTTGGACCATTCAGTTGTTTTTAGATTCTAGCGGTTGCTATAAACCCACACCAGCTTAAATTTAAACTCCAGATTTAGCATGCACTTCTTTTGAGGGTTTGCTGCTTTATACACACACACACACACACACACACGTGTCTGTCTGAATACTCAGTTGTCTAAATCTGAATGCGTTCCCTTTGAAAGTGGAAGTCCCCTAAACTGAGTAAATGCACCAGGTTGGCAGGTGAGGGTCTGCGGGGGTGAGTGTACAGTTACTAAGTGGTTTAAGCCCCTGAGGTTAAAAATAATTTCACTAAAGCCTGTAGTGATCCAGACCCAGACAGAAGACTGATGCTGTAGCCTTTCACTCCAGCCATCACTCCCTACTCATCACCCCCAGCCCTCATAACAGAACTCGACCACAGTAAAAATCACCTGTACTTCACTGCACACGAGTAATAATAATAATAATAATAATAATACACTGTATAAATGATTTTACTCTAACAAACAACTAGTCTTCCATAAGTGTCTTAAACAAATTGTTTGAATAAAGAAAGACCATAAGCATTGATGATTTTTATGAAGTTGTAAATAAAATAAGATTACTAGAGAACATTTTACAAGAATGTCTTGTTTAATTCAGTGCAAATTCTTTGTAAACAATTATTTCAGAAATTTCTAGTAAATTTCACATTTTTAACACCAATTTTTCAGAGCATGTGATAAGATGTTATAATAAAATAGATAAATCTGATAATATGATTAAATTTATTGAGATCTAAATATTAAATGTATTTATTTTTTATATATATATTAAATATATAATATTAAAACTGTATTTTCATATAATATTTTATTAGCTTTATTACTATTATTATCATTACTGTTGTTGTTGCTAAAATAAATATATAATATAAATTAATATAATTTTGCTGTTTCATAAATACAATTAAGCTACTTGAAAGCATGCATTACTGTGATTTTTAGTAGAGTTACTAGATTTTGACCAATCCACTTTGCATTGTGACTAACAGCCCTCTTTAATCATGGTAAAATTACTGTATTGGAGTCACAGATTACTGCTTGAATACATTATGTTAGACAAAAGGGCCAGTGCAGACCAGTATAGTCAATAAAAACATACAACCATAATGACATGTTGTATTCAACAGCTAAGATCTCCTTATGCTAAATGCACATGGAATAAAAGCTAATGAATTGGAGAGGAAAAAGGCCTACACACTCATTCAGACAACACCATATTAGATGGTGATAAGTGAGTGGCTTCATCACTTACTGTGAATGTCGGGGCCACACAAGGATGTGACAGGACAAAGTATTGGGTGGCCAGGTTTATATGCGCGTTGCGGTAGGATGTGATTTTCTGGTGACCCTGGACAAGCTTATAGAGCTCCAAAAACATCAGCCCGGCGATCGCAGCTGTTGTTGTGGCGATTGCTGGAATGATGCGGCCAGCTTGCTCTGCAGATGAGAAAAGGGATATTATTTACATAAATATGTACATCAGTAAACACTCTACAATGTTTGCGAATTACAAATGCATACACTTGAGTGCAAACTCATGCACACCATTAACGGAAAGCAGTACAAGCAAAAAAATTGTATCTGGAATGGAAGTCTATGGTCTAGTACTGTATAATCAAAAGGTTTTTCCACAGGGTGTACTGTATATGTACAGGAACTGAGGACACAAACCACCTGAGGGGAATGTTGATCACTTTAGAGCTTGTCTCACAAATAAAAGCACAGCAGAATTGTTTGAAAAAGACAATAGTCATTCACTTTGTGGCGGTCGGCTGTTGGTATATCGTAGTTCTCTGCCCTCAGGTTGGATGCTGCGACTATGTAGTCCATGTGGAAATTACTTTCATCATCCTGGAACACATGAATAAAAAAGAACATTTGGTAATGCACAAACAACTGCATTATTACAAGCACTGCCACATAAGGGGGGCTTTGCACATTCAATCCTGGTTGTCAATGAATACATGCATCAGACTCACATCATTGGCCACTGTACTTTTTATTTTACATTTATGCATTTTTCAGTGCAACTTATAATTCTGTGATATTTCTGCTTAAAACATGAAAACATTTGTCTTAATTCTATCTTAAAAAGTCTTAATATCATCTGCTATTTTGCTTCATGTACATTGTACTTCATATTTATTATACATTAATTTAATATTTAATAGTATTTTAGGATGTTTAGATATGTCTAGTGGAAAACAAGACAAAACTACCTATTTAAAATACTTTAAAAAATATAAAAAATGTTATATATATATATATTTTAAATATATATTTTTGTGCATTAATAGAACAGTCTGAAACAAGCTGCATCATTTATTGTTGTCCTTTGCTTCTTTTCAGCTACGGAAAACACCTTTTGATTGTCCATCAGCAGATCTAACAACCATCTGTTCGTTCGTTACCAGGGCAAATACAATGGGGAAAAAAGACCTGTTGTGTCCGAGGTGCGATGCTGATTGCTATCTTTAGTCTTGTATAAAAAACGAAGGATTTAAAAACAGGAACAAAATGTAGCCACAGGTATGTTTGCGCATTTTGGTACAACAGGTACTAGACAAAGATGTCATACTGTGTCATATTTAAACTTTGATAGCTTCCCATTTTAATTGAATGAAATGTTCCAGTGACAATGCACATGATGTCACAAAACCACAACTGCTCCAGATTCAACTAGTTCAACAAATCATATCCTTATAAATTTAGTGACATTTTTAAAGATATGGCCATTACATACCAAATAGGACATTAATCATAATCGCAACTTTTCAGACCAATTTTATGTTTACAGCTGCTAAAGTAATGATTGACACAAAAATGAATTTCCAAACCTATATTGTTTTCTTTAGCAAGTGTAAAGTCAAACTAAGATGTTTTGTAGAATGTTCTGTTCTATAAAATGCAATTTAATGGGCATAATATCAAAAACACCATTAATGTTGCTCCGCAGTGAATGGGTGCTGTCAAAATGAGAGTTCAAACAGCTGATAAAACATCACAAGTAATTACATCATATTCAAGTCCATCAGTTAACATCTTGTCAAGTGAAAATCTACCTGTTTGCAAAAACAAATGCAGCAACATGTTTCCAACCGCCATGCATAATATTGCTTTCTCCAGTAAAAAAAAAAGTTGTGGCATTTTTTTTATCAGGAGAGAAATATGCACAGATCAAGTGAAAAAAGTCCAAAAGCCTTCCAAGTCAGTTCTAAACAAATATGTTGGTGGATTTTAATGTAAAAGGACAACAGGGGATGGAATTGTTCACTGGAGGAATCATTATTATGGATTATGGATGGATTTTTACTTCACAAGATGTTAATTGATGGACCGGAGACGTGTGGATTACCTGTAGAGTATTGTGATGCTTTATCAGTTGTTTGGACTCTCATTCTGACGGCACCCATCCACTGCAGAGAATCCACTGGTAAGCAAGTGATGAAATGCTGCATTTTTTCCCCCAAATCTGTTTTGATAAAGAAACAAACTCATTTAAACTATCTTGGATGCCCTGAGGGTGAGTACATTGTGGGTCATTTTTGGATCAACTATTTGTTTAATACAAATGATACAAAGAATGAAAGTTTCATCAAGGCTTTAGACAAATCACAAAAACAATATGTATTGCAAAAATGCTATACAAATAAATCGTGACTTGACAAACACATGGTAACTTCTCAAACTTCTTTAACATCTCCAACTTGACTTTGTCTAAGAGATGCAGTGAGGGATATTAACGGAGATATTTGATGTTTGACATTCTTTACAGACTTTATTTTATGATGTATATTCATATTAAGCATTAAATTTCACCTTTTCTCTCCTCGTTTTCCTCTTTCAGCTCCTGGTCGGTCACTGATATCTTTACACTAGATTTGGGGGTGAACTCGGGCACTTTTACTCCCTGCAGAATCCTCTGAATATCGGCACGATTTCTTGAGCCTGTAATCCCATAGCTCTGCCCGTATAAATTGGCCGCTGCCACAATGAAGTCCATATGGGTGGTCTATAAAACAAAAGAAAACAGGAATAATATTAAACCAAAATATTTCTATTGTAGCTGGCAGAACAAAGGCAAAACTGTGAGTTTGTGTTTGATTTTGAGCTGAAAACTTGCCATGGATCACAAATAACACATGCAGAGAAACAGAACTCCAGTGGTTAACAGGAAATGATGAAAGGAAAGTGTGTAGCACATTCAAAAAAACAACACTTCCCAAAATGGGCTAACCTTTGAAACCACAGAATTCAAACAGACTCTTATGAGTTAAAAGGAATTCCTTTAGGGGAACACAAATCTTACCAAATGCTGATAACATTGTTAAAGAATCAAGACAATGGGCCATAAAACAGAATAATTGTTATAGAATGGAATCATCTGCATATCAAGAGACGTCTAATTAAAATATTTAGGAGTTTTCCTGATTTTTTTCCCCTTCAGTTTATACATGTGTCTGAAAGGGTTGATTTGAAAAGCATGACTTGTTTGCTAATGTGGCTCTGTGTAAAGTGTGAGTGTGTCTCTGAGAGAAGTCGGGGGTTTAACATGTTTTCACCTTGCTTTGTTAATCACAGGTGATCACTGATATCAGATACTATCTTATTCACACCAGGAGAGAAACTGAGTCATCTAAACTTAGACAATGCTGTCTGCAGGGGATGATGGGAGATCCCAGGGGCTGTGTGGGGGTATAGTAAAACTTACATTGTTGGTGTCAAAGGTCAAAGGATGTGGACATCTCTGAGGGAAGTCCAGAGCTTGTTACCTAGTGAGGACCAGAGTGGGAAGGAGAGGAGGAAAAAAAAGGGTTAAAACGAATTCTTTTAATGTTTGTATATAATATTTACATTTTAGATATTACATGTGTATGTAGGATCAATAACTGTTTTTTACAATAATACCTTTTAAATATTTAAAAGAAATATTGATTTTTGATTTTACTTATTAGATATTTGTCCTTTTTAAAATGTTTAAATACTGTTTTAATATACAAATTAATTGTATATTAAATGCATCTACTTTTTATACTATTATTTTATTAATATTTTGTACATTTTATAACTTTTTATTTAATAAATTTATTATTTTATTTACTTTTTTATAATTATTGTTATAGGGTTGTCTATGTTTAAAAGAAAAAATAGTTATTATTTTTATAATTGTTGTTTAATTTAAAATATAAAAATATGGTTAAAGACGCTATATAGTTGGCTCCAGTAAGTAAGAATGAAAGACGTCTACATGTGTCGTGGGCCAAATGGAAGCCCTGCAGCCACTTGTCACATGCTGATGTGAAGTGGACGTGATTGGTCACCATAAAGCCCATGTCTCCAAACCTTTTGCTAAGACAGACAGAATAATGAGTTTATCATGTGTGTGTTCAATATAATTAATCTTTTAACAAAAAACAGAAGGTGCTGTTCAAAAGAGCAAAGACAGACCTAAAGATCAGTAACACAAAGCTTATTCCACTGGTTTAACAGAAAGACTTGTGTGTATTCATCTTTACAACCGTCTTTCTGCACTCCAGGAGAGACGTCCAAATGATAATGAGTTATGTCAAGCTCAACCAAACCTCAGGGGAACTGCATGATTTATTCTTTTTCAGTGCATTCATACAAAATGGATCATGCACAAGCCCTCAAACTGAACTGTGGTCTACATTCCCATATCAACTTCTTATATCTGGACATGCAAAACTCTGTCTTCTTGTCCGTATCACCCCTCCTCTGGATGCATGTTTATCTCAGTGCGCAGGCACTGATGCCATGGATTAGACATCTCTCCACATCCGTACTGTTATATAATCATAGACGCACAGACTCCCAGTAAAAAGACCAATTGTACCTTTACTCTGTCAATAAAACTAAGTTACAATCTCATATTTAGAAAGAAAATATTGCAACATGTTGCCATTCTGACGATGAAGACTTTTGTTAATTTATATAATTTAATTTAAACTTTATCATGCCATTTAAACCTTTACTGACCTCTCTCTATGGTTCAGGGCCCACTGTTATTATAGACAACAGTGCCACCTGCTGGTGCAAAGTGAAACTAACTCAATCAACCCAAAAATAAGGTCCTATTATTATCCATTGTCCAAAGCATTTTACTGTACAGTTTTTGGGTGAATCTCATGAAAACTGTCAAAACATATATGGATATAATTTCAAACTCAAACAAAACAAAGCAAAGCTAATTAAAACAAGAATTTGCATAAAAATAGGAATTTATTGCCCCCCTTTTTTGTCATAAAAATCTATCATTAAAAAAAAAAAAAAAAATTATATATATATATATATATATATTATATTATGTCACAATGGAAAAAAAAAATCACAATGGTTCTGAAAATTGGTTTTATAAAAAAAATCCTTTTGATTTTGGGATATGATCTAGACATGCTTTCATGGAATTTACCCTATTAGAGCGACAATTCCCCCTAGGTTGCATAACTGGTGTGTACACTGCTCTCTGTGTTACCTGGTCAGGGGGAAAGCAGTGTAGCAGTTGTCTAATGTGATAGCTGTAGAGCGTTTCCCACTGTCTGCGGGCCCAGCCCAGTTCTGAGGCCATTCCTCACCCAGACTCTTATAGACACCCTCCAGTATTTCCACAGCCTCCACATCGCCACGGGCGATCAACAAATGCTGGGTCACTGCAGAGATGGAGAAAAGTGTTAAGAGCTGTCAGTATACAGTATGAGTAGTTTTCGTTATTTACATTTTTTTAACATCACTTGATTAGGCAAAACTTGATATGGCACCAAAATGATCATTAACCAAAACTAAAACCAATAAAAACCAACGAAAGCTGTTGAGTTGGGTGAGGTCCTTCCTTGCCTTCACTCACAGGCTGCAATTTGCCGACAGCCAAGAGGAAGTAGTTGAGATTGAGGCAGTTATGCTGCTGCCTTCCCTTTGCGGTATCTGCCTACAGCACACAGCACCTCAACTTCCTGCACACTCGCCTCTCTATAAACATCCTTCACTTCATTTCAGATGGAAAAGAGATCTGACAACAGTTGACACTTGCGGCAGGAAGACCAGGAGGAAGCCTGGGGTTAAACTAATAATGAATAGCTCAGCCTGTATACTTGGAGTATAATGTTGAAACAGAATCTCTGACATGATATCTGCATCTGCTGATAACAGCAGAGCCCCTTCATCCTAGATTTCCTCCACACAGTTTCTCTTCTAGACTATTAGCTAGTTAAATTATATTCATCTATACCTGAGAAAGTTGTTCACATTCTCTGCCGTTTGTTTGAAAAGTCCCTCAAACTGGTCTCTGGCCCACTGAAAATGACAAACAATTGATTTGTGAATCAGAGTCATAGCTTCATGTATGATAGAAATGCAACTGCTACATTATAATTGTCACTGTGTTGTCACTGTCTCCTATGTTTGCAAATATATATATATATATATATATATATATATATATATATATATATATATATATATATATAAAATGCTGTTTATTTACTACTATATTGCATTTAAAATTGGACAACAGTGCTGCAGTGAGCACTTAAAATAAACAGGATGCTCTTGTCTTTTGGTGTGGATGCAATATACAGTAGCTATTGTTCCAATTATCTTTATAGTTATCATTCTTGATGTAAAAACGGCCTTTAATAGACATTTAGAGTGACATAACACAAGTTTATCTCCTAAAATGTTCTCATCAAAACGGTGTTTTCTAAACACAAAATGAGAGAAATTGCAATGGATTCTTGAACGGCTGCTAAATTGCCAAACCTATACATTTACAGTCAAATAAACTTTCCATGTTTACAAATGCCTTCTGACCTGTAGCGTGTGCTCTATACGGTGAGGGAAGTTCTTGAGTGTGCAGATGGGAATGGCTCTCTGTCCTCCAGATGTGGAGGGTCTGTATGATTCAGTCAGATGTGGTACTACCACCAAAGTCCCAGGGTTCCTCCCTCCAGCATAGGCTTTTTGTTTCGCACACAGCATTGATCGAGATAGACTCCTAATGCATAGGGAAAATAAAATGTTAGGCACATATTTACAAGTTTGCATTGCACAGTTTTTCATCTCACCCAAAATGACAAAGTTTAAACTCACGTGCATCCACATAATTTTGAAGTGAGGTTAAATTTTTTAATCTTTTTGAAAGAAGCCTCTTTTGCTCACCAAGGCTGCAATTATTTGATTAAAAATACAGTAGAAATAGCAAAATGATAATTTAAAATAACTGTTTTCTATTGTGCTACATTTTAAAATGTAATTTATTCCTGTGATCAAAGCTGAATTTTCAGCATCATTTCTCCAGTCTCCAGTGTTACATGATACTTCAGAAATCTCATGAAGAATATGCTGATTTGCTGCTCAAGAAACATTTCTTATTATTATTATCAATTTTGTAAACAGTTGTGCTGCTTTATATATTTGGGAAACAGTGCTACGTTTCTCATGATTCTCTGATGAATAGAAAGTGCAAAAAAACAGCATTTGTTTCAAATAAAAATTGTAACATCATAAATGCTTATACTTCACTTTAATGTATCCTTGATAAATAATAAAAACAAATTGTAAAAAAAAAAAAAAAAAAATTTAAGACCCCAAACATTTTAACAATGTATGCTCAAAATGAAAAGTATTATTTATTAGAATAAAACTTACAAGAGCAAACTGTTTTAAAATGAAGAAATACACAATTTAGCAACATTCAGAGTCATCAAAGTAACACACCAAATAATCCTCGTTCCCAAAAATCTGAAATATTCAGTTGATTCACATGGGAAACTCTGACTGACATACCTTAGTGCTCAGCAGGAAATGACACATGGCACATAAACTATTTCCTGTGCATTCGACACCTCTGACTCACTGGTCTGCTCATTGCTCTTCATAACAGATCAATGATAAGATCCAACAGGGTTTACTGAAAAACAAATCAGGGTAATGTCCTCACCTGCTGGTGAAACAGGAGAAATACACTCACCAGAAAATAGTTCTGTTTCTTCAGTTTGTCTTGAAAAGCAGATCCAAACACAGCAATCTGTCCGTCATATCGGCTGTCTCTCTAAAGCACAGAAGATAAAGATCACTTCATGTGAAGTACGTAAAGTGCTCAGATGATTGTTCATCAGAAACAAGACTTTCATGTTTTCTAAATACTGAGAATGAACTGGCTTGTAGCTTACAGGAGCACAGGCGTCTTCAGAAAGGGCTCCATCGCATTGACAGGTGCCAGGTCACCGCTGGCAACCAGAGATACCTGCCTTACAATGTCTTCATCGAGCTTATCAAACTTTGCATCTGTGGAAAGCTCTTTTGTGATAGTAACCAGCTCTTCGGCATCAGCCTATAGAGGGAAGCAAAAACACAGAGATTAACTACTGAACTATTACATATTACATATCCAGTTCTGTCTGTTTTTGTTTGACACAACGCTGTAAACTGTTCTTCCAGTTACTTTTTTAATTGTTAAGAACCAAAAGAATCAAAATCACATTGTACCAAATTTTTTTGACGTCACAATGCATTGCATATTTTATAATTGCAATCACACTGAATCATTGTCAGAGCAAATATGTTATATACCTGTATAACATACCCACATACAAAAAGAATAATGCTTTTAAATGTATAATAAAATGTTTTAATGGAGATTGAAATCTCAATTATTAAAGAGGCAGTTTACCAGAACAGTTTAAAAAAAAAAAAAAAAAAACCTTCTCTTTATACTTAGCCAACATTTTACACAATGTTGTGAAAATACACAATCTTTAAAGTGCCACTATTATGGATTTTTGAAAATGACCTTTCATGCAGTGTCTAACACAGCTGAAAGTGAATGAAACCATCCTGCAAAGTTTTAAATCTCAAGAGTCGACTCGGAATCTTTTAAACGAGTCGTTTTTAAAACGAATCCCAAGTCGTTTCATGTTGACATCAACCTGAAACATTAGCATATTGCCCGCACACTTGTTGCACACGCAGACCTGGGAAAACTTGGGCTGTATCCGAAATCGCCCCCTATACCCTCATTCACTATTCCCTACATTAGATTGAATGAGTGTACTCGAGAACATCCACTATGGTTTCGAACACCACTTAAAATGGTGCACTATTTGAGGGTATAGAGGGCGTTTTCAGATACAGCCTTGATTATCCCGTTGGTCTGAATGAAATGCAATTTTCAAACAAACACACGCAAAGAGAGGGTTTGGAAAAATGAATCCTTGAGCGAATCATTTGGGAGTCGTTGAGCAAATAAGGTAAAAATAAATGCATATTGTAAGAAAATTAAACAGTTTTTTTGACCTTGCATGCATGTCAACCTGTTGTTGGGGACTCCCAGAACTAAAATATGAACCTTTCATAACCCATAATAGGGGCACTTTAAAAATGTTCTGTGGACATATTTATAGACGTATTTTAATAACCTCATTTAGCATAAACGTTTTGTTGGACTGACCTGGGATCTAGGATGGGGTGCCCGGCTGTGTTTCTGAGTGAATCTATGCAGGGCCTGGAAGGCCAGATGCAGAGACAGGTGTCTTTGTGTCTTGCCATAGTCTGTCATCTCCACAAGCCCAGGATCTCTGATCGCTTCATCCAGAGCCACATTCAGAGGTTTCTGCAAGAATTAAAATATCAACTCGATGTGCCTTGCTTTAATGCCGTATATCAACACACCTATAGATTTCGAAAGCATACTACATCAGTAGCATCTTAAAATAATTAATTATTCCATACTATGCAGTCAAGTATCCTCACTATGGAATAAATCAGTCACTGGCTGATCTAGCCTGAAAAATAAGCTTTTTATAATGCTATTTGAGCAAGAGAAACAACATTTATGACACAGTTGTTGTCAGATTTCATTGGTGATTTCAAATATGAATTTTAATCATAAGCTTAGAACAGTTTGGGAGAATTTGATGTTTCCCCATTCAAAGTGATAGGAGAGAGGAGAGGCGTTTCAAAGATGGCCGCTGAGTGACAGGACTTGCCTCAAAGTGACTTTGGTGATACTTACAAAGCTGAGGGTTTCAGTCTGTTTCACTTCAGTTGTCACTCCACCCTTCACATACTCAGAAAAGTTTGAAGTGTCACAAATACTGAAGGAGTAGCGGTCTAAAAACATTCAAATATATTGTTATTGACTGATTTGCAT
Source organism: Barbus barbus (assembly GCF_936440315.1). Taxonomy (NCBI): domain Eukaryota; kingdom Metazoa; phylum Chordata; class Actinopteri; order Cypriniformes; family Cyprinidae; genus Barbus; species Barbus barbus. Next base: position 27,368,561 of record NC_136753.1, on the reverse strand, counting down.
TGCTATTGACCTTTTCTGGTTCTTCTCTATCAATGATCAGCTCTAAATGTTTTTCATATATTTGATCATATGACACCTACCTCTCACTTTAATCTTAATGGGGCCATTGAGTTCAGTCATGCCTTGAATCTCAGAAATGTACAAACATGCCATCGGTGAACTCGTGGCTTTCCTCATCTGTGCATGTTACTATGCCTGGATTGTCCTGTGATGAAAAATCACACATTTTCAGCTGAAATTCATTAGAGGATGGTAAAAACTGTATTAGAAATTAAGAAATGTTGACTCATAAGGGTTGGCAGGAAATTTTGGGCGACTTGTTTTGAAACATTCGTTGTTTACAATTCCATTTGGCACCTCTAGAAAATTACATAGAAACTCGAAATGAAAATTCTGTCATGTTGTAACAAATTTATAGGACTCTGTTCATGTTTGAAGCACAGATAAAGTTATTTTTAATGAAATCTGAAAGAAATCTTTCCATTGAAAGTCCATTCACTTTGATGGTTCATGTAGTTCATTAAGAAATAATAAACATAATCCACATGAATCTGTTTAATTCAAGTCTTCTGTAAAGGCACAATCCCTTTATGATCAACAGACTTAATTTAGGTTTTTATTAACATTTCAATTTAAAATATGGTAAACAGAAGCTCAAAAATGCTTGACTGATTTTTCTGGATTGGATTAGTTTTGCTGGAATCTTCATTTGTATTCAAAGTTACTCAAAGGTGTTATAGATTTGGAACTACATGAGGGTGAGTCAGCCCCGGGCCCATTTGCAGAAATTTTGTACACAAACGAATGTCTCATGAAATCGACCAATTAAGAGTTTCAAAAATACCTATAAGCCTGTGTTATTGCTGTTTTTCGTGTTAAGAATGCCAGGTTGGATGCCACAGACTTTTTTTGCGGAGTGTAATTTTCACATTAATTTCACGCAATATAATATGATTTTATTATCGTAATATTGACATTATTAAATTAGTATAAAGTTATTTTTCAGTGTGACACTAAAATGCCACTGTAGGGTATTTGATTTGATGCGTAAGGTATACAAAGTGTCCTCAACCTAGAATTAAATGAGACGGCCTTCGTAGGACGGGCGGAAAAGGAAACAGGAAGTATTACGTTGATTTGCCAACACATTTAGAGCATCTTTGTGCTCTCACACTACTTAAATGAAGGAAAATTATTTCTAAATTTGGAAAAAAAATGCTTTTAACGTTACTTGTTTTATTTTGCTCAATGTTTGAAGAGCTGCAGCGTACCTACAACAGACATCTGTTACAGAAAAAAGGAGGATATTAAGAACAAAGTTTCTGTTTTTACTGGAGGCACTTTAAGTTAAATTGAAAACCACATCTGCACTTGTGTGTATATCTGCCGGCACCGGCATTTTTCAAATTAATGGTTGTTTATGGCGACTCAAAGAATTGTGGGTTATCTGAAGCAGCGAAGGATACACCTGATGCATCCTCCGAATTCCTGTGAAAGGTTGCATTCGAAGGTCGCATTTGGAGTGTCCTACTTGCTTTTCTGAAATGAGACAGCCTCGATGATGTATGCACCCTTCGAATGAAACCTCCGGCAGACACAGCCTTCTAAATGAGACACAGCTATTGTCTCCCTGGCATGGCTCCATCAACACTACTGCAGTTACCGAAACAGATAATGGCTGAGAGAACGGCCGTCTCCAAGTCCCAGGGCTGGTACACAAGAAAGCTCAGCAACACCAGTTTAAGCAAATGAACAGAGGTATTTTATTTAAACAGTAATTACTAAATACTTATCTGGATATCTTTTTAGCTCACTGCTTTTAGCTCAACTTTTATATTAAATAAAATCTACATAAAAGTCATTTAAATATTTTTAAAAATGTTTATTGCGAACACCATAAATAAGGGGGCTAAAGAGTTGTGATAACTGAAGATAATTGAAAATGGTGATTTTTGACTGTAGTGTATAGAAAAAGTTGTGCATAAATCTTGTCTATAACAGGAGTTTAACAGATAAACAGCCAACAGATAAATAAAGCCAGTGTGTAATTTTGTCCTGTTCTTCATGGTGCGTACATAGCTCTTTATGCTATACACATTAGTTGTACTAAATAAATCACTTATTGCACAAACACATAAAGGACGAACAATTGAAACCAAATTACATAAGATTTACATTTATAATGATCTGTTTGCATGGCTAGCACTAGACTCTACCAGTCGAGCTTCAGAAATTACACCATAGGCTCAAGTTGCATCAAGTGTTGCTAGTCATTCATCTTAGAATTTGCACATTTTAAATGTATTTTTATTATATTTTATGATGCCATAAATGATGCCATTTATGAATCAAATAATTCTAAGAATTTAAATCGATTAAATAAATAAAGAAAATGATAAACAGTAACATTAAAAGCCTTTTTTGCTCACTGTATGGTTGATTTGACCTTTACAATAAGTAATTTACATGCAAAAAGCCTCTTCATGTGATTATAAAAAAGTTTATCTCGAACACCATAAATCAATGGGGTAAGCAGTCGTGGTAATACGTTTGTTGTAAAATAATTAGGAATGATTTTTTCCTATCATCTTTTACAAATTTAGCAGAGATCCTGTCTATGACAGCAGTAATGTAGGACAACATACAGAGCAGAAGCTGTGCTCCATGTAACAGGATGGTGCTTTGGGCCTTTTTTGCTGAGGATTTATCAGCGGAGGCCCTCCTGGCTGCAATCAGCACTTGACAATATGTGAATACAAGAATTACCCACACAACAGACATGTAAAGGACATTCATAACTTTGTTCTGTTCTTCATGGTACGGTGTGTTATAGTCATTTGATGAGGTACAGAGAGTACCTATTATAAAAATAGATAAAGGATGAAAAATTACTATGACAATCAAGTCAGCCAATCCAGGTATGACTTCTACACCCTAAATCAGAGAGATGAGGATGTAGGTCCTGCGCACTGTGCAGATCTGATGGTGATGCAGTGGTTTGCAGATGGCAATGTAACACTCAATGGCCATACCTGCCAAAGTCAGAGGAGTGTTCTTATGAGCAGTTGAGGTTATTATTAGAAATGTTTTTTTTTAAAAAGACAAGCACAAATGTCCCATTAATATAGTTGAGGACTACACTGATGAAGTTCTTGATGCTTGATGTCATTCATTGTGCTGAATGAATGACCTTCTTTAAAAATTTTCAAGTTTTGCATGTCCTAGATGCTTTTTTTGGGATATTTTTAAGATACTGTATTTTAAGTAAAAAAACAAAACAAGAACACCAGTTATAGCAACAATATACTTTGCTCATACACATACATTTAACTTGAAACTGTAATTTTAACTACTGTCTTATATATTAATATAAAACTTTCTATAAAGTTTTTATAGTGCCAAAAGTGTTTAACAATTTAGCAGTGTGAAGGGCTTCTTTTCAAACAGGTTTTATTTTTAAATACACAATTATATGGATTTGATCTTTTGAATCATATCATTTTCTGTATCAACATAGTCTGTTAAAATGAAATATTTCGATTTCTGAAATATTTCTCTACTCCAGAAATCAGTGTCACCTACAAATCATTCACGTGGCACAGAAATGAACAAAACATCATCCAGGCTTTTGAGAGAAATGTCTGGCCGGTTTGACTTTGTGTGCTTTAGAGACAAAGTATTTGAGCCAATACTTGCGAAACTTCTCATCCCTGAATCCATAAATCATAGGACTGAGAAACCGTGGGATAATGTAGACCAGAAGAAAATTAACATAACGGATCTCTAGGCCGTACATTGGAAACAGTTGTATGAGCGGAGCCTGCATGGATGGCACGACAAACGCCAGCATGCACAGCAACAGCTGAACCCCATGGAGCAGCACCGTGTTTCGGGCCTTCTTGGCTGACACCAGGTCAGTGGAGGCCGCACGGGCCGTCAGCATGATCTTACAGTACGTATAAAGCAAAGTCAAGAAGACAAAAGAGAAATACACGCTATCAAACACGCAGTTCTTGTAATAAATCGAACGGTCTCGGAATAGGAGTGAGTGATCGCAGAAAATGGACGTGTGAAAGAACAGTGGTGGTTCTTTGGCCACGCTGATGACAAGATCGGTGAGAGGTGGAGTGAAGCTCAGGAGGAATATGACCCCGATGATCCACAGGGTGCGTGTGACCGTGCAGATGTGGCTGTAATGAAGAGGGAAGCAGATGGAGATGTAGCGCTCCAGGGCCATGCCGGCCAGGATGAGCGGGGTGGAGCGCGTGGTCGTCACAGCGGTCATGATCAGCGGGCAGCAGGCAGATGCCAAGATCTTTGAGAAGGCATAACTCACCTAGAACAGAAAGAAAAGAACACCAACAAGATGCACATTAAAAATGGCATTGGTTCATTATACACTCATACATAACACATTTGTTTTCAAATCGTCTTGTCACTTTTATTCAGTTTTGTGAATAAAAATGAAAACATTTAGTCACGTTTCAATTTTTGTGGTATAAAAATTGTTACAGTGAATGATTTAACATTCTAAAAAACAAAACAGAATAGAAACGAAATAGAAAAGATATTCACTTACAAGCAATTCTTTTTTTTCTTTTTTGTACTTTTTGGAAATAAATAAATACTTTTATTCTGTAAGGGCGGTTTAAAATCATCAAAAGTGACTAATTATATTTGCTACAAGAGATATGATTGCATCAAATAATGCTGTTATTTTGAACTTTCTATTCATAAACAATTCCTGGAAAAATGTATTACGAAAATATAAAGCAGCACACTCTTTTCAACACTCAGTTTTAAACTAAAAATTAATTTAAACTAAGAATAAAAAAGTTAAAAACAACAACATTTAAAGTAAAGTTTTCAATTTTAGTGGTATGAAAATTGTTGCAACAAATGATTGAACTCTCTACTTTTGTGGGGGAAAGGTAAAAAACAGATAATAAGAAAAGAGCAGCAGATTATTATGATTTCTGAAGGATCATGTGACACTGAAGACTGGGGTTATGATGCTGAAAATTCAGCTTTGCATGACAGAAATAAGTACATTTGAAGATATAATCAAACAGAAAACAGTTATTTTAAATTGTGATAATAGTTTTATCAATAGTTTTTTAATAGTGACTTTTGCTTGAAATATTTAAAATAAGTGACCACATGTTTGATATTTTGTATCCAATGCAATGTAATACAACTTAGGCATTTCTAAGTGTTCTTTAAGTCATTTTTGGCCACATACTTCATCTCAATACTAACCACATACAAGGCGGTGACCAGCGTCAGTTGTACCGCATCATTAATAACCATGCAGATAAACATGATATAACGTGGATCTTCATAGAAGAAACTGTGCTTGCGGAAAGTGGACACCATACTGTAGTTAAGGATACTGAGCGCCAGCCACACAAGCATGGCCACAATGTTTTTGATGAGAGCAGAGCTGAAGCTGTCCCGCGGTATGGCATTCAGGAGGAGTAAAGAGGAGTTACTGTACTCTGAGACAGTGCTGGAGTTCATGTTCTCAACCTGAGATGATAAAGCAAACATTATAGACAGTGTACACAACTACACATACCATTCTGCATTGTAAAATTAATCTTTTACATAAAGTAACAGTCAAAGTCATATAAAAACACATGCATGATTATGATTTATAATAGAGGCATACGGTTATATATAACACCTGAAATCATATGGATGCACAATTGACTATTTCTATTGTTGGAGCTACTGCTGCACAATTAAATAATAACACTTAAACAGCTATGCTTTCGTTTCCTGAAAGAAATAAATGTCATAAACATGTCTTTACGGTAAAATGGGTCTCAGCATAATGCTATTTTCCTATGTGCTTCATTTAAAAATATCTAACTAGAGCTGATGTTAGTTAGTCAAGCCTCTTACCTAAAGTGCCTCCTGCCCTATCTAACAGTCCAGGCCTGTGGTGAATCTTATATACTTTATGGGTGTGATATAGATCAGGGTAGCTGATTGGAGGATGCACACAAAACTCTTCAGGGTTTTGACTTTAGCACAGTTTTTGTTTTTCCCAGGGGACGAACGGATGTAAATAGAGGTGTACACCAACACGTTAAATTTGCTGTTAAATATGTTTGAATATTTGTGACTTACAAAGTTTGCACATTGTGTTTTTATTTGATCTTGCCAGATGGTACAATGTTTTATTATATAAATAATGTATATTCATTCACATTTATCAACGGATTCATACATACATACAAAATCATGAGATCAGGTTGCTTCATTTTGTCCTCAGTTTTATAAATGTGACAAGTACAAATTAAAGGAAATGCACTGATTATGCATTGATGATAACAGTTTATCATTTTAAATAAAATAGCTGTGACTATGGAATATAATCACACACACACACACACACACACACACACACACATATATATATATATATATATTTATAATTCGTTACATTTATATAGCGCTTTTCTGGGTACTCGAAGAGCTTTACATGAAAGGGGGTAATCTCCTCAACCACCACCAATGTGCAGCATCCATCTGGATGATGCGACGGCAGCCATATTGCGCCAGAATGCCCACCACACACCAGCTTACTGGTGGAGAGGAGACAGAGTGATGAAGCCAATCAGTGTAAGGGGATGATTAGGAGGCCATGAGGGTCAGAGGCCAATGGGGAAATTTGGCCAGGATGCCGGGGTTACACCCCTACTCTTTTCGAAGGACATCCTGGGATTTTTAATGACCACAGAGATTCAGGACCTCGGTTTAATGTCTCATCCGAAGGACGGTGCTTTTTACAGTATAGTGTCCCTGTCACTATACTGGGGCATTAGGACCCACACAGACTGCAGGGTGAGCACCCCCTGCTGGCCTTACTAACACCTCTTCCAGCAGTAACCTATTTTCAAGTTCAAGTTCAAGTTCAAGCTTTATTGTCATTCCGCTACATGTGGGGACATACAGTGGAATGAAATGTCGTGCCTCGCAGGACCACGGTGCTACATAAATACAACAATGAAGTAAAAAAACTGAATAAACCTATACACAGCTAACCTACTAACCTGCTTTTGAACCGGTTTGGCAAGTTTGAGAAGTGGTCTATATGCTGGGATTAGCATAACAGTGATGTGGTCTGAGTACCCGAGGTGGGGGCGGGGTACAGCCTTGTAAGAGTTCTTTACTGTTGTGTAAACAAAGTCCAGTGTGTTGTTTCCCCTTAAACCCCTAAGTTCACATGTTGGTAGAACTTTGGCAAAACTGTCTTTAAGTTTGCGTGGTTGAAGTCACCGGCTATGATGAAAAAGCCGCCAGGGTTATTTGTTTGTTGTTCGCTGATGGCGCTATACAGTTCACGAAGCGCGTCCTTAGCGTTTGCACACGGGGGGATGTAAACTGCAACAGTAACAATGACCGTGAACTCCCGCGGCAGATAAAACGGTCGACACTTCACAAACATAAACTCCACCAGCGATGAACAGTGTTTTGATATTATCGCAGCATTGTTACACCAGTCTTTGTTGATATACACACACAAGCCACCTCCGCGGGTCTTACCAGACAGTGATGAATCTCTATCCGCTCGGTAGCTGGTTAGCCCGTGCTGCTGAATGGCGGAGTCCGGGATGTTGTCGTTTAGTCATGTTTCGGTGAAAACAAACACACAACAATCCCTTGCCTCATGCTGTGTAGACCGACTGAGTTGAATTAAGTCCAGTTTGTTTTCCAGAGAGCGAACATTTGAGAGCATGAGTGTTGGAAGAGCCAGTCTTGTGGGGTTAGCTCTTAGCCTAGCTCGTATACCTCCGCGCTTACCGCGCTTCCGTCCTCTCTCACACCGCTTGCGACGCTGCCTTGTGCGGGTAGCGTCAGTAGGCGAGGCCGCGGTCTCAAGGTCCGGCTCCAGCAGTAAACAAAGGCCTCGTAGCTTCTCAGTAGCCACCGGTGAGAGTTGTTGTTTGTATGCGTTGCCGATATCCAAAAGACTTTGGCGATCATAGATGAGTTTTGGGGTGATTTCCTTATGAGTTAGTGGTAAACTGACACTATTTGGAGACAAACAGACGACCTTAAAAGACATAAAAGCACCGTCTTTGGGACCCGGAGTAGCCGCTGCATCTGATCGTGCCGCCATCTTAGATCTCAGGAGGTCTCCCATCCAGGTCGTCTTGGAGGTGTGTTTGGGGTTGTTATCATGTTGGAATACTGCCCTGCAACCCAGTCTCTGCTTCAGTACGTCACAGTACATGTTGGCATTCATGGTTCCCTCAATGAACTGTAGCTCCCCAGTGCCGGCAGCACTCATGCAGCCCAAGACCATGACACTCCCACCAACATGCTTGACTGTAGGCAAGACACACTTGTTTTTGTACTCCTCATCTGGTTGCCGCAACACACGCTTGACACCATCTGAACCAAATAAGTTTATCTTAATCAGACCACAGGACATGGTTCCAGTAATATTTCCCAAACACAACCTCTGGATATGACGCTGAGCACGTGCACTCAACTTCTTTGGTCGACCATGGCGAGGCCTGTTCTGAGTGGAACCTGTCCTGTTAAACCGCTGTATGGTCTTGGCCACCGTGCTGCTGTTCAGTTTCAGGGTCTTGGCAATCTTCTTATAGCCTACGCCATCTTTATGTAGAGCAACAATTCTTTTTTTCAGATCCTCAGAGAGTTCTTTGCCATGAGGTGCCAAGTTGAACTTCCAGTGACCAGTATGAGAAAGTGAGAGCGATAACACCAAATTTAACACACCTGCTCCCCATTCACCCCTGAGACCTTGTAACACTAACGAGTCACATGACACCAGGGAGAGAAAATTGCTAATTGGGCTTAATTTGGACATTTTCACTTAGGGGTGTACTCACTTTTGTGGCCAGCAGTTTAGACATTAATGGCTGTGTGTTGAGTTATTTTGAGGGGACAGCTAATTTACACCGTTATACAAGCTGTACACTCACTACTTTACATTGTAGCAAAGTGTCATTTCTTCAGTGTTGTCACATGAAAAGATATAGTAAAATATTTACAAAAATGTGAAGGGTGTTGTCAGTCCTCTTTCGTGTGTGTCATGTGTTCCTGCCTCTTGTGTCCATATTTGGTTTGTTTCCTGCAATGTAATCATTAGTTAATTCTTGTCCAGCTGTGTTTGTCTAATTATCTATGATTTACCTGTGTATTTATAGTCCTGTCTATTCAGTTGGATTTCGTCCGGTCTACTCGTTACCCCCGGTGTTTCCTGTCTGTAAGCCTTGCCTGGCCCTGCCTTGATGTGTTCAGTAAAGACTATTATTTGAGTTTTCATCCTCGTCTGCGTGTTCCTGTGTCCTCCTCGTGTGTGCACCGTGACCGGTGTACTCAATTCTGTGAGATACTGTAAATATACATATTTACAGTGGGTACGGAAAGTATTCAGACCCCCTTACAATTTTCACTCTTTGTTATATTGCAGCCATTTGCTAAAATCATTTAAGTTCATTTTTTTCCTCAATGTACACACAGCACCCCATATTGACAGAAAAAACACAGAATTGTTGACATTTTTGCAGATTTATTAAAAAAGAAAAACTGAAATATCACATGGTCCTAAGTATTCAGACCCTTTGCTCAGTATTTAGTAGAAGCACCCTTTTGATCTAATACAGCCATGAGTCTTTTTGGGAAAGATGCAACAAGTTTTTCACACCTGGATTTGGGGATCCTCTGCCATTCCTCCTTGCAGATCCTCTCCAGTTCTGTCAGGTTGGATGGTAAACGTTGGTGGACAGCCATTTTTAGGTCTCTCCAGAGATGCTCAATTGGGTTTAAGTCAGGGCTCTGGCTGGGCCATTCAAGAACAGTCACGGAGTTGTTGTGAAGCCACTCCTTCGTTATTTTAGCTGTGTGCTTAGGGTCATTGTCTTGTTGGAAGGTAAACCTTCGGCCCAGTCTGAGGTCCTGAGCACTCTGGAGAAGGTTTTCGTCCAGGATATCCCTGTACTTGGCCGCATTCATCTTTCCCTCGATTGCAACCAGTCGTCCTGTCCCTGCAGCTGAAAAACACCCCCACAGCATGATGCTGCCACCACCATGCTTCACTGTTGGGACTGTATTGGACAAGTGATGAGCAGTGCCTGCACTGTAAAAAAATAATTGTAAAAAAACGGTCAAATGACTGGCAGCTACGGCTGCCAAACAAAAACCGTAAAATTAAGGTAAAATATCTTAATTCAAACAAGGAAAAACCTGTAAAATAACAGGGTTTTTTTTCTAAAACTTTTAATGAAAAAATCTGTAAAATGATAGTTTTTGCACTTTATTGGAATTAAGATATTTTTCATTTATTTTACGGTTTTTGTTTGGCACAGATCGCCAAAAAAGCTATATCATCGTTTAGCTTAGGTTCTCCTCTACAAAATGAGCCCATTTTCAGCGTTTTCTGTGGTTGTGTGCATGAGTAATACCTTGCTGTGCCATGTTTGTCCAAAACACAACAAAGGAAGGTCATGACATTCCAAAATTCGGGAAAATATGAAAGGATCGACCTATCCAGATGAGATGCATATCGTTAGAAAGGTGAGACTCTAGGCTAGTGTTTACTGCCATCTGCTGGTATCATTTAAAACTACCTGCAGTTTGATAGAGCACACAGGGCCAGGAACAAAAAAAACTAAAAGTGCCTTGTGTTGACATGGTTCATCTTAGGACAGACATCATATATAATAATATTTATCACTTACAGCAGTTTTTTATGTAATTTCAAAGGGTTTTCTTTAAAATGACACCAAGATATTGCATTTATTCCACTGTATGTTGGTATGGGGAGACTTAAAATTTGGGTAGGCGGAAATTGTATAAAAAAAGGGTATTATTGTTCCCTACAGTTGGAATAGAATAACTCTTGCATAGATTATGATCGAAACAAATTTCCTTTTTCCTGTGCTTGCTGACACGTGTTGGAAACAAATAAAATTGTTTGCAGGGAGCTGAGGCACTCAGGGCCTGAGTTATACACTTTCAAATTTCAGTTTACAAAAAAAAAAAAAAAGAAGCGCCTCTTTTTTTTGTCTTTATTATAACACAGACAATATACAATAATTGTAATCAATTTCATCAGTGTTTTATGTAATTTCAAAAGGTTTCCTTTAAAATGATACCAAACTTTTGTATATACACCTCTGCATGTGGGTATGGGAAGCTTTTTAATTTGGGTAGGCCAAATGCAGGCGGAATTCCCCAAAATAGCCCGCAGAGTGGAAAGTGTTAATGAGGGAAAAAAATTAACTTAAATGATTTTAGCAAATGGCTGCAATATAACAAAGAGTGAAAAATTTAAGGGGGTCTGAATACTTTCCGTACCCACTGTATATATAGTTTTGTTTTACATATTCCATTTAAAGCAATTAAAACATTGCTTAATTACACTGTAAAAAGTGTTAGCCAACTTAACATGCTATTTCAATCTGATTAAAACCAAAAAATTGGTTGTGTTTGTATAAATTAATGTTTATTTTAATTCATTGATTCAGTTAAATAATATTTCTGAATTTAATAAAAACAGTTCATTTATATTTTTCCATTTTTGATGTAGGCTACTAACGAACTGACAGACAGACAGACGGATAGATAGATAGATAGATAGATAGATAGATAGATAGATAGATAGATAGATAGATAGATAGATATGGTGGTCTGTATGCAACACTTTATAAACTAGAATTTATTCAAACTCATTAGGAGTAAAACATTTCTGAATGTGATAAACAAAACGTGGAGAATGATTAAAACCTAAACATTTGTAAACAAAAGGTGGGGAATCATTTAAAACTGCACACTTGCTAAGACAGAAGCACAGTTTGTTAAAGATCAGACTATGATTACAAACCCTTGGCACATTATAATATTAGAGAAGGTGTTATGTTACAGATCCTTTTAATCTTCTTCATCTTTACACTCGACTCTGGTGTCTATTCTAGTGAGACCACACACAAAATACCTCCTCAGATACTTGCAGAACTTTTTATCCCGCACTCCGTATATGATTGGACTCAAAAAACGTGGCAAAACATAGACAATTAGATAGTTGGTGAAACGGATTTCCACGATGCGTCCCGGGAAGATGATGTTCAGTACGCCCTCCACGCTGGGAGACATGTAGGACAGCATGCACATCAGCAACTGAACCCCGTGAAGCAAGATAGTGTTGGTCGCGCGGTTGGCTGAAGTTCTCTCGGTGGAGAGCGCGCGGGCCGCGAGCACGATCCGCAGGTAAGTGCACAGCAGCGTGAGGAACACCAGAGAGAAATAAATACCGTCGAACGCCTGGCGTTTGTACAGCAGCACAGGGTCTTTGAACACATTCTGTCTGAGACAAAAGACATTAGTTTGGAAGAAACTGAGAGGCTCTGTGGCTAAAGTCACGAAAAGGTCAGTGATGTCAGGAACCACCGATATGAACCAAATGACCGCTATGAGCATGTACGCGCGGCGCACGGTGCAGATCTGCGCGTGACGCAGAGGATAGCAGATCGCGACATAACGCTCTATCGCCATGCCGGCCAGATTGACAGGTGTGCTGCGGGTGGTGAACACAGCCACCAGGATAAAGAAACAACACACTCCCACACTGATAGTGTACAAGATGTAGCTGATCAAAAACAGAGCGATGGTTACAGTGAGCTGCACCGCGTCATTAATCACCATATGTATGAATAGGATATAGCGAGGGTCCTCGTAAAAGATCTGGTGCCTGAAGAAGGTTGCCACAACGCTGCCATTGATGTAGCTGAGGAGGAGCCACACCAGGACCACGATGAAGTTCTTAATCAAGGCAGTGGTGAACGTGTCTCTCATAAGGAGTTGTTGGCCTCCTGTTGAATTCATCACGCAGGACTTAAAAGAGGAAATACAGATGTAAATGCACAATAAGCTTGCCTATCAGTTTAAAAGTTTTTTAAAAATAATATTTTAAGCTGCTGTATATTTGTTTGATGCTTTTATCCAAAGTTGCTTACATTGCATTCGAGATACACATTTCATTAGATCTATCAATATCTGTCTACACAGTATGTAATACAGTTTGCAGTATTATAGTATATGCAATATATAGATATGATTAAGCATGTATCTCGTTTGCAGTGTAAGGCACTTTTTATAAAAGCATCAGTCAAATTAAATATAAATATTTTTTTATGACTGATGGTGCACCTAATATAAGAATAGACCACTGAAAAACCTATAGTATAACATTAAAACCTTCATTATTATCATTATCAAACATGTTTATGTCATAGCAAAGATATTTAAAATGCAAAGATATGCATATATGATGCACAAATACTAAACAAATTTTAACATACTTGCAATGAATTAATATGTATAATTAAGTTATAAAAATAGTATTTTAAGATATTGTTCTATATTTGTTTGATGCTTTTATCCAAAGTGGCTTACATCGCATTCGAGATACGCACTTTATTAGATCTATCTGTATCTATCTACATAGTATGTAATACAGTTTGTAATATTGTAGTATATAAATCTGATTAAGCACGTATCTCAAATGCACGTATACCGTATAGCACTACAGACATTTTCATTGTTAACACAGAATGAAAGAATAGAAATAGAACAAATGAATAGAATCTAGTAACTAGACTGCAGCACTCACCCCTGTTTGGCAAGCACCAGTACTGTGAAGACATGACAGCTTTTTAAATACTCCTACACTCTGATTGTAGATGATGATGTCAGTTATTTCACTAGGGAAAATATAGAGAAAAAAAAGCTTTGTGAAATGTATACAGGAAAAATAAGAAATAGGATATATCAGAATAATCCCCGGCTTTTAAAGGCCATCATACTGTGTATGTCAGAATTCTTCTTTTTTTCACCCATAATCATCTTGGAATAAAATCTTCTGGCATGGCAAATACAGGCCTGACATTGGTCTCCCCACGTGATTTCATTGTACGCATCATCTATGGTCTGGAGAAGAGTGATTGTTTGAGAGGAGCCTATTGTGAACCGTACACTTCCACGTGGAGAAAAATGAGTTACAGTAAGGAGAGGGGAGTATGGGTGTAAATAGAAGGTGATAAACTGTGGATGGGCTTGAAACCAAACCATGATTGCTGTCAGTGGCGTCGCTAGGAATTCTGGGCCTCTCCTCCATCTCTTGGCCTGCCTCATCCAGAAATATGAATGGTTTTCATCAGCTTCCAGCTTTATCAACCTCTAAAAAAGACACTTACTGTAGGAAAAACAAATACTGATAACAATGATATAGAATTTTTTTTTTTCTCTCCCAACAACAGGAATCTTGAAACTGATCATACCTGAACATACTCAGTCCTCAGTTGCTTCACTTTCATAATGTTGTTCAAAAGTTTCCATAAAACTATGCTTCAAGAGTAATGCAGCAGTTACATAGCATTTTGAGCAGTTGAAGCAATTGATAGCTAGGACCTAGATCATTATAATGAAATGAATAGATACTCAATTCAGATGTAATGCGTGAGTTGCATTGAAATATAGTTGTGTTATTTTGAACCAGTGATTTTAGTTCAATGAACAAAAGACCTTTGGCTCATGTGTATTGTATACAAGCATTTGGAAAAAGTATTGTGTTTTGAAAAATGTGTATTTTGATCTTCAGTTGTGAACTATGTGTCTAGAGTTTTGAAAAATGACAGGAAGGTTCTGTTATTAGTGCAAAAATAATGGTAAAAAACTGTAAATGAAATGTATGTTTTCTGAATGAGAATTGTTCCCAGTGTTATGATGAAACAAGTTTATTTTGAGACCTATATGAAGTGTTTTGTTGGTCTGAGTGAGTTTTGGTGGTGAGATCAACTGTTTGGCCAAGAAACATGTTGGTAATGTAAACTCTATGAATAGTTTTGAAAATGTGGCTTCAGTATTGAACAATTCTTGTTAGGAATTGAAATTAAAAAAAAACTCTAGTAATGTATGTGTGTTTTCATTATACAATATAAAGGAGTATTTCCACTGACATTTTTTATACTAGTATGTTTGTGAAGTGCATATACAGCTACCATACATCCTGAATAAGCATTTATTTTTCATTTGTTTATGCTTAAAACATGTATCTGCCAACACGTCCCTAAAAAGTTTTCAATATCTTATGCAACTTCTCACTTTAAAAATGTAATTTTCCTGAGAACAAGATCCATTCTTGTTGAAAACTAAACAACAAGAACTCACTGTGCATGTAGCGCTGTATTTATTCAATCATTTCTTTCACACACTACATCTACAAATCGGATTCATTCACAAACGTTGCTCACAAAGGCAATGTTTTCTTTACAATATTTTGATATAATGAACTTTTACATGGATTTATTGACAACTTTTGCCAAAATCCCACAGGATTGGAGATTTGTTGATATAGTTGATATAGTTGATGGAGATGCACAAACCGACTACGATCACATTCCTAGTCAGGTTAGTTGTGCTAAAGCTGTCCCCCAGATACTTGGGTTGTGTGATGTTACCCACCAGTGAAACATTCATCTTTTGATAGCACCACTTTCTGGTAAAAAGAGAATGTAGGAGGTTAAACACTGTGTATAAATACAACTAGGATGCCTAAAACAATGCTATTCTCAAAATAAAATTTAGTTGCATCAACAAATTGACAACAATATCTCTGCAGCCGCTTCAGTCTGGTGTAAACGAAGCCGAAGAGAAACCTCATTTTATACCGTATGATTTTGCTTCTTGGTAATAGAGGTTGGTCTCACCTTTGCAATCTGTCAGAAGAACTCAAACCAAGTATTTCCTTTAGCACAGAGGTGTTCAAGGGTTTTACAAAGGGCCAAACAATCAACTTGATTGAGGGCTGTAGGCCGAAAGTAAATGCTGCTTTCTATCCAACAGTATTTTAATAAAATATACAATTTAAAAAATTATCAAATTCACTTATATTCTCTATATATTAATGTAAAAACAACAAAAAAAGGTTGAAACAAAATGATAAATAAGAAATGAAGACATGCTTCAAAGGCATGTTTATTCCTATGAAAGGTCATCATGGGTCAACTGGTTTGGGCATCTCTGCTTTAGATACATTTCTGATGACCAGGACAACCTTTTGACCTGAAAATATGGTTATAGCATTTTTCAGTGCTGGCAAATGCAGTAATTGCTCTTCTTCAAAAGTAGCCATACATTCTGCTAAAAGACAAGGAACAGTAAAGTGACATAGAGTAAGTGACTTATTTTGTTGTATATCTGTAATAAAATGCAAAAAAATAAGCATCTCATTAATATTGAGAATAATAATCATTCTCATGATCCGAATACCAGCAAATGTTCTACATCATTTTCCACATTTTAAAGTTTTATTTTATGTAATATAGTGATAAGGCACACAAACGTATTTCAGTCTCAGTGCACTTTTGGGTTTGCAGCCTGTCATTGTTCTTATCAATTCTTATAAATCTTGATTAAATATCAATTCGTATAAGATTGTAAGATTCTGAAGCAAATGTCCTTTGTCTATATGAAACATAATAAAGAAAAGGTTTGATGTGATAAAGAAAGTACCATGATTAAGACTTTAAGAACATCTAGATCTTTAAAAGGCATTTATAACATTCAGACTCACCCATGACCTTTGACCTTTTTTCTTATTGTAGTTTTATTGCTGAAAAAAAACTTAAATGTAAAATCAAAAATGAAATGTAAAATCCTCATAAAATGAAAACATTTAACTTCATCTTAAAACATTAAAACATTTAACTTCGTCTTAATATTATTGTCACGAATCCGGTCTATGAACTTCCGTTTACTCACCACCAGAGGTCACTCGCTCACCACATGGACTCTTGCACTACACTACTGTTGCATGTCACCTCTGGACTGCATTTCCCATCATCCATTGCACTGATCACAGCTGTCACCAATCACACATTGCACTGATTTCACAGCTGATCTCAACAGACACACTTTATAAGCATTGGACTTCCTCTCTGTTATCATCAAGTATTGTATGCACTTATCACTACCCTAGCTGATAGCTACCTTACAGAGCCTTTCGTAGTTTTTTAAGTAGGGGGCTTAAAACATTTATTCAGCAAATTTGCATTAAATTGATCAAATGTGAAAGTAAAGACTTTGTTATATATATATATATATATTGAATTATTTAATAAAATGCAATCCATTTTAATTGTTCTATTTTCGTGAAAGGGTCCTGAAAAAAAAGAATAATGTTTTCCCAAAAATATTAAGCAGCACAACTATTTTCAACATTGATAATATTAAGAAATGTTTCTTGAGCAGCAAATCAACATATTAGAATGATTTCTGAAGGATCATGTGACACTGAAGCCTGGAGTAATGATGCTGAATATTCAGCCTTAATCTGAGGAATAAAATAAATTTTTAAATATATTAAAATAGACAACCACTATTTTAAATTGTAATAACATTTCACAATATTACTGTTTTTACTGTATTTTTGATAATCTGAATGCAGCCTTAGTGAGCATTCAAAAAAAAAAAATTAGAACGGGAGCATCTTGACTTTAAATGTATTTTGTAAGTTAAATAAATTTAGCATCCCAATAAGGCTGTAAACTTACATCACCTCATCTTCAAATCATCTTCATATCACACGTGTCAAAAAACAAACAAACAATTAACTCCAGCCTTTCTGGAAAACCGTGCCCTTTTCCTCAACATATGTTTGTGTTCCTAAAAAGGCAATAATTCACAAAAGGGAGCTTTGTTGAGATAAGACATTTGTCCTTTGGACATCAGAGCTGCAGTATGTTTGTGGTAATTAACACACTTTCACTGAGGCTAGCAGGAATCTCTGACATTTCACAACCTCCACTGAGCCTAGACTGAGCAAGAGCGATGGCACGAGAGACCCGAGCACCTCGGACCCCAGAGGTCTGCAGGTAAAAGGGCAAAGCACTTGTTGTTCTGAAGTTTGCATCCCTGGGAGCGATTAGCACGCCTGTGGAGAGATGCAGAAAACATCATGGAACATAATGAGAGAGATTATTTTAGATGTTTAAAGGTCTGCTGGCATCAAGAGATTTTGTTTTGAAATGTCAACGCTAATGGTCTCTTGCGTTTGGATTACTCTGGGGCTGATGTAAATGTTGATCAATGACTAAGTCTGCTAAGTTTGCGGATGTATATAATATTCAAGTACACTGAAAAAATATTTTTTTAAAGCTTAAATAAAACAATGATTGTTGAAGTAAGTTTTAGGAGAAAATATTTCATTCTTTCTCCCTCAAAATTTTACATTGATCTACTTACTTGCCATTTCTATGTAATTATTAGTGAAAATTAAATCCTATTTATTTAAATAATAAACATTGTATATGATTTTCATTGGTACACACATATATATATAATTTCATAATATTCATTATAGTAGATATTAGTATATCACTGCAGATAGTAGAGTCATTATACTGTATATTATATTAGAATATTTCTTGAGGCATCTTGACAGCAGTCTGAAAACATCTTTATTTCACACTGTGAAAGAATACAGACACGCTTTGAACGTTTTAAAAAAAGAGTGTTATTAGGAAAAAAGTACAAGAATTCACATATAAGAGCCTTATAATGGGGCCTTTTTTTTAATGCATCTAGAAAACATAAAAACCTGAGGCCAGAGTACTCTGAGGTATCATAACTGGATTCTGTATTCAATAAAAACATAAAAACTGCAATCTTAAGGGGCACTTGTACACATTACCCTGTTTACACAATTTTTCAAATCTCATTTTAGTATTAACATACCATTCAGGTCATTCTTGAGTCCAAAAGCTGTTTGCAGTCCAGTTATCAGACATGTTTCTTTGACTATTTCAAATATTTATGCACAACATTGACAGGCTTTGGTAATATGACAGAGTGCATGTGCTCGTCTCTTTTGGTTTTAGTATTTTCTCTGTAAACTAATGATTCGAAAACTGTACAACAGAACAATGTTTTTTTTTTTTTTTTGTAATACATTTGTGCATGTTTTTACAGATCCACGGTCACACATTGCGCATAAATTTGGTGCTAAAAATGATGCAAATAACAATAAAGATGACAGTATTTCAGAGTGGTACTAAACACTTCATTTCCCTTTTTAGTGTATAAATGCTAATATCACATTTGCCATAAATACATACCTCTCTATAAATCATACAATACAGATCATGTATAAATAGGGAACAATATCAGCCATGTTCAAAAATGGCACCGGAAATAGTGGGCCTTATGCCTCAGGCGTCTACACCTGTAGATCTTGTGACTGTGGGACCCTTCACACCCAGCGGGCCCCGTCCTCATCTGCGCTGTTGTGTGAAGCGCTCTCTCATTTTCTTGTGAGCAACTGGCTCTCTAGAACTTCCAATCGCTTGGTCATAGCTGACAGTGAAACACAGTTAAGGAAACATAATATAAAAAATAATCAATCAGCCACACTTAGGGGTTTTTCTAAATGTTTTGTTTTTGTTAAATGCCTAAAATAAGGTCTGTGTTTAACACAAGCACAAGATATTTTCATGTTTTTCTATGACATAAAATACATCAGTATTACCCTTTGTGGGTTTGAACGACAAGGTTCCAAACAAGTGACTGAAGGGACTAAAGAGGTTGTTGTGGACATTAAGTCATGACATAAAATAGGACCATACAGAAAAATATGTGACCCTGGACCACAAAACCAGTCTCAAGTCGCTGGGGTATATTTGTAGCAATAGCCTAAAATATATTGTATGGGTCAAAATTATTGATTTTTCTTTTATGCCAAAAATCA
The DNA here is from genome assembly GCF_936440315.1 of Barbus barbus. Lineage (NCBI taxonomy): Eukaryota > Metazoa > Chordata > Actinopteri > Cypriniformes > Cyprinidae > Barbus > Barbus barbus. Next base: position 27,348,778 of record NC_136753.1, on the reverse strand, counting down.
TTAGGATATTAAGTAAAGATCATGTTCCATGAAGATATTTTGTATTTCCTACTGTAAATATATCAAAACTTAATTTTTCATTAGTAATATGCATTGCTAAGAACTACATTTGGACAGACTTAAAGGCAATTTTCTCAATATTTTTTTTTTTTTTTTTTTGCACCCTCAGATTCCAGATTTTCAAATAGTTGTATCTTGGCCAAGTATTGTCCAATCCTAATGAAGCATACATCAATGGAAAGCTTATTTATTCTGCTTTCAGATGATGTATAAATCTCAGTTTCGGAAAAATTTACCCTTATGACTGGTTTTGTGGTTCAGGGTCACATATATGACCTAAATAATGTATATTGCCCTATATCAAGAGTGATATTGTCAGTGATAATGCTAACTTTAAGTGAGTGAAGTGACATACTGCCAAGTATGGTGACCCATACTCGGAATTCGAGCTCTGCATTTAACCCATCCAACATGCACACACACAGCAGTGAACACACACACACCCGGAGCAGTGGGCAGCCATTTATGCTGCGGCGCCCGGGGAGCAGTTGGGGGTTCGGTGCCTTGCTCAAGGGCACCTCAGTCGTGGTATTGAGGGTGGAGAGAGTGCTGGACATTCACTCCCCCCACCTACAATCCCTGCCGGTCCGAGACTCGAACGCACAACCTTTAAATTACGAGGCCGACTCTCTAACCATTAGGCCACGACTTCCCACGACTAAATGACTCCCATCAGCAAGATCTGTTCTGAAACTATGATGAGAGGCAAGGAGCAACATCCTTCCTTTGTAATCTCATCAAATTGTAGTTAAATGGATCCAGTGGAGACGTGTATCCGCATCTAGTAGTTCAGAAACATCTGTTTCTGGCCTCAGATATGGTACAAGGGCTCTTTTGAGCTTAGATGAATGATGCTGAGTGAGAGAACTGAAACAAAGAGCCATTGAAGCGTGTGGTCACAGAGGTTTATGTGAGGAGCCAAACCAGAGGGGCCAGTCTGGAACAGCTCAGACCAACAGACACAATATGGGCTCTTTCTGTAGATAGGGGCTTCTGTTAAACCCCTTTGCTGCATGGTGTAGTTGCATGTGCTGAAAAGAAAGCATGTTGTTTAAAGGACCTGTACTGATGAATATATAAAGGATATGTTTCTGGTTGAGCTGGTCTAGGGTGGACATCGTAACCTGCTGGAACTCCACAAGACTTTCACAAGCGCAGGGATCCTTAACCTCGATCTCACCTTGACTCTCAGCTGAAAAATGAGGCATTAAATGTGAGAATGAAAAAAATGTCCAGTATATTCATTATCAATAATTTCCTTAAATTCGCATTTATGCATCTATACAGACTATATATTCCTTTTATATAGCTTGTACAGAATACTCATTGGCACCTCCTTATGTGAACATTGCATGTGTGTGTTTACCTCAGGCTGTAGATGGCGCTATTGAACAAAATACTGTGTGCCATCTAACACAGATGATTCAGGTATGGTTTTTCAAACGCACCTGCACAGACATTGAGTTTGAGGTTCTCAGCGATCTGGCTGATGGCAGTGAAGTCGGCGGTGTAGAAGAAGTGTTTCTCCATGGGCTCAGAGGCAATCTCTCTCAGCTCGTCCTCCACAGCTTTACCCACACCCACAGCATACATGGTGATACCTGCAACATGCAAGACACACATCAAACCTTGTGTCAAAAACAGCTTAAAAATAAGTATTTTTTTCCTTTTTCAGTAAAAAGCTCAGCGAGAAGATGCTTAACCATCTATTAATTTTATAAGAGGTTGGCAATTTTGGGAAAATTTGAGATTAAAAAACTATTTATTTCAGTTTTTTCCCAACATTTTCTAGCAATAAACTATTATTTTATAAATTTAAATATTTATAACAATGTTTTAAATAAAAATATAATAAAAAATAAATGTAAAAATCTAAAACTGAATAACATTTTTACAATAAACGTTAAAATATTTAAAAATATTTTTCTTACGTTACAATTTGTGTACAAATGCAGATTTTTAATACTGTAAATATTTTATTTATCTTTATTTTATCCATTCTTTTTTTATTAATACTTTTTTCTATTCATTCAGGTTTGCAATTTTGGACAGTTTGGGACATATTATATTATATTTAAAAAATACATTTAATTTCTTTGGATCTTTTCTAGCAATAATAATAATATTAAAATATAAATAATAATAAAAAATAAAAAAAAATAAAAAATTGGATTTGTTTTTACATTTTGCTAAATTATAGAAACATTTTTATTTTAAAAAGTATTATTTTTATTATAAAGCAATTTATTTTTATTTTATTTTGAATAGCACTTTAATTTTTGACCCCTTAAATAACAATACCAGCATCCTTGGCCTTCTTGGCCCACTCCTGAATATCATCCTGCGATCGCCCATCAGTGAAGACCAGGCCAACCCGTGGGATGTTCTTCTCAGCAGGACGGGCTCCGTCAGCCTCAGAGAAGCTGTTCTCCACCATGTGTTTGAGAGCCAAGCCTGTCATGGTCCCCTTCTCCATGTATTGCACATTCATCACAGCCTTTTTGATCTCTTCTTTTGTCTGATACATGCTGAGCGGAAACTCTGTCCGCACTCGGCTTGAGTACTGGACGAGACCCACGCGTGTTCCTTTAGGGGAGACGTCCAGCTGATCCACCACCTGGTTAACAAACTGCTTGACAAGCTCGAAGTTCTGTGGCCGAACACTCTTGGAACCGTCGATGAGGAGGACCAGGTCGATGTTGGAGGATCGACAGGCTTGGAGAGGGTGAGAGAAATGAACATGTATTTCAAATATTTTTTTTTTGGTATTTTCAAAGGTGAAGTGTCTTATTTTGTGCAACAAAACAGAGCTATAAAAATAACTTTTCTTTTTAATATTAGTTTTCATATGCAAAATTTCATTGCCTCAGGGGTTTAGAACAAATGTGTTTGAGCAATAATACTAATAGTAATGCAGCTAACATGTAGAGGTCTCTGAATGTTAAACTGAGATATAATGAAGTATTTTAAAACTGAAAAAATTATACACTTCACCCCTAGCAACAGAATGCATGCAGTTTATGAAGACACCAATCTATACTTTGCAGCTTTAGGAATTCAGCTTTATGCATTTCCCCAAAGATTTGGATAATCTCAGCTGTAATAAGGGCCGTCTGAATGAAAGCGTGCATTACTTCCGCAGCTCTTGCCATCGTCCTGTAGCACATGGCCCTCAGGGCATATGCAGTGGTATGATCCTGGAGTGCTCACACACTGGTATTCACAACCATGTTCGACTGTGTTACACAAGTTATCCGCTGCAGAAGACATAAACATGAAGAGCATGTCATACACCACAATAAAAATAAACATGGAAGGGATTTATAAGGTAAGTCAGAAAAGGAACATCATTTATGTATCAAAAATGAATACTTAAGTAAAATATTTTCAACTTCATAATATTATGCATATTAGAATGATTTCTGAAGGATCATGTGATGTTGAAGACTAGAATAAATTAGATTTTAAAATATATTCAAATAGAAAATGCTTAAAAATATATTTCACCATATTACTGTTTTTGTTGTATTTTGGATCAAGTAAATTCAGCCTTGGTGAGCAAAAGAAAAAATCTTTTTGTAAGCTTTTATTCAATAATAATAATTTAAAAAAAATCAAGTTCAAAAAACTGATTGAAACTTCATTTCTGCTATACATTACATTGGTAGCAGAAAGCGGAAATCTGGTGAAGGAATGACTGGGCTCTTTAAAGCAAATGTCCAGAGCCTTTAGGTAAGCTTAACAAATGATGAACGACACACTTGATATTTTTGGCCTTTCCAGCTGTTCAAGGCCAAGGTCTGGGAAGGCCATCAGGCTTTAAGAGGGGGCGCTTCATTTCCTTGCCAGCTGATTTTGAACTGTTTTAAAAGAGCTTCAGCCAAGGTACCGTACAGTGTCAAGTAATTTGAGCACAGTTAGGGAACTGAATAAATTTATGAGCTACAATAATCAGATAATCAACTTGGAAGGTCAATAAATCATACCATATCTCAAATGTTGTGAAAGCCTGAATGATAATTTGAAAAAGCAGTTACATATAAGGCATGCAATAAAATACAGACATCAATATGCAATAAGATAAATCTACCATTGCTTTTTAAACTATTATTTTTTGCAATTGTGAAAACCTACTAATAGTTATCTTTGCATCTAGGGGATGAGACAGCATTTTAATATATAAAAGCTGTCTGGAGCATCATACATACACTGGCAGGTCTTTCCGTCCTTCTGAAGAGTGTATCCCTCATTGCAGCGACAGTAGAAGCCATTGAGCACACTAACACAGTGATGATCACAAGTGTGATTCCCAAATGAACAGTAATCGATCACTAAGAGACATAAACAAAGGCAACAGTGTTTTAGTGAATAAACAGTGCAAAACATCAAAACAACAAAAAGGATTAAATATGACGTTTTAACTATTCTGAACAGGTTAAATTTCAAACTCATAATTGAAATGATAACAAAATCATCCATGAACATATTAATTTTGACCCGAACACAAGACATGCAAGGTCAACCAACAAAATGTATGTTCTTATAAAACTTAGAATAGTATAGCATTGGTCTCAAACTCAATTCCCGGAGGGCCGCAGCTCTGCACAGTTTATCTCCAACCAGCTCCAAATCACACCTGCTTGGAAGTTTCTAGTGATCCTGAAGAGCTTGATTAGCTGGATCAGGTGTTTGATTAGGGTTGGAGCTAAACTGTGCAGAGCTGTGGCCCTCCAGGAATTGAGTTTGAGACCAGTGGTATAAGGTAACAATAAAAACATTTTTCGAACATAGTATTAGCATGCATGATTAGCGTTGTGGGCAATGGATCTGGAAAAGTATGCTTATCGATCAGTTACTCTCACTAACTTGTGCAGGTCTTCTTGTCATCATTGAGAGTGTATCCATCTTTACAGCGGCAATGAAAGCCTTTTAGGACACTCACACACTCATGCTCGCAGCTATCATTCCCAAATGAGCAGTAGTCGATCACTGGAACAGGCAGAAAGAAGCAGAGAAGCTCAAAATCTGGAGTAAGGCGAGCAGCCAAAGTAGTTGGCAAAGAGCAAAATGTTTTGTAAGAGGAAGAAGCATAGAAAGGAAACTTGTAAAACTGCTATTAGGTTTATTTTTCTACTAAGATTTTATGGATTTTTTTTAGTTAAGCATGGATTCATAAAGGATATTGAATACTTTGGTTTTGTACTTAAGTATCAAATTGGGGTTATGGATACTCTGAGAGCATATGTAGGTGTATGTGTGTAGAGTTTTAACATATGGCCTTCACTAACTTGTACAGGTCTTCTTGTCATCGTTGAGTGAGTATCCATCATTACAAACGCAGTGAAAGCCTTTCAGGACACTCACACACTGGTGCTTGCAGCTATCGTTCCCAAATGAGCAATAATCGATCACTAAATATGGATTAGATGGATTTAAAGAACATGACCAAACAGGATAAACATTTTCCTTTCATATAGTTCCCAAATTTTCTCAGTTCTTGTTTATGAATATGGCGGAGAACTTGTCTTTGGCCATTGGAAATAAAACCACGGCTCTTACTGGGCCCCAAGTCTGTTGGAGTTCAATTCAGAAACACTCCACCATTTAGAAAAGTTATTATAAGGTTAGCAATAGATGGCCCAAATATTGATATTAAACAACTGAGAAAAAAGCAGAGAAATTACATATAAGTTCATGCATAAATTGAATGTAAGCCTTCACTAACTTGTGCAGGTCTTCTTGTCATCGTTGAGAGTGTATCCATCATTACAGTGGCAGTGAAAGCCTTTCAGGACACTCACACACTCATGCTCGCAGCTATCATTCCCAAATGAGCAGTAATCAATCACTAAATATGAATTAGATGTATTAGAATTCAAGGACATGACATGTTATACTGAATATAGTATTTCATTGATTTCTAATGAATAATTTTTTTTAAATTTGGGTTTTTTAAAGTAAAGTTTCTTTGCTTCTTCCAAATTCTTCCCAATTTTTACCAATTGTCTACCATTAATATGACAGTAGGGCTCGTTGTGTATAGTTGTATTGTAGTTTTGAAAAAAATAACATTGATATAAATAATCCATTGTGGCTGACGTTTTCTCACTAAAACTTAGAAAATTTGCCACTCAAAATTACAATTGTGTGGTGATGTTGGTGTCTTCTAAATACAATCTTTCCAAATCGCCTTGAACACACAGTGTTAAAACTGTAAACACTCCATCTCTCTGAAAATCTCCTACCAGCTTAGTAATCGATGGCCCTAAATATTGATGGTAAACAATTGAGAAAATAGCAGTGAAATTGATTTTTAGGAATGTGCAAACTGATTGTAAGCAAAAGGATGTTCTCCCTTCACTAACTTGTGCAGGTCTTCTTGTCATCGTTGAGTGTGTATCCATCATTACAAACACAGCGAAAGCCTTTCAGGACACTCACACACTGGTGCTCGCAGCTATCATTCCCAAATGAGCAGTAATCAATCACTAAATATGGATTAGATGGATTATAATTCAAATATGACAAATATTCCAATTAATTTTTATATATGACCTTTGTGCTACAGCGTTTAGATACTTTAAATCAAGTCTCCTTCCAATTGTTTCTCAATTGTTCTCCATGCTTAAAGGAACACTCCACTTTTTTTGGAAATAGGCTCATTTTACATCTCCCCTAGAGTTAAACAGTTGAGTTTAACTGTTTTTGAATCCATTCAGCCGATCTCTGGGTCTGGCGGTAACACTTTTAGCGTAGTTTAGCATAGATCATTGAATCGGATTAGACCATTAGCATTTGGTCATCAAAAATGCCCAAAGAGTTTCGATAAGTTTCTTATTTAAAGCTTGACTCTTCTGTAGTTACATCGTTTTCTAAGACCGGTGGAAAATGAAAAGTTGCGATTTTCTAGGCCAATATGGCTAGGAACTATACTCTTGTTCCGGCGTAATAATCAAGGAACTTTGCTGCCGTACCATGGGTGCAGCAGGCGCAGTGATATTACGCAGTGCCTAAAAGTAGTCCCCAGCTAGGTAACTAGTTATGATATAGCTAGGGACTACTTTCAGGCACTGCGTAATATCATTAGTAGACAATGTAACTACAGAAGAGTCAAGTTTTAAATAGATGATGAGTTGATCATTGATCGGTCTAATCCGATTCAATGATCTATGCTAAGCTAAAATAAAAGTGCTACCGCCAGACCCGGAGATCGGCTGAATGGATTCAAAAAGTTGTAAAATGAGCCTATTTCCAAAAAAAGTGGAGTGTTCCTTTAAAGTTAAGACCTTTTTTGGCCATCACATGCCCTTATTGAGACATTTATGCGCTGTTTTGGAGGGAAAAAACAAGAAGATGCGGTTTTACAAGAGAGGCTGTGTGGCCTAATTCCCAATCCTAATTCCCAACTGTGGACAAACATCTGAAATCCCTTACAGAGCTTTCAGTGCTTTGAGAGAGAACAGAGAGCAACTAGAGGAAGGTATTATAGCCTATAATTAAAACCAATAGGATCCACATCTGTTGATATTCAAACTAGCATCTTAACAATTTAGCATGGATGGACCCAATACTGATGGTAAACAACTGAGAAAAATGGGAATTCCTTTTGAATCTGCGAATGTACAAACTGACGATGGACTTCACTAACTTGTACAGGTCTTCTTGTCATCGTTGAGTGAGTATCCTTCGTTACAACGGCAGTTAAAGCCATTAAGCACACTCACACAATCGTGCTCGCAGCTATCATTCCCAAATGAGCAGTAGTCGATCACTGGAACAGGCAGAGAACAGTGAGAGAAAAGCTTTGGCAAAGAAGGAAGAGCAAACACATCAAAGTCAACTACAAGCATGTATCTTGTTTCAGAACATTTAAGCTGCTAAACTATATGCATGAGTCTCTTTAGCAATTAGCTTAAGTCAGCAACGCTATTAAGTTAACTACATTTTCAGTAGCATGACAGTAGCTTAGCTACTTTCAAAACAGTGTATTTTTCCAGCAACAAGTTTTACTAACAAACAGTATGTAGCAGGAAAAATGCTAAATCATCATTTTGTGCCAGATAACTACTACTAATAGCTGAGTTAGCTACTTTTGCGAGTAGCTTGTAGCATAGCTAACAAATAGTAGCTTGTACAGTCATTTACTGCAGCTAAGCTACAGCAACAAAAAACAAGCTACTTGTGCTAACAAATAGCAGCATGGAGAAATACTAAATCACAGAATTTTAAGGCACTGCTTACAAATGGTTTTGTTCTGGATAACTAGGCCTATTATTATTAGTTTTAACTGAGCTACTTTTTGCTAGTGGCATAGATGAAGAGTAGCGGACAGTACTTTTATTAATTTGAAACTGTAGCCTGCTAAGCATTATAAGTAAAAGTTGTGCCAACAAATAGCAGTATAGCATGGTAAAAATGCAAATGACAGTTTTTTAAGATACTATATTACTTACAAAAGATTGTGTGTCAGATAACTACTACTAATAGCCTTAACAGCTATTTTTGCAAGTAGCTTGCAGCATTTATCAGAGTAGCTTGTTCTTGAAATCTAAAAGCTACTCGATGCGTACTTCCCCATACTGCTTATAAACCAAAAATGCTCAACTATTTGGCTGTTCTTACTATTTACTATAAAAACTGCCCAGAATGAGAATCTCAAACACTAAAACACACTGTTTTTGTTCAGTGGCTTAATAGATAAACCAGCTGGTCACAGGAAGAAATGCATAGATAAGTAGCGCAAGTGTGTTTTATAGCAGCATAATACGGCCAAGAGGAAGCTGTAATGACATTGCGAACTTTGTCTTTGCATTAGAAACTGTTCCATGTGTTTGAAAAGTGTTAGTTAGGAGAATGTCTGTGTCTGGCATGTAATTATAGGCTTGTAGTATTGTGGGTATTTGTGATTCCTCCATATGTGAATTGTTTGCGTATCCGTGGGCCTCACTAACTTGTGCATGTTGTTTCATCCTCATTGAGTGTGTATCCTTCATGGCAGCGGCAATAAAAGCTCTGAAGCACACTCACACACTCGTGCTCACAGCTATCATTCCCAAATGAACAGTAGTCGATCACTGGAACAGGCAGACAGAAGCATGAGATTTTGGTGATGGTAAAACACACGCAAAATTCATCGCTGTCTATTAATGTTTGCACTTGCTGATACTAGCAAACAGCTACTATGAAAACATTTATTATTTCTGCTTGTTTTACATCACCTGCTCTGTATTCATATGGTACAAACTGAATGGAATACTATTGCAATACTACACAGAATACTTTTTTATATTTTAAAAAGTGTTGTAAGTTGCAGGGAATTGCTCTCACTAACTTGTGCAGGCTTTCAGGTCATCGTTGAGTGAGTATCCTTCGTTACAGCGACAATTAAAGCCATTGAGCACACTCACACACTCGTGGTCGCAGCTATCATTCCCAAATGAGCAGTAATCGATCACTGGAACAGGCAGAGAATGGTGTGAGAAGATTTATAGGTGTTAAAGACCCCATGAAATCAGGACTGGAGCTTTCTGGGTTTTAGTCCTCGTCTATTCATCTTAAAGCCATCTATAGGCTAGTGTACTTCCTTCTTCAATCAGTGTTTTTATAGTTGTCTAAAACTAAAACTGTTTTGTTGTTTTTGTTTTGTTTTTTTGTTAATTGGAGTAAAGCAGAATTAAAATAGGGTCCCACTTTATATTAAGTGACCTGAACTATGTACTTACATAAAAAATAATTACTATGTACTTATTGTGTTTATATTGTATTGCAAAACACTTTAGCTATACAGGTAAGGTTAGGGACAGGTTTGGTGGTATGGGTAGGTTTAAGGGTGGGTTAAGGTGTAAGGGTTGGATCAACAGTGTAATTATAAATGTAATTACAGAAATTGATTACAGATATAATTACATGTGTGTATTTTTTTTTAAATATAAGTACAATGTAAAAACATGTATATACACAATAAGTGCATTGTACCAAATGATTAATTTAAATGTAAGTACATAGTAGTTAAGGTCACTTAATATTAAGTAGGATCACTTGTTTGGTGAATTAAAGTGAATTAAAATAAGATTAAGATGAAGTACTAAAAATAATATAAATTAAAGCTAAAAAAATTGTTTACAAAACTAATAAAAACATCAAAAGCACATAACACATGAACACAATTTCTACGTTTAAGTGGAAGTAGTAAAATTAATAAAATGAAATAAAATATTAAAACAAACTAATAAAAAAGATTAAAGCACATAAAATTACTCAAATTTAAAAGAAAACTGAAATTATCAAATTGAAAGCTACATCAAAATATTAATAAATACTGTAAAAGTATTTAAATAACACTAAAATAAAAACAAGAGTTGGGAAAATATATCAGAGAGAAAAATGCTTATTAACTGATTTCACGGGATCTTTAAGTTTGCGTTTAAATGTAAGCATACTATGTGCTAAGGCACAATTATTACTGTGCTGTACACTTGCAGAACAGGTGTATATTTATACAGTATGTACCTTTGGTTATGTTCAAAATGGAACACTAGTGTACACACTACTGCATACTAGTGTACTGCATACGGCATACAGAGTTTAGATATTCCATGCATACAGGATATTTTCATACTGTGTTCACTACGTATAATGCGTACTGCTAAAATAGTATGAATGGTATTGCAGTATGCTATTCCGAACATAAAATTTGTCTGTTATTCTACAAAATCTAGAAGTTCACACTTCACATGAATTGTTACACAGATATCACTTGTGTGTCACTGACTTGTGCAGGTTCTCTTGTCGTCGTTGAGCGTGTATCCTGTGTTACAGTCGCACGTGAACAACCCGGGTGAAGCGATACAGATCTGATCACAATCATGCTTCCCTTTAGCACATAGATCAATGGCTGCAAAGCAAACACACACCTGTTGAGCGCCACTGGAATGATAATTGTGTCATACGTCTATGATGATGTGTCATTTGCAAAGCTACACACGTGTGCAGGTCTTGCCATCCTCGTTGAGTGTGTATCCAGGCAGACACAGACAGTTGTAGGAACCAGGCAAGCTTTCACAGATGTGCTCACAGCCGTGATCAGACTCCAGACACAAGTCCATCCCTGCAAATCCAATGCGCACATGAGTACTGAGAAAGCAAGAAAAGCTAAATCATTGTGTCCACAGGATGTAAAAGAAAGAGCATTCATGTGCTTAGTCAACATAAGATTTCTGTATAGCGTATAAGATTTTCCAATTCCAAATCCTTGTTGAAACAGGATATTCAACAAGAAAAAAAAAGAAAAGAAAGGTGGGACTGATTTAAAGCTCAAAGGACAATGTGAAACCGATCTCAACCAGTGTTCACAGTTTTTGCACAAAAATGGCTTATAATTGTTGTTGACAAAATAACAAAAAAATAATATTGTAATTAATTACCTATATTTAAGATAAAAAAAAATTAATAATTTTAAGGACTATTTTACTTATTTTTAGGATTATTTATTATTTTTATTTTATTAGTATATTTAATTACATTATCTTAAAATCTATATAGGACCGTTAAAAATATATGTTTTAAGAAATTATTGCTTTTATTCAGCAAGAATGCATTAAATTCATCATTAAATTGATCATTCAAAAGTGACAGTAAAGATATTTATAAAGTTACAAAAGATTATTTAAAAAATGCTATTCTTTTTATCTATTCATCATAGATTCCTAGAAAAATAAAAATACTAAGCAGCACAGCTGTTTTCAACATAAAAAAAACTAATTATTTTTTAATTCACTAAATCATCATATTAGAATGATTTCTGAATGATCATGTGATGCTGAAGACTGGAGTAATGATTCAGTTTTGCATTATAATTTGGAATAAATTATATTTTAAAATATATTCAAATAGAAATCAGTTTTTTCATTACAGTAATATTTCACAATATTACTGATTCTACTTTATTTTTCTCAAATAACTGTAGCCTTGGTGAGCACAGGAGACGTTTCAAAATCGTTAACAATATTAACAGACCCTAAAATATTTGCATGGTAGGGTACATCCTTTTCTTATTGCTAAAAAGAAATTACACCTTTGACTTGAGGTTTGAGGTTAGAACCTTTTAGAAAAGAATCCTAAAAAGTTCAACTTTTATGACTAGATTCTTTCTGTAATGTGGAGCATATATCAAATGGAGGAACACTTTACCACAAAGCTTGTCTTGGAACTGAAGACCGAACTGGTGAATGAGGTCAAAGCTCTCCACCAGGAACACATGATCCTCAAACGGTGGAGACGCCATAGCTCGCAGTGAGGTCATATCAGCCCTGGCGACACCAATGGCATAGATCTCAATCCCAGACTCCCTCGCAGCAGCTGCCACTTCAGCCACACGGTCCTGAGGACGACCGTCTGTCACGATAACCGCTACGTGGGGGACGTTGGGACGGGCACCTTCTTCAGCAGAGAAGGCTACGTTCATGGCATAGCGGATGGCCAGGCCGGTCATGGTGCCCTGAGCCAATGGAATGATCTCGTTGATGGCTTTGACCATCTGAGCAGGCTTGCTGAAGGCTTTGAGGGAGAACACGTTCTGGACTTGACTGGAGTATTGGACCACACCAATTCTTGTAGCTTCCAGGCCAACGTTCAGCTCATGGATGATGTCTATCATGAACTTGCGCATTGTCTCAAACTCATGAGCACGTACGCTGCGGGAGCCGTCGATGATGAACACAAGGTCAACCGGGCCAGATTTACACTTTGGTTCAGCTGTAAAAAAAAAAAAAGGAAAAACACACAATGGCAATACTGATTTAGGCCCCGTTTACACAAGTGTGTTTTCATTTTAAAACGATTTTTGAAAACAGATGGCGTAGCTGCCCACATTCGCACTGCGTATCCTTGGAGACTGTGTAAACAATAACATCGTGCTTATTGTTGTACCCATAGAAATGTATAGGTAGATTTCCCATTCGACCGCTCCAAGCACGTAGATGCGTCCGCCATCTAAATAATCTAGCTATACATATCTATTGGTTGTACCTGCACGAATGGTCATGTAGCATGCGTTTTCAGTTGTGTAGTGTAGACAGAGATCGATCAGAAAACGCCAGTGTAGACGAGTATTGTTTTCGTTTTAAAACGCAGTTTAAATTGGTCTTCAAACAAAAATGGATCTTTTAAGAACTGTTAAATGAAATGCCCTTTGGGAACCAAATAATGGTTTTCTCAAAAATAACATTTTTAATTGGCATAGATGGTCATTAGGAGAACCTTTAATATCCATGGACACTTTCAACTGCATAAAAGGTTCTTTATAATGAAGAACTTAATTACTTTTACTTTTAATTATGTTACTTAATTCTTTGGGGAACCAAAAATGGTTCTTCAATGGCAGAACCTCCTTTATTTTAAGAGTGTACAGTGTTTTCCGATATCAGTGCCATGTTTTACTAAAATTTGAATGTTTTGAGAACAACATGGACATGGAAGCTAAAGTTTAAAAATAGACCACTCAAGTCTTAATGAAGAGGACAACTTGGCATATTTTGAATGCAGTCATTGGCATTATACCAAAAATTGGTCGCAGATCTGATAGGGTTACAGATGCAAAATGCAATTAACTATATAATCATGCATCATTTAGATAGCAAAGCCTATTTGTTTTTAATTTTTAAGAGGGAGGAGAAAACGCATCCAATGCCATCTAATCAAACCCTATTTGGGTCCAAATTCATCTATCATTTGGTAGTCAAATTTGGAAGATGGGTAACCATGAACAAAATTACCAAAATGAAAAGAAAAATTTACTCAGAACATATTAAAATGGAAGTTCACCAACTCAGTGAGGACAAACATGATGTGATTACTATGTATGAGCTTTGTGTGGTTAATTATTGGCTGCCAAGAGCATGAAACCATTCAAGAGACATTTAGAAACCTAATGTTCAAATTATAAAGACAAAGTCAATTTTCTTTTTCAGCCCCATCACGGTTTAATAGTTTTGCATAATGGGCCTATGCAGTTCATGCTTCTATTAATATATTTTGGTTTAGTTTTGCATGTAAAATCTGAATCCTGACAAAAAACAAATGTATAATGGTTGTCTGGTTTGCCAGTAACAACACAACAGTGCAACCACTAAATGCTTACCATAATCGACAGACTCAGACTACTTGTCTTACTGCCGAGATTGATTTTGTAAGTGTTATGATGGCGGTTTAACCAACCTGATTTAGGTCTTGCTTCCGTCACTGCCATTATGGCTATTAGCACACCAACGTACACCAACGCACGTGTCATGTTTCGTCGACAAAGGCCCAAGCTTACCGCAAAAATCCCACTGGCTGTAGGTGGAGAAAAGAAAGAAAGAAAAAAATTGCAGGTCAAGGGAAATCTGTGCTTTAAAAGCAGCCATACATTCCAGTCTGAGCTCGCAATAAAATGGCGACACCAAACAGATGGTCCACAGCAGCAGTTCTAAACAGGCCGTTAATAGACTTTTGGGCCGATCACATCAACATAGGCACCGAGTTCAAACGCTGTGTGAAGTAATTGCTGGAAAATAACAGTGTCTGGGACATTGGCGTTGTAAACGGCGTGCTGTCAGTCACTTTGGCTTTCAAAAAGGGATTTGCTTCTCCAAAGGCCTGATAAGGGTTATCACTATCAGTGGGCCACAGAACGGAGGAGTGTGTCATGGTTTGGCATGAATTGTTACTGTCTTTGAACTCAGCAGATAAACAGCCTGACAGATTATTGCTTTTCTATTCACTATTCAATTAAAAACAGCATTTCAGCTGTACACACATAGCAGTTGAAGCTGATATGCTTGCAGGAATAATTAATCCAAAAATGAGAATTCTGTCATCATTTATCCACCCTCATGTCAATCAACACCACATAAAGTACCATAAAGGTTGTCTATACAACATGCACTATATTGCAAATATATATTTGCAACTTCTGAAGTCATATAAAAGGTTAATGCAATGAATAGACTTTTTTTTTGCCATAGTTCTCACATCCATTTTTAAGGCCAAAGGTTTGGGGTCAGCAAGTTTTTTTTTTTTTTTTTAAACTTGAAGCTTTTTAAGAAATTGAAACTTTTATTCAGCACTGACATATTAAATTGATTAAAAGTGACAGTAAATATATTTGCAACGAAAAATGCTACAAAAGATTTTATTTCAAATAATTCAGAGTTTCTATAAACATATTACCCAGCAAAACTGGTTTTAAACATTGAAATGATTTCTGGTGGAGGATCATGTGACACTGAAGACTGGAGTAATGTTGCTGAAAATTCAGCTTTGCATCACATGAATAAATTACAATTTAAAAATATATTAAAATAGAAATCAGTTATTTAAAATTGTAATAATATTTCACAATTTTGCTGTTTTTACTGTAAGTTTGACCAAATAAATGTAGCATTGGTGAGCATAAGAGACAATAAAAACATTTTAAAAATCTTACAGACCCCAAACTTTTTCAATGGTATGTTACACTTTTAATGTGAATACTCTCAATTGTTAACATGAGAGTATTCACAAATCTTCTACAAGGCAAAATGCTATCATTTTGGTCTATTGGTTTCAAAGGACTTGGAATATAGTACAAAATCCTCTGTTTTCATTTTTGCTCAAAGTGGAAGATTAAAATCAAATTGATTTAAAATATAACGTGATTAAGTAAATAACCACATAATGCCAATTTAAGGGTGAATTAACCTGTTTTCAAATACAAAAATGAAAAAGAGAAAAGATATCACACATGCATCCCTATATACTGCTTCTCTCAGCATGAGCAACATGACTTCTGTGACCAGGAGTCCAGGACTGGTTTGTGGTTTCTCTCAGTCTTGATAAAGACTCTGCACATGACTGTTGGTTTCAGTGGCATCCAGTTTAACAGCAGACTTCAGTCCCTTGTGAGCTAATACAATGAATCCTTTGTGCCATATTAGGCTTTGCGTGTGTGCGTACGAGCTGCCTAGGCCCTTAACTCGGCTTTGATCATTTCAGCACTGTATGGTCACACTCATCATATAAGCAGATTCAGAAGATTTAAGAGGTGTGTTTACAGAGAATATAGCATCATCGCTGGCTTCTGGATGGCAGCCAATGTCACATTTAACTGCACTATAGGCATACAAAGAGGTGCTGTTATTCCCATCTATTTGCATGTACTGATATTTTACTGATAAATTGTTTCCATTCAACTGGCTTTGAAGAACATGCAGCCCCTTATAAATGGGTTTGCTGATTTAATGAACACACCCCCTCTATATTTCACAATTTCAGGCCCTGCATCTGGAAATAATGCAAATTCCATGTGACCCCATCACTACCTACTTGTGTAAAATCACTTATGCTCTTCAACCATGATTCCTGTTTGCTTGTTATTCAAGGTTGTAACTTAAAAGCCAGATAGGTTTGGTGTCCACCTTTTACTCCCACAAAATAATCAACATCTGCACTAAATGTCACCCACATTCATTTCTATTTGGACTTTACGCCTCATTCTGTGTCCAACTGCTTGCCACGTGGAGGGAGGCGTGAGAATTCAGCACCTGAGTACAGGTGACTATCTCTGAAAACAAACACGCATATAGATTTACAAATACTCCTATGAGGCTGATAACAGAGTTATTGGAAATGGAGATGGAGAAGTCCTCTTACAACAGGACTCTGACAGTTACACTATTGCGAAAGGACGGATTAAAGTTAAACCATTTGGCATGAACACCAGTGGAGTGTCTGGTACTATAGAAGAGTTTATGAAGATTTCAAAGTGGCTGTTGTACACCTGAACGCCATGCAGGACCAAAGGAAAGGAGACAGAGAAACAGAAACAGGTCAGTGCGATAAATATGCTAACAATGGTGGCCGGAGTTTTAAGTAAATGAGATTAATGTATTTGTTATTTATATTATATAATATTTTTAGTTATTACACATTTATGAATAATAAAAGAGAATCATGTTAACAATTATGGCTATTTTTTCAAACAAAATAAATGTATAATATGAATTTATACAAATATTTATTACATAATATTTCATTTATTGATGAAAAATAAATCAAAATAATAAAAGATAACCATGTGGTAAGCATTCTTTCAAATGAAAATGACTTTATTTTTTATTTATATTATATTATGTATTTTTATTTATTGAGATTGAATGAAAAATAAATAAAAGAAAATTATGTAATGGTGGGCAGTATTTTAAGATATAAATTACATAAGAATAAATTATGTTTTACATCAGAAAGTCTATTTCCGGATCTTTATGATTTGCAGTGTGCCATCACTTCAATGGCAGAACCATCTGACAATCATAAAATAAAAAATATATATTTTTTTATATTATGTAATTTTCATTATATAATATTTGTATTTAACTTAATAAAAGAGAACCACATTAACAATGCTGGGGATTCTTAAAAATAAATTAATATTTTGCATAAAAAGCCTGTTTTAGGATCTTTAAGATTGACAATATTCCAAAATTTACCTGACATTTATGCAGTTAAAAATAAAATAAGTAAAAGTGAGAAAAGGTGACCTGCAGTAAAAAAAAAAAAAAGAGCAACAGAACATTTCTTCCAGTGTGCTGTATATATCTTTATAAAACTGTTTAAGCTGCCCGGATCCAAGCTTTCTCCCAAAGGGATCTCCATGGGGTAAAGCCCCGCAGTGTAAACATTTCTCTCAGCTTGACATGGAGCACAGACAGACCAAAGAAAAACCCAGTGTGAGGAAGCGAGGGAGAAGACAGGAGCATTACAGGAGGAGGGCGAATGGAGGAAAATGACAAGCCTGGTTTCTTTGGCAGCCGATTGACTGACAGCTTCAGAGCAGAAGTTAACTTAACTAACAGCAGCTTCTTGTTAAAGTGGGATTGAAAGCAGATGTGACGCTTTGCTACTACTAATACCGGTTTCGCCTCCAGCCAACCACTGCGCACCTAAAGCATGTGGCTGTGCCCCAAAACCTGGTGAGCTGCCTATCTAGATAGCACTGTGGAAAGCATGATGCCCAAATATGCTGTTTAGGTTGGCAGCTCACTAGGTTTGAGACACAGACAGTCTGTTACATGGTGATCTATATTTAGTTTAGTTCAGGTCTTGGCTGTGTTTGGAAGGGAATACTTACTACTCACTGCACAGTTGTTTAATGTCACAGAAGCTTTAATACAACATTCAGAAGAATAAAATATAGTTTTTATAAGAATTGCTCTGGAACCATTTTTTCAAAATTATATGCTGCATTGATTTTCCATGATTAAATTAGCCATTTGATCATCATCCCAAAATTTAGAAATGTTGTCTAGATTGCATTTTTGCTCTCTGAACAAATACTGTGCAAAAAAATAAAAATGGTAGCTGACATAACTTCCACTTTACTTGAAAATGGAAGGCCAACTTAAGAGCACTGCATTGTGGGAGGCATTTTTCCAAAATATGCTTTGGTAGTAAACCACACACTAATATTTCATGGATATAGAAAATTCACATATTGTACACGATATACAGACAGCGGAAATAATATGTCAGTATGCCATATTTTAAATAAATACACTTGTCGCGGGTTAAAATAAAAGACCATGTGATGCGATCATAACATCACATTAGAGGCTATTGAACATTTGAACTCTTAAAATAGTTTACACATACGAATTAATCAAACAAAGTATATTTTAATTAAATCTCGTGACAGACATTTATTCAAAAATTGCCTAGATAAAAACATACCTGATTATTTGAAGGACCAATTGCATTTTATAACGAAAAAGCAATTTGATTATATATATATATAAAATAATTAACATGTTATAACGTATATTATTTATTATGCAGTATTTAAATGAAAAGTACATCTTTTTTATTACTGAGGGAAGCATTTAACCTAAAAACATCGTTTCAAAATAGCACAAAAAGCACATCTCTCACATTCACTACGTTCAATGGTCTCACAACTACTATTTTAAACAGCTTTTTCCGACCAATTAAATCGCATGCAACAATGCGTTTTTCTCCCGATTCTCCAGGGTTGGCCATTGTGGACTCGACAGAAGTGTCTCACCTGTACACATCAGGCGCGTGCTTCACTCACCTCAGGTAATCACACAGGTACAGTCTCTCCTGTAGAAGAGGGCAACGGTATCCAAAAATACGACAAAATCACGCGGCAGTGGTTCAGAAAGCGTATTAAAAGAGCCAAACAGGTCCTTAAGGTGAGTAGTAACCTCTCCAGGCATAGAGTGAACAGTCAAGACATTGGCCAGGTATTAAATCTACAGAGCACGTTTAAAATGTAGGTCCCACCCCCGTCCGAAATGGGAAGAGCAGGCAGGATTTCTTTGGGGGGTTGCAGCAGGAGAGAGAGAACATTAACGCTTTCTTTCAGTGAGCCTACAGAAATTCCTTGCTTCTGCTTTAGTCCACGACTGATGCACCAGCTCTTGAAGTGCCATTAGTGAACACAGAACTGACTTTATCAGTCCAAATTTCATTTACTGTGATGCTATTTTCTTTATAGGCTTCCTGAGAAATATTAAAGTGGTCTGTATTAGGGTAGTCAACGAATAACTCTATCATGACTTAATAGAGTACAGTTTATGTGAGAGGGAAAGTGCATTTTAGATACCGCAACTAGAAGAAAAACACTCAAAATAATTTTAGGATGCATATTTCATGTTAACTAACCATACAAAGCATTAAAAAGTTTTGTGTGCAATAATAAAAAAAGCCAAACACTGGGATCTAATTTGACCTTCATCCTAAGTGGGAAATAACATCAGTGCCCCTCTGACCCCGTATCCTCCTGGGAAGGCCTCAAATAAAAATCTGGGCAGACGGACTGAAACATCCTAAGCCTGGGGATTTAAGTGAGTTTCAATTAAAGCACTTCACTCTGCTGGGGAATATCACATTTATATCCTTGGGGTCTTAATCAGTTTCACATTGAGTAAGTAATATAATTATTTAAAACAAGTCACTGCAAACAGATCATATGAAGCTCAAAGTTTCAACTTTCAGAGTTAGTTTTTAATGCTTTTGAAAGAAGTATTTCCTGCAATTATTTGATTTAAAATCATCACTCCAGTCTTCAGTGTCACACGATCCTTCAGAAATCATTCTAATCTGCTGACTTGCTGCTCAAGAAACATTTATTATTATTATTATTATCATCCGCGTTGAAAACAGTTGTGCTGCTTATTATTTTTGTGGAAACTCAGATTTTTTCTCTCTCCCAGGATTCTTAGATGAATACAGAGTTGCTTGACCAAAAAAATGAAAATCCTGTCAGTTTTACTCCCCAATATGTCATTGCAAGCCCATGAGATTTTCATTCTTCTGTGGAACACAAAGGGAGATGTTTTCTTATTTGAACAAATATTACAAGGTTCCATTTCTGTGCCATTGGCATTTATCCTACAAGGATTTAAAAAGGAAATTAGAATAAAACGGATTTATATTGAAATATATTGCCCTAAATGCATCATGTAGTGTTTGTTAATTTTTGTTTTCCCCCCTAAAATAATTGGACAGTTCCTGTCCTCTGCTGCAGTCTACACATTCAAACCACCCACATAAAAATTGCTTGTATTTGTTTCAGAATATCTATTATTCTATTACAGTATCTATTACTGAATCATTAACACTGCTTGTTGCTGTATGTCAGAGAGCACAGTAGGTCAACAAAGCTGTTAATGTCCCACTGCCCCAATAACAACATTTATGTCGAAACCAGTAAGGACCTTTTCCACGATTGGATCTATGAGAAATGCACAGATAGTTCACTTCAAAGAGAAATTTGCATGATTTTGGAGTATACATTTGGGTTTACCACCGTTTTACCATTTTGTAACACTAAATTTAAAATAAATATTTTTGTGCATCACTAGGGAAGATCAAAATTTCTCCTTGTTGCCAAAAGTCAACAAAGATTCAGTGAGGCAATACCTTCAATTCAGACCTGACCAATCAGTGATCATCTTGCATGCCAAAGTTGCTCAGAAGTCTTACGGGAATGAGAAGAGGTAAAAACGATTTCCATCTGTGCATTCACATTTTTCATCAGTGAAATATACAAGCATATACACATAAATATACTGAAGAATGTAAAACCAACTCCAGGTTATTTGCTGGTTTGACCAGCTGATGACTGAACCAAACCCTTGCTGAAGGAAGAAAAACAAAAAAAACATAATTCCAGCTTAAAATGGTTTTTGAAACACCGAAGCTGGTTTGTTGTTGGTCTACCAGCTCTAAACAACTTGATAAAGATGGATAACAAATTAAACCAGGTGTCCACCAACTGGTTAACTAGCTTGGACCAGATATACTAGCTAGAAACCAGCTACCATGTTCCAAAAGCTTTATTAACTGATATTTTTGTTTTTATATATAAAACTGATTACAGCTGAGTAATGGCATTAACATTGTAACACTGAAATAAATCATCACTGAACTTGCCTTCTGTATATCTGCATATAGTTTAATCAAACTAATAAATGAAATCATTGAGTTATTGAACTAAACATTCAACTAAATTGAGCTGAATGATGCTATTGTTTTCTGTAGAGCTGCTTTACAATTGAATGTTTCATAACTGATTAATTTTAGAACAGTAATGCTGTTATTTTCCTGTTTATTCATGTAAAGCTACTTTGAAACAATCTGTATCGTATAAAACGCTAAACAATTATTTCCCTCCAAAACCATGTTTTTATAATTATTTTAAAATGTAAGTAAAACTACTGCACACCCTCTTTCTTCATATCTCATTCCAAAAATAATTGTTTTGTGCAATTTCATAGGTTTTTCTGTCCGCCTCCTTGCGTGTATCTCACTGGACACGGATGGAAACTCAGACAGGAGCAGCTGAAAGGTCAGTGAGCTGTGAGAGAACATCTTCATTCTTGCCCTTGTAATTCACTAATTTTTTAATTTGTATTCACACAGCATCAGGTCTAGGAGAGGCCAGTTGTCGGCTTTTTGGTTACATGGGTCTGGACAGCTCCGCTGATCCACGGACAGACAGTTTCAAGCTGAGCTTTGAGGAGCAGACAGACAGGAGGGTGAGACATTGCCAAAGCCCAGCGATCAAAGAGGAGAGAGTCTGTCAGGTTTATGAGAGAACATGACTGCTGTGTGTACTTATAGATTTGGAGATGAGATCATATGTTTATTCTACATGGATTACAACCAGGTTTGTGTAAGGAGGGCAGATGGATGCACGTGAAGATGAATGATCTTTAAACTTCCTGACCCCAGAAAGTAATACTCGCACCACCAAAACAACAAGATTAAATGGAGAGCAAACTTTTGATAAGGTTATTCACAGATTTATGTTATGGTGCATGGGGAAAAACATAAAACGTGTGATCCTCTTCAGATGAGATCTCAAAAATGTCTCCAACTGTGTTCAGATTTACCAAGATACCAAAGTCTGCAATCAAAGATCTCAAACTAAACTCAAATGCTTTAGATACAATTAACAATTATACTACCATTTAAAAGTTTTAAGGTCAGTAAGAAATTAATCAGCATGGATGCATTCATTTGGCCAAAAGTCACAGTAAAGGCATTTATAATGAAAGAAAAGATTTCGATTTCAAATCAATTGTTCTTTTAAAACTTTTTTTAATCAAAGAATATTGAATAACTGTAGTATAATATTACGCAGCACAACTGTGTTCAACATGAATAAAAATCAGAAATGTTTCTTGACCAGCAAAGTAGCATATTCTTATGATTTCTGAAGGATCATGTGACACTGAAGACTGGAGTAATGATGCTGAAAATTCAGCTTTGATCACAGGAATAAATTACATTTTACAATATATTCAAATTGATAATGCACTCCAAAAAGTTATAAGTTGACTTAACTTAAAAAAAATTGAGGAAACCAGTTGCCTTAAAATTATCAAGTAAATAATAATTAAAAAAATTAAGTTAAGTGAATTGTCAGGTTCACTTAACTTATTTTTTAAAATTATTATTTACTTAATTTTAAGGCAACAGGTTTGCTCAATTTTTTTAAGTTAAGTCAACTTATCACTTTTTACAGTGTGGTTAATTGAAATAGTAAACATAGTTCACTGTTTTTACTGTAATTTTGATCAAATAAATCATACCAACCTCTAACTTGCAAACTTTTGTAAATGTTAACAATTGACGCATTTATGTTTTTCAGATGTTTGCCTGTGCAAAAACCTTGTATATCTCCGATACGGACAAACGAAAGCACTTTCGTCTGCTGCTACACCTGTTTCACAGCGGAGGGCAAGAAATTGGCACATTTAACAGCAGGCTCATTAAAGTCATCTCCAAACCATCACAGAAGAGGCAGTCCATGAAAAATGCTGACCGTGAGTCTGTGCAACTCTGAATGTCCATACTTATCTTGATGCAAATGAATTCGATGCTGTGAGTAATAGAAGGACAGTCAGTTCAGTATGTTGTGCAGTATTAAGGTTCTAGGACATTTTTGCATCCCGTGTTTTTTGTCCAAATGGAATTTTTTGGGTAATACATTTTTGTTTTGTGTTGTCAACATGCCATTGAATTGACTGTTCAGCTATCCTTCATTTGCGTCAAATCAAATATGACGTCGACTCTGACTAAGTGCTGTTACGTGGAACTCCTGTAAGTTGCATGTCTTTGTGTATGAGAAGTAGGGTCAAGCTACTAACTGGTGTCACCCGGCAGCCATTGCCACAGGAGTCAGACATTTGACCTCTAACCTTCTGATCCTAAAGCACACACTAAGAAGGCATCTTCTGTTGACATTGACTGCTGGATCCACAGAGAGCTTCTAAGGGGAAGAAAGAGGCGCTTGACATCTGAGAGCAGTTGTCAAGTGACGTTGAATTCCTCACCGTTCTGTGGGAGAGACGGACAATGAGACAAAGATTAAGGAAAAGAACAGACTGGCATTAGTCACAGTATACCCGTCATTTGTGTTTGCTGTCTGCTTGTCGGTCTGAATGTTTAGTATCAGTGAGGGTTTAAATTATGAATGGTGTTTCTTTTGTTTGCCTATTGGTTCAGTTATAATAAAAAAAAAAAAAAAAAAACTGTTGAAACTTTCTAAAAAGTATGTGTTTGTTTCTGCAGTGTGTATTTCATCAGGCTCAAAAGTGTCGTTGTTCAACCGCTTGCGGTCGCAGACGGTCAGTACACGTTACCTGGCAGTGGAAGACGGGGCTTTTGTCGCCAGCGCGAGACAATGGACGGCCTTCACTGTCACGTTAGGTTTGAGATCCAATGATTTTTCTCTGTTATTCTGCCTTTATTATTATTAAAAATGTTCTTTTAAGTGACAAAAGCTATAAATTAGTAATGAACCCTGATTAGTCAGGTTTCAAGATTTCACACTATATATTTAGTAACCGTTTACAAAAAGGTTTAATTCGTTAGCATTAGTTAACTACATTAGTTAATGTAAATTAACAATAAACAGTTCTTCTACAGCGGTTTACGTTAATCTCTGCATTTACCAATACATTTTTAAGATCAAATATACTTGTTAACTTTAGTTAAAGTACTGTCAAATAACATGAACATTTAGATTAACTAATACTAACAATGGTTAATTCCTGTAAAACAATATTGACCATTGTTAGTTTATGCATTAACCTCCGGTCAAATATTTCCTAACATACACATATTTAACAACATTAAAGTAATAGTAATGATTGCATGCAATTTAGGCATTTATGTGCAGAGAAAAACCTAAATCGGTACATATATTGTAAACATAACATATTCTAACAGTATTATTAAACTAACAACTTCTAATTCATACTAATGACATGGGAAACTGTGGAAGTTTTCCCATTAACCCGTGTTCACCCTTGCATATGCTGTTGCCTCTCACTCAGTTCTAGTGACTAATTCACTGTTCACCACAGTAGCTAAATTAACACAAGAAACCCAAACAAGTTTAGAAACAACTGGCCAAATAGGTCCATACTCTATGCTGGACGTCCAGTGTAAATAAACTTTACAAACGTCTTTAGCGCCTCGCTGCATTTGAGAGTAAAATCAGTTGTCCAGAAATTTCACCAAAACAAAAAAAAAGAAGAAAATTCTAAAAGGTCCAATTGTAAATGTCAGCAACATGTGGTCAACAGCTGAGCATAAATGGGTTTAACCCCAATACGGCACTCAAGGCCGAATCTGAGTGAGGTCTATTTTTATTTCTCATCCCTTACAGTGCTATAGCCTAATACTCACTCTGTTTCTTCATAGTGGAGGAGAGGCAAGCCGCTCATAGTGAATACACCATGTGTGACAGCTACATCTGTTACGGCTGTGTGGTTCAGCTGGTATGCACTGACTCAGGAGTGGCGCTGCCACCAATGGTACAGTATGCAAATAAAAAACTGATTTTGTATATTTTTGTTATTTTCTATAACATGATTCTCAATTAGCCAAAACATCTATTTAAAAAATATCCAAGCTGAAATTTAGGTAAAATGTGTCATTTTGGTTTTACTAGCAATACCAAACAACAGAACTGCATGCATTATTTAAAAAAAACCTTTCTGAATTCAGTCTGCAAGTTGATCCATATATTTTCATCCATGTCTCTGAAGTTAATTCAAGTTTCCATCCCTGTGTTTTTGGAAGCTTGACTGCTACCAGCCTGCGTCACAATTTGCTGATAAAGCACTTGATCAAAATGCCAAGGACGATGTTTAAGTACCACATTTAGACTACCACATGCAGACTAGCAAACAGAATAGACCTTCACAGTGTTGTTTTAGTTGTTTGAATTTGCTGACTGGTTTTTTTTGGTTTGCAAGCGTGTATTTGAAGCCCTCATGCAGCAAGATTTCTAGTGCGGGAGGAGAGTGAACAGTCAAGCATATTGTGCAGCACACAGGTGCTGCGGGGGACCAGGTGCAGTGGTGCATGATAGAATTTTTTTCTTTTTTAATGGCTATTTTAAGTCTGCTCGTATCAGATTTCAGAAGTCTGGGAACAAAAATGGAGATCATTTTCTACAATTACCATCTTAAAAATAAAGGTTCCAAAAGGGTTTTTTAGCAAACAATGTTATACAAAAACAATGTTTTCCCAAATAACCTTTCAGTGAACTGTTCTTAAAAGTCTGAAGAACATTTAATAATCTAAAGAACACTTTTTTCACTACTAAGAACCTTTTGTGCAGTGGAAAGTATCTATGGAAGTTCATCATGGAACCATCATTGACAATAAAGAACCTTTACTTTTAAAAGTGTAATATATTAAATCTGAAAAACACCAAGGAAGTAATTTCTCTACAAAAGAAACTTCTTTTTAACAACATATAACATAAACCTTTCATAAGAGACCTACCTTGGTAGCTGATGTTGATTAAATACTTCTGTACAATCCAGAAATCACGAGTTAAATTTTTTAAAGATTTAAATCTCTTAAGAAAGTTAATGTAATAGAAATATATTCAGATCCAAGATTAAGTAAATGTGGATGCTCACTGCTGCTCTTTATTAAAGGAATCGTTCACCCCAAAATGAAAATTAGCTGAAACTTTACTCACTCTCAGGCCATCCAAGATTAATTTGTTTCTTCATCAGAACAGGTTTGGAGAAGCATTCCATCACTTGCTCACTAATGGATCCTCTGCAGTGAATGGGTGCCGTCAGAATGAGAGTCCAAACATGACAATAATCCACATGACTCTAGTCCATCAATCAATGTCTTGTGAAGCCAAAAATTGCAT
This sequence comes from Barbus barbus, assembly GCF_936440315.1. Lineage (NCBI taxonomy): Eukaryota > Metazoa > Chordata > Actinopteri > Cypriniformes > Cyprinidae > Barbus > Barbus barbus. Next base: position 27,321,987 of record NC_136753.1, on the reverse strand, counting down.
GTTTAAAGAAACAAATGAACAATTTAAGTATTTTTAATGTCAAACCATTTCTTTTGGCCAAAATATGAGTCCCTAGTCTTTAACAATGCTTCCTTCAGTGAAAAAGGGTAAACTGTTCCTTTAAGGGGATGTTAAATGTAAAAAGAACAAAATGGTCAGCTGTGTGAATAGTTACCTGATTCTGTTTCGTTCCTTGCAGGTAATACGTAAAGTGAATAAGCAGCATGCATGTCTAGACGTGGATGAGCCTGTGTCTCAGCTTCATAAATGTGCTTTCCAGTTCAGAGACAGTAGCCACACGTACCTGTGCCTGTCTAATGAAAAAATCATACAGTTCCAGGTGAACACAGGCAGTGACAGTTAAATATGAACAATAGTTCAACCCGAAACAAAAACTGTGATCATTTATTCACCCCCATGTCTTTCCAAACTTACAGGCCTCTCCGTGTCCTAAAGAAAGTAATAAGGTGTTACTGAACGACGGCTCCTGTTGGACCATCATTGGAACGGAGGTGGTTGAATACACCTTCAGTGAGAGTCTGACCAGTCACCCGACCACCATCAGCCCTGTACCCGTCATCAACGGACTAGAGGTCAGAAATCCAGACAGATTCATTACATCTCTTCAACAGGAGCTAAATTTAATATGAAACTCTTTGAGTTGTATGTTAAATAAAACTGGGTCACTTGCCTAAACAACACTAACAAGTGTCCTGGTTGATTTAGTTGAACGGAGGAGGACATGTGGCCATGTTGGAGCTTCACGGAGAAAACTTCGGTCCACACTTAAAGGTCTGGTTTGGTAACATGCAGGCTGAGACAATGTTCAAGTAAGCATTTATCATATTTTGGTGCAGTGTTAAGGCAGATACTTACATCATTAGTAGCTTGTAGTTTGGCAAGCTAAAATTAAGCGACAGTCAAGCCACCCTACCAAATACTTACACTACATACAATCAAAAACTATTGTAAACAACAACAATGATCTCAAAAATTCACATGTAATTCAATTGAAAATATAGTGGTAAACCGTAATGTTAACCAAAATTATGTAAACATATGCAGAGCTAAAATTTAATTTTTCAGGCTATACTGTTTAAATATATTATTAATAAATACTAATATTAATAAAACGGCACTTTGTTGTAAACAGGTAAGCTACTGTCACAATTTAGCTGGCAGCATTGCTACATGGTTATTTGTTATTCCTCAACAGTTCAAACACCTTAAACAGGAAACTTACGCTATTTGAGTTAGAATATGACACGCTTTGTGAATGTGCGGTTTAAAGGCTGCCCTTTTCAGTATATGACTTCCTCTTCTTGTAAACCACAGGAGGTCCTATCACACGTTTAAGCACAAATAACGACTATTCATACTGAATAAATCCATGAGGAAGTATTCACCGGTTTTTAGATATCAGAACAACACAAGATCCCTGCAAATGATACAAGGATTATTTTTTTGGTTGTGCTAATTGACAGGTATAGTTACCAAAACAGTTCTCAGCTAGCAGTGAGTTCATCACAATTAAGCAGTGTCTAATAGCCTAAACCACCATAAAACGGTAAAATTAGTGTAGGCCACACTGGTTTATTGCTCAATAACAAATCAGAAATCATCGGATAAAGCCAGGTTCAAAATTAATTTTGTTGACAAATTAAAGTATTCAAGTTAATGTTTTTACGGAGAGGATTTTGGATATTTTTAATCAGAAAATACTGTCAACAGCCAGACAAACAATTTCATACTCCTATTAAACATTTCTTTGTGCAATAATTTTAGTCCATTGTGACCATCTTGCCAAGGCTCCAGGGATGCCGTGGTGTGACATTCCTGTCTCAGCAGGCAAGAATGGAACGATGGTCTCTCTCAGGTCCTTTTAGGGAGGTTCTTAGAGCTGTAGTCAAGTGTCAGATGTCAGAAGGTCAGCAGTGACTGCAACTGAAATGACTGCAAATTATTGAGGTGTAACTTCCGTCATCTTAAATTACAGGACATTTATCGGATTAATACTTCAGTTAAAGCTTGCTAATTGCACTGAATTACAATAATATAACAGTCACTGCAGCCACTTATTCAATACTAATTTGTGAAAAAAAGGGGGGTTTGTGAAGGTGACTTAAAACATAAAGAAAATGTAAGTAATAAATTAAAGGTATATACACAATATGGCAATATGTTTAATGTGCATGTATATGGAGAACACTACAAAAAAGTTATGTTCTTCATCAGTATTACGGTCTTGTTTTTTAGTGTAAATATCTAAAGATTCTTATATCATAATACATGCTTGAGAAGCTAAATGACACAAGAAGTCTTCAAACAAATATCTGCCACTGGGCTCAGAAAAGAACTCAATTCAAAGGGTAAACAAGTTTTCATTCCCCACTGACAGACATTTGTTCTTCTAAGCATTAACTTTTAGTTTTGTTACATTTACATCTCATTTACAAATGCAACCTGATTTAAGGATGTTTAGATATTTATATTGGAAAGCAAAAATACAGAGGAAGATATTTTATTTTTTGCAATGCATGCAACATTTAACGCTATGTCTTTATCAATTAAAATAGTTTCTTTTCTGATTTAAGACCTTTTCAAGACCTTAAGTTGTGGACCAGCAAATAAAGACTTTCTAAGACACAACAGGCAAAATTATTTAGATTAGGCAAATTCTTTGGTGAAAAGAAATTGTTGCACACTAGATCTAATACTTCATTTATCTCAGGTCCTCCAGGTCTCTGCTGTGTGTCGTTCCTGATGTATCCATATTGAGCGGCGAGTGGAGATGGATGAGACAACCAATCACAGTGCCTTTATCTCTGATCCGATTGGACGGGCTGATCTACAGGAGTTCATACTCATTTACTTACACACCGGAGCACAGTGCCCCCTCTCAAGTAAACAGTACAGCAGAGAGAACCGCAGACTCGGACTCGCTCATAGACACCATTCACCAGGAGTTCACACGGACGAACTTTCACCTATTCATGCAGAGCTGAGAACACACACACACACACACACAAATATTCATGTCGGATTATGTCCAGTCCAGGCTCAATTCTAGTCTCTTGTTAACACTTACACTAACAAGGAAAACTCTCGCAGCATGCAATCACATAGAGCTTTAGGGAGCTTACACACTAGAGGCAGCTCTGACGGAGCGTTTGACATGTAGGAATGCACAAGATGTTAGGGCTGTGGAGAGAGCTGGGTCGGTCTGCAATAAAGACGGAATACAGTTAACTGGATTCATGAAACTGGACCTGCCTCTGTGAAGTTCTCATTGGTCACTAGATGCTCATGTCAGAGGTCGCTGCAGCAAACATTTCAATTCTAACTGAGCACTTATAATAAACTATTTTGTTTTCTACTGCCTTGCTGTACAACATCCACATCAAAATCAATGGATTCACAGCATAAACTAGTGTGTGAGTGAACAGATAATGCTTGGAAAAATACATTTTTTAGAAATTAATATTTTTATTCAGCAAGGATGCATTAAATTGGTCTAAAGTGACAGTAAGGACATGTATAATGTTACAAAAGACTTTCATTTTAAATAAATGCTGTTCTTTTGAACACGCTGTTCATAGTTTCAGTTTCCACCAAAATTTTAAGCAGAACAGCTGTTTTTAACATTGATAAGAAATGTTTCTTAAGCCACAAATCAACATATTAGAATGATTTCTGAAGGATCATGTGAACCTGGAGTAATGCTGAAATTCAGCTTTGATCACAGGAATAAATTAAATTTTACAGTATATTAAAATAAAAAAGTTATTTTCAATTGCAATAATATATCATAATATTAGTGTCGTTGTATTTTTGATCATATCAATGCAGCCTTATGAGCATAAGATACTTTAAAACGTGATATGATGTTTTATTAGTTCAAAAGAACAGCAAATAGAAATAGAATTTGAAATATAAATATTTTGTAATATTATAAATGTCTTTACTTTCTATTTTAATAAATCTAATGCTTCCTTATTAAATAAGTGTTAATTTTTCCAAAAAAAGATTGACCCAAAAAATTTGAATGGTATGTATATGACTATCCAATTCATCAAATATAAGATTTATAGCAGAATATAGCTATAAAAACAAATAGTCTTCATATGTGTATAAATATCCAGCACTTTTAAGCTATTCTTATTAATTTATGTACAGAGTTTTCGATCCTGCCATTTTACACTATAACGAACACCAGTATTTTGGCGTGTAATTAGATTATCAGTATGGCTTATATCTATAATTAATGCAGTTATGTAATTGATATTATTTTGTCCTGTATTTCAACCTAACTCTGCTTCTGGTATCTTTTACATAACTTTACACAAAGCGGCTATTATACAGCCACATCCAAGATCATCTTCAAAGGATGAAAGCTAAGAACATACCCCATAAATTGTGTTGAAAAGTGTGAAACTGTGTGTGCGCACATTTTGGAAGGGTCTTAGAGGTTTTTGGCTCGTTTCCTCCTTCTAATTACTAAAGCAAATATGCGTGAGAGGGACCGGCACATCGGCACATCAACTAATCTTTATCATGTGTCCACCATTGCCAACAGGCCCCTGGAATTTATTTTCACATCAAGATATGAAGGGACCTATTCTTTTATCTATATCCGTTCTTCACACCTCTTATGTAACAGGAAGGATTGTATTGAATACCATAAAAAGGAAATTTCTTTCAGCTTTGCCTTCCTGCTTGAAACGAAACTCTCAGAGCGGCTTAAACTTAAACTTTGAGCACGTGTACGTGGCGCATCGACAGTCTCCTACACTGCTCTGAGCATAAAGAAACCTCTGTCCCTTTCTTTTGGCCGAGTGTATGTCTAATATATCACCACTCTCCCATCATTCCTCACCAATCAGCCTTCTGCTCCAATCAGTGAAAGAATCTGGCATGTGATTGACAGCTCATTTACAGCTCTGAGAAGGGCCCTTTAAGGTCCGAGAGGCCAGTGCCTGGGCAGAGAAGATGAGAAAAGTATGAAAAATATGTCTGTACTCATTGTTCACAGGGACTTTTGTGTTCAGGGGCCAAATGTGAGCCAATTAGTGCATCAAGGTAGAGCACGGTAGAGTAGACAGACTTTGCAAAGAGGTTAAGAAACGGATTATTAGAAATGCTTTGAAGGATTTGCCATGTTTGACAACATGAACCCAGAATTTTTCCTCTACATTTCTTCTTCCTGAACACCGCACAAGAACAAAACACGTAAACTTACTATAAAACACAAAGTTGCCGACCCCAAACTTTTGTACGGAATTGTATAAAAAAATTAATCTGTGGATTCAAGTGATTTTATGACTGTACCAATGTAAATTCACTTTAATATACAGCCTCTTGAGGCTTTATGCTCATTAACAGCAACTTTCCTCAGTAGGTAAGTTGGTTATGTGAAAAAGACGTCCTAACTCATTCTTGTGCACCAACTATGGCAAAATGAAGTTTTATGAGAAGGCATTGTGAGCAACTGACCTAATATGATACAATTAGGTCTTATTATCTTCATTTATCAACTGTGACAGGTATGCATGACCCAAATACACTTAGATGACCACCATCAAGATATGACTTTAGCCAAGCTGACATGTATAGTGACCGATTCCAGATGTCTGGCAGATTTTTCAAACAGACTAGGTGACTAGACAGCGAAGAATGGGGCTTATTTGCCAGACCTACAAGAAAGAGGCATTAACCAAGACCTAGAAAGCCTTAAAAGGTCATTTCTGCTCTGATGGCATTTCAGTTTTCACTTTAAAGCCTTTTAGAGGACACTTGAATGAAGTAATGCTTGGCCTTTGGTAAAGATGCGATTAAAAGTGAACATTTATTTAATCCAGTACATTTATTTGACATCACATTGCGCTCTAAGTGAGATGGAGTTTGTGAGCTCTCTGTTGTGACGAACCTGGAAACGGTCCGTTCTAGAGAGCCCTTCTGCCTCCGCAGGACGTCTGTAATGATGCCTGACTTGAAGGGGAACCAGCTGACCTTGCATCCTTCCGCCAGCCGGAACAGAATCGCTCCCTACAGCAATCTCACAAATGTTGTCAGTATGCCTTAAATCCAAATGGATCAAAAACATGGGCGGAAAGCCCAGAACTTGGTAGAGAACACCGCTTTGTTCACTCAGAATGAGAACATTTTCCAGCATCCTCAGCATCAGGGTTTGTTAAAGAGCGTACGTGGTGCAAATGTCAGCATTCCCATGTAATCATGAGAAGAGCTTTCTGTTTTGTAGCTCAGGTGACGTAATGGAGAGCCCATTTAAGTGTCAAAAATTCTCATGTTTCTTCTAGATGTCACGGATGTCAATTTCTGAGGAGAAATAAAGAAATGAGACAGTTGTTAAAGCTACACTAAGTAACTTTTGTGGAAGGAACTTCAAAAAAATGTTTTGCCTACAAACTGCATATTGTCATTTTTGATGACCAAATGCTAATGGTCTAATCCGATTCAATGATCTATGCTAAACTAAGCTAAAAGTGCTACCCCCCAGACCCGGAGATCGGCTGAATGGATTCAAAAACGGTAAAACTCAACTGTCTAACTCTAGGGGAGTTGTTTATTTCCTATTTCCAAAAAAAAGTGGAGTGTTCCTTTAACCCTCGAACTGAGAAGTATTTGAAAGCATAAAAGGAAAGTGACAGTACCCGTAATAAAACAAGAATCAACATAGTTTGCATTGCTTCACATTTGCCATGCACTGACTAGGTTACAAAACAATGTTTATTTTGGTAACAATTTCTCTAAACCAGTAACTATGTTAGTTTATTTGCCTACAATTAGCCTTGAAATCGTATAGTTTGCACCATTATCTGATATGAATAGCAATCTTTCTGTTTAATGCAGGGTTGCCAAACTTTTGTAACAAACTGATTTCAATGAAGTCAAAACAACAACGGAATATCAGCTACTTACCTGTTCATAAGACATAATTTTCAGATTCTTTCACTTTCTTTCTTCTTTCATTATTGGGAAAGTTTTAGTGTGGTTATCTGGAAATATGAGCAGTGAGCACAGCGTTGCGACTCGAGCCATGAGATTCATCCACACAGATCAGCGGAGCCAAAGCACAACTCACGAAATTACCAAAACAATGTTCCTCTGCGAGTAATGCTTCAGCCGCTAGAGGGACAAAAAATACATAGTGAGGCTTTAACGTAAAGAAAAAGCTACTGTATTAAAATCAATGTGTATATCAGTGAAGATTATTTAGCCTTGGAAGAATTTGATGAGAAATATTCTTATTGAGATTGCCAGCTTGGTTTGATCTTGTCTGGTAAGTGTCTGAATACATTTTGGGGCCCACTCCATCTAGGAGAAACGAGATATCAGAGATCCCATTTGTGATTTTCCTTTCCTGTGGGCTGAAATGAGATTTCAAGGGAGAAACATCAAGCAGAAGCTCATCTCTCTGGCTCTCGATTCCCTGTACCTCCTCTTTGCGGCAGTATGACGGTATTCCTGTGGGAATCTCTTTCCTCTCAGGAAGCAGGTCCCCTTTCAGAGTCAATAAGCCTTTCTGCTACACCCCAGCCCAGCGTGCGCACTCACATGTACAGGAGTGTGTTCACGTAGGTCTGACCGGCAGCAGTGGGTGTGTGGGCTCTTAGGAGCCACTTGTTTGAAGGGTTGGAGAACATTCCAACATCAACTGCTTTGTTCACTAGCACAGAATAGTGGAAATACTCTAGTATTCAATATACGGGTTAATGTGATCATCAAACATAAAAGATGCAACACTAATTTTGCTCTTATTAAGGGTTAGTTATGTTGTACTTTTTTTTTTTTAATGCTTGTCATGTTAATAGCATGGAAAGTGTGCAGAATATTACTGGTGGTAAAACTTTGATTTTGTCAAACACAGCATGTTATTAAACCAGTATGATTCACATTTGGTACAGCAAGACACATAATAACCAAATTGCATTTTAAATGAGTTTTGAGAGCTATTGCATTGGGAAAGATCAGGTAATAATGATTTCTGGCTTTTTATTGTAATTATGCTTTAACAAGGACAGAGACACAATTACAAAGAATAAAATAATTAAATAAACATTACGAATAAATGAATTAAATATAATAATCAGGTTAGGGACAAAAAGAAACACTAAAACGTCATGGACCATTAGTATTTCTGTGGTGATTTTTTTGTATTTATTTATTTATTTATTTGACTGATTGATTGAGTGAACGAGAACAGAATTTATGATTGTGTCAATTATTCCTTTAAAACCTTAAAATGTTTCTCAGAGATTACAATAAAAATATCCCGCTTTCAATATCTGAAATAAACTAAATACCTTGCTTTCAAACAACAAAATGAACTAGACTTATTTAAAAGCCTGAGAACAGAAAAACAACTAACATAATATTATTCATCAGGGAGCTATTTTTATATTATTTGATATTTATTTGCTCTTTACACAGACCTTATTGGCTTAGTGACTGGCATGTTTGTTGAAAGCACGGAACGGAATGGAAATACAGCTTTGTTAATATCAGATAATATTCTGACAGTAATATTTCAAAGAGCTCTCTCAAAAAAGGCATACATTTCGCCACCTCAAAAACAACTGGAAGGCCATAATACAGACATCAAGCTTTAGCAGACATATCAAGGGTGAATATTTTACCATTCCTGTTGTCTGCAAAGCATGACCGTCAATATTTTTCACTCTGGAAACAAGCACAGAGAGTCATAAGTGAATTATGAATTTTGATTGTGCCCAGGACATGCCTGTAAAATGCAATCTTTCATTTAATATTAGTTTCTCATAGCCAGTAGCTCAGCAGCCAAAAATAATATAACAGAATATTCCTCTAGGTAGGGCAGAAGGTTTGGTTGAAATTGTCCATGTAACACAGTTAAGTCACTTTCTTATACTCTGGTGTTTTCATAGTAACGGTTCCCTATCTTTATTTAACTGGAGCTCTGTAATTCTATAAAATGAAGGTCTTTAATAAATCATTTATTTGGCTATGCAGAAACTGACACCTGTGTAAAAGACATACCTCATACTAGCCAGACTGGATACAGTGCCTGGGGCTTCAGTTTAATTTTATTAGCGATGCCTGCTGAATTAAAAACTATACTGTTGCTCATACTTAAAAAAACGATACTGTCGCTCAAACTTGTGTAAGTAGAGGTATGCTATTACTACAGACAACAACAAGAAATCTCTTAAAAGCTCTAGATTTATAATGAAGGAGGGATGAGAGCCAAAGAATATCTAAAGACCAGAGAATAGACTCAAGGTTAGGCTCTTTTGACCAGAGCAACAACAGCTGAAATGTCCCTCCTCCAGAGTCAAAGCGCGGGGAGAAAAGGCCGCCATTGTGTTCATGAATAGAGTCTGTATGCACCATGCTTTGACATTTCTATAAATTGAGAAATTATGGTTTATACAGCTTAAGTTTGTTTTCACAAGCGTTTCGACTAGAATGAAGGCTCCAGGAAGTTCAGGAGCTCCACAATGCCTCGTGTGTCCTCACCTGGACCAGTGGAAATTACACAACAGATAACCTTGAAACGCTTCATTGGGACCCATAATGATTGTGATTGTTTCTGTTTGGGCTTTTGAAAATCAATCTTTCAAGCTAGGCATAACGGTCCTCCATCAGCTATAATTGTGAAGCCCAGGATTCCTGATTGTGTGTAACAATGTAATGTGATATATGGGATACAATTCAATAACATGAGGAATTTTCTGGAGCAGGAGGAACCTCTTTCCTGATTACTGCAGAGAACAGATCATCTTTCCAACACATGACAGACTACAAGCCAAGATTCCTCTTCACAAGGACAAATGAGTTTAACCTGCACTACAGCGCCATCTGCAGGCCACAGCCGCAAACTACAACAAACTATCCTCTATCTAAATAGGTAATTAATATTGTATAAAACGAAGTCACTAATTACATTGTATCAACCGTGTCTTCCAAAATCTAGTACTAATATTAACAATAACAAAATCATATATATATAAAAATAACATTACTTAAATAATAAAAACCATGTATACCAGTTTACATCATAAGACATTATTTCAAAGTCTCCGACTGTAAATAAATTAAACATAATTTATAAATAAACAAATAGATTTAAAGGTTCACATAAAAGGTTGACAATGCCAAAGCATTATAACATTACTTAAATTAATACAAATATAAACACTAACTATAAGTTTACATCTTAAGAAATTACTTAATGTTAAGTTATGTTTTTAATGCTTGGGCATAGTCAACTTTTAGTTTAAAACTTTATTTTATTTATTTATGAATATTTACAAAAGTCTGAGACTTTATTTAAATAAATACTAAAATTAACACATTTTAGTTTACATAAGCAATAATTTCAAAGTCTTAGACTTTCATAAATATTTAATTTGTATTTATATTAAATAGAAATGTCATCAAAATAAACAAAATTAAAGGTTTAACTAATTAATGATTTTATCAATTACATTAAATTTCCTCCTCTTTCCTATTACATACATAGCATGTAAATCTTTCTTTTTTTTTTTTTTTTTTGGTCCCACTTTCTTAAAAAAATGCAACGCGAATTCCAGAAATGTGACGTTTTTTAAATTTGAATAAAATTAAAACTAGAAGTATTTCAAATCACATGAGCCAATATTTTATTCACAATAGAACATAAATAACATAAATGTTTAAACTGAGAAATTTTACAATTTTATGCACAAAATTATCATTTCAAATTTGATGCCTGCTACAGGTCTCAAAATAGTTGGAATGGGATCATGATTACCATGGTGTAGCATCTCCTCTTCTTTCAAAACAGATTGAAGACGTCCGGGCATCGAGGTTATGAGTTTCTGGAGTTTTGGTGATGGAATTTGGTCCCATTCTTGCCTGATATAGGTTTCCAGCTGCTGAAGAGTTTGTGGTCATCTATGATGCATTTTCCGTTTAATGATGCGCCAAATGTTCTCTATAGGTGAAAGATGTGGACTGCAGGCAGGCCAATTCAGCACCAGAACTCTTCTACTACGAAGCCATGCTGTTGTAATAGCTGCAGTATGTGGTTTTGCATTGTCCTGCTGAAATACACAAGGCCTTCCCTGAAATAGACGTCGTCTCTGTTGCTCTAAAACCTTTATATACCTTTCAGCATTCATAGTGCCTTCCAAAACATGCAAGCTGCCCACCGTATGCACTTATGCACCCCCATATCATCAGAGATGCTGGTTTTTGAACTGAATGCTGACAACACACTGGAAGATCGCCCTCCTCTTTAGCCTGGATGACATGGTGTCCGTGATTTCCAACAAGTATGTCAAATTTGGACTCGTCTGACCATAGAACACTTTTCCACTTTGAAACAGTCCATTTTAAATGAGCCTTGGCCCACAGGACACGACAGCGCTTCTGGACCATGTTCACATAAGGCTTCCTTTTCGCATGATAGAGATTTAGCTGGCAGCTAAATAGCACGGGGGATTGTGTTTACAGACAGTGGTTTCTGGAAGTATTCCTGGGCCCATTTAGTAATGTCAATGGCAGAATCATGCCGATGAGTGATGCAGTGTCATCTGAGGGCCCAAAGACCATGGGCATCCAACAAAGGCCTTGTCCCTTACGCACAGAGATTTCTCCACTTTCTCTGACTCTTTAGATGATGTTATGCACTGTAGATGATGAGATTTGCAAACCCTTTGTAATTTGACGTTGAGGAACGTTGTTTTTAAAGAATTACACAATATGTTTACACACTCTTTCCCAGATTGGAGAGCCTCTGCCCATCTTTAAGACATCCCTTTTATAGTTAATCATGTTACAGACCTGATGTCAATTAACTTAATTAGTTGCTAGATGTTCTCCCAGCTGAATCTTTTCAAAATATCTTGCTTTTTCAGCCCTTTGTTGCCCCCATGCCAACTTTTTTCAGACCTGTAGCTGGCATCAAATTTGAATTGGGCTCATTTAGTGGATAAAGGTGTAAAATTTCTCAGTTTAAACATTTGTTATGTTCTCTATGTTCTATTGTGAATAAAATCTTGGCTCATGTGATTTGAAAGTCTTTTAGTTTTCATTTTATTCAGATTTAAAAAAAACTTCCCAACATTTCCGGAATTCAGGTTGTATTTGCCTTAACAAATTGTGCAATATTTATAGTCCAGCAAATGTTGTCCAGTAACTGTATGTGTAAACATGGTTTTATTTATGAAGGACTTTAAAAGTCTTGGCATTGCAATTTAAACGCTTGAACATGCTGGGTTTAAAATTACACGGTCCATTTCCCTTCAGAAATCAGAAGTTTGCTGCAAGCTCAAACCCAAACATAGAGAGAAGAACAAGGAATTAGATGAAAAAATAAATTTTTAATTGTTATGTAAAGTATTTGTAGCAAAACATTTGGTCTCTGTCTGTGTGTGTGTGTGTGTGTGTGTGTGTGTGCATGTTTATGTGGTTTATGAGGACACAAATTTGTATAATGACATGGGTATGACAGAGGTATTACAATATGAAGATGGTTTATGAGGACACTGCCTATGTCCCCGTAATTCAAAAGGCTTAAAAAACATACTAAACGGTGTTTTTTTGAAAATCTAAAAATGCACAAAGTCTCCTGTGAGGGCTAAGTTTAGGTGTAGGGTTGGTGTAGGGCAATAGCACACACAGTTTGTTCAGTATAAAAACCATTACGCCTATGGAGAGTCCCCATAAACCACAAAAACCAACATGTGTGTGTGTGTGTGTGTGTGTGAGAGAGAGAGAGATCCTGAACACATCTGCCACATTTAACGGTCAGAACCAGACACTGAGGTTTTAGGGCTTCCTATGGCTTTCTCCAAACATAAACTCATGCACATATGGAGAAAAGAGTAAACAAGAGCTCACCAAACGTTTTCCATTCCCCAGGGATCTGGTTTTGATGTGCTTTGCATCTGGTTATATTTTTTTGTACAGCAATACAATCAGTTCTTCCATGGGAGCCTCGTTATAAATTCCATCCTTATGATGCACTTGGTGTCTGGCTTCTTTACAACTCCAGGCTTCCTGTTTTCAACTGCAAACAGGCTTAGCAAGGTGCGCATATGGAGGCCCGAGACAATCCACTTCATCACCACAAGAGGACGCCATTCAGCTGTGTGCAGTGCTTGTTTAGCAGGGAAAAAAGTATACAATGGTGATGGTTTAGTGGTCAGGTACATTTTTACATACCAATACCTGATTTTTTTTTATTTATAATTTTTATTGTTGTTATTATTATTATTATTATTATTATTATTTTGGCCGATGGCTGCATTTGTAAATGTTTAATAGGCTACCTATTTTAAAATTTTGGATAATTTTTAAATACATATATTTATTTTAAAAATATATATTATTATTTGTATTTCTTGCAAATATAAGCTGCTAAAATAAAGTAGGGAAATTGAAAATTCACCCTATTTTCACTTAATTTTGTTGTGAATGTGTCCTCTTTAAATACTTTAAAAAATGTATGAATTAATTAATTAACTCATTCATTCATTGTACACATTTTTCATGCAATAGGCTATATTAAGACATCTATGAAGGGCAAATGAAAATGTAGGACTGCATTGTCTGAATTATCAACTGTTAATTTTCTTTTTTTCTTTTGCGATTTCTAAATAATTTAAATACTTGTGTTTTTAAATTGGATTTCCATCGGCTTCCCAGATAACAATCTATATAATTGCTACTTTAAATGATTATACTTTTTAGTGTACGAATTACGAATGTCCCGTGAGATCTGTTAATATGTGAGATCCATCTATTAATCGAACAAAATATAATAAAACAACACATTAAAATATTACATCTGGACAAAATACATTGCATCATTAAAAAAAAAAAAAGAAAAGAATGAATTTAAAGGCACGACACGAGAAGTTTTTTTTTTTTTTTGCAAGTATAAACAGTTAACTTCAACAACTGAATATAACATTGGATGACATTATAAATACAGAAATAATATAGGAAGACAAAACACGAGAAGTTTCTATAAGCATTTCGTATTCTGCTGACGTTTGTGTGTACGTGCACTTCGTCATCAAGATCTGCGTTGAAGTCGAGTGTAAACAAGAGACTAGCGAGGGAACAATCTACAATATTGTGTATGATTTGTTGATTTCTTCTATTATTTGTTAGTATTGACCGTACAGACGTAATATCTAGATCACGTTATGCCCGTCATCGGGCGGTTTAAAGCGAGTTTTCTCACAGATATCGTCTCTAAACACTGGCTGGCTAACGTTAGCCTGTTAGCTTTGTGAACACCGACCCTCATAACAGGAGAAACAAACTCCTGTATGTCCGGGGTTTACACGAATTTGGGTCCTTTGGCCGTAAGTATATTTCTCTAATGGTATGTTTCTGTTGCTTATGTTTTGGTCGAGCAAAGACACACATAATGCAAACCGAACACAATGCTAAGCTAAGCTTCATTATGCGAAGTGTTCCTGTGATCAGCGTTTCATAACATGAATCACAACTTGTCAACTACTCCAAAGGTAATTACAATAATATGTTGTACTAGAAGTCTGCTTGTGAGTAACGTTATTGTAAATTCCCGAATAAAGTTTCATCCGCTGCAGGTTTTCTTCATTTACTATATTCTTCTAATAGTTTGAAGCTTATGTTAATGGTTAAAAGTATCTGAGTGGGTTCAAATAAAGTTATTGAGTGTTATAATAACTATATTTGGGTTTGCTATTGCTGCTCACTTGTATTACTCTGGTTTCAGTTTTAAGGCTGTCTAACATTATGGCTGCTGTGGAGAAAGTAGGAAAGGAGTGTGAGGAGGAGACACTACAGACCGCTTTTAAGAAACTGCGTGTGGATGCTGAAAGGTTTGCCATCTTTTGGTTTTGTTTCAGCTAGTTTGTCTGACAAGTGAAATGGATGCTCACTTTTTTGGCACTTTTTTTTGTACTGTCCGGGTAATGTGTGTATTCCTTTCCAGTTCCACAACCGCAGTCCGCGTCTCTGAATCTTTGGGTTCCAGATTGGTTGCTCGAAGCAGCCCGGAAGGAGCCAAATCCAAGATGAGCTCCTCGAAAGATAACTGGCTTGGGTGAGGACCGTTTTAGGACTCAGACCTAGTTAAGTCTGACATAAGAAAGAATAGTCAGAAAACTTTTGCTTTTCAATGGAACAGTTTTGTGAAGATTCAGAAAGTTGAGGCTACATATGTTTTCAGTTGAGAATCGTTTTTGATACGTCAGGACTGTATGGCACATATGATATTATATAGTGAGGATATGAATGAAAAATTTGACTCCAAGGCCCAAACTGAGCAAGTTTGATGAAGTTCTTTATAAGGCCAAAAAGTAAGATGAAATTCTGATAGCTTGTACTGTAATCATTGACATCTTTAGAATAGTATATCAGACTGCTTAGCATTAAATGCATATAAAAATCAGTCGTTACTCTATATTTCTGAGTATGATTTATTAAGATTATATTGAAATACTTTTGTTATCAAAGCTCTGCAGTTTCAATCATGATTGAGAGATGAACATATAAAGTTGCTTAAGTCCAGTAAAAAATATTACGAGCTGAAGATGGACAGTTTTACAATTATGCTAAAAGGCCTTTTACTTGCTAATAAAAGTATAAACTCTCAATCAAACGACAGAAGGCATGTAGTACATTGTATAGAAGTTTCAGCATTTTTTGAACATGTAAAGGCTTTTGAAATTCATGTATCAAATAGACTTTATAGGATTACAACAATCACACGTTGCTATACTTTATACCTTTATTTTTTACTATAGTTGCACAAGAAAGTCATCCAGAGGAGTTGTGAGAAGCCAGCGACGACGACGATCAAAATCGCCAATCCTTCATCCTCCGAAGTTTACCTACTGCAGCAAAATGTCTCCCCCTCCTGGACACCTCAAACACAAGACCCCGCCAGAGCCAGACGACACCGGCGCCGTCAAGAACGAAGTGGCATTCTCACCACTGTGCTCCACTGTATTCGGAGTCGCCGGCTATGAAACCCACCTCCCTTCTCCAAAGGGTCAGAAATCGGCCCTCAGTCCCAGAATGCCCTCGGATGACGAGAGCGCTTCCGAAAACAGGCCTGCTTTAGGATGTGGGCCGGGATCTCAGGAGGCGGGCGAAGGTAATGCTGTTCCGTCTGACTTTCAAACTCTGTCCAAGTTGCAGGAGGCCGGTAAGTGCCCGTGTGGGCAACGGGACTGCCAGTGTCCCGGTTGGCAGGGGGTCGAGGTTTACTCATTCACCGGCCTTCGAGATGTGATCTCCGAATGCGAGCGGAAGCTTCCCAGCCCGCAGGACAGTTCGCCCAACAGCAGAACTTCCAGCTCCCCTCGCTCTTGTTCCGAAGAGGCCCGTGCCTACGTGGATGACATCACGATAGAGGACCTTTCTGGATACATGGAATATTACCTTTACATCCCTAAGATGTCGCACATGGCTGAGATGATGTACACCTGAAAATGACCTTTGATGAAGCAAATTGAAGCATTGGGAAAGATGGATATTGGGTAAATAAATAAAAAACTGATTTATTTAAAATAAATAAAAAGCAGTAATGAAGATGTTATCTAAAAGCAATTCTACTTTATTGTGGTATTGAGGATTTGTTATGATGTTCTTTCTCCAGAACATCCAGACAACATGTGCTGACTAAGAATCATGGGAGCATGACTCATTCTGTGATTTACTACTGTTTCCTTTGTTTTTGTTTGATTTCATGATAACTGTTATGTTTGGTTTACATTGTAAAGTTGCCAAAGGTCTATCCCAGAGACTGCAGGTTTGATTTCACCGATATATGCAAACTTACACAATTCCAAGTAATAATTCTGTTCACCATGACAAGGATGTGATGTCATCTTGTTTCTCAATAAACTGGCTTTTTGGGGATTGTTCATGACGTTTGGTGTCTTGGACGTCTTGCTTTGCATCTTTAGTGACTAAATCACCAAGATGTTTTATATCTACAGGAAATTTGTAATAAATTCATAGAAATAATTTTTTGAATTTAATTAGTTTTGAGTTTTAATTTTAAGAAATTAGTCCTTCAAATAACATTATGCATTATAACAATTGAAAGGATATAATGCTAAAGTAGTCATGACACTTGAACGTGTTTATCATGCAAGTAGCATGCAATTTTTATTTTTACCTGCCTATATAAAAAAGCTGTGTTACGTAAGGTAGGAGCTTCCTCTTTAAAACAATGCATTTGTTCTGAATCAACAATAAACCAATAAACTGGAATGAAACATGACCTGTCAATCCAGTGTTGTAACTTGTACTGCATGACTGTGTAATCCTGCATAAACAGGCCGTTTCCTGACGGCGTTTCATCGTTTTTGTAGCGGCCACTAGGGGGAGGCATTGCACCATTCATTCACTTCACTTCTCACACTCAAGGCCTGCTTGAAGTTTTATGTCGATAAGCAAAAGAGTTACTTTAAAACGTTCTTTTATTCTCTTTTAGTAATATCCAATGAAGCAATAAGCCGCTGGAAGCCATACAGAGAGTTCTGATAGCAACATAATTTGAATATTTATGTATAATATAAAATAAAAAGTTAAAGTTTATAGAGATCTCATATAACCACATAAAGAAATATCTGTGCAACCCAACAATAATACAAACCACATCATCTGCAGAACATCCCTGGAATAAATGTTATTTTTAGATTGTAGGGTTGGAGTCTTGATCCTTGTGGTCATAAATGTGGCTTTTCTCTGAACCTGGGTCTCAAAGAAAAATCCTGTTCTCTGGGTTTACACTCAGTCATTTTTTGGCTTGTTTTAAAATTGTGTAATAAATGTAGAATTTTCTCACTTTTAGTACATTAAATTTGATATCTTGGTTCTTGAACTGACATGATTTGGCTTAGGTCTGGGCCCTAAAGTAGTAGTTCAGTCAAAATTGAAAATGTACTTAGTGGATGGGTGCCGTCAGAATGAGAGTCTAAACAGCTGATAAAAACATAATAATCCACAAGTAATCCACTATTTAACAAAACTGTGTTTGTAAGAAACAAAATTAATTTTAAACCATCACTTCTGGCTAACTTCTCCAAGACTGACGTATTTGTTAGAACTGTTTTGGACTGGTTTGGCTTTCTCCGGAAGCAATGGTTTAAGTTAGAACGTCGTAATGATGGATTTGTTTCTTACAAACATGCAGCATTTCACTTCACAAGATGTTAATTGTTGGACTGGAGTGGTGTGGATTACTTGTGGATTATTGTGATGTTTCTATATCAGCTGTTTGGACTCTCATTCTGACGGCACCCATTCACTGCAGAGGATCCATTGGTGAGCAAGTGACGTAATGCTACATTTCTCTAAATCTGTTCTAATAAACAAACTCATCTATATCTTGGATATCCTAAGGATGAATACATTTTCAGCAATCTTCCATTTTTGGGTCAGCGATTCCTTTAAATTTGGATGGAACCATATATTCAATAATGGTTGGACCTTATTTTAAGAATCTATTCAAATCCCCATTTCAAACAAAAGATCTTCTCTCAGATATAAGTATGAGAGCAAGGGGGAAATATCCATGTAAAAAGACGTTCACCTGACTTTCGTTCCTGTTTACTTTCTTTAGCTCGGTGCACATGTGCCGGTCAGGTGACTTTGTTCTCATCAGAGGGCGAGAGAGACGCCCTAAAGGGCATTCCAGTGAGGCATACCTTGTGTTTCCAACCACGTCACAAAGACTCCAAATTATCTGTAAATAACCCACGTGTTAAATGTCATGTCATCTCTCCCTTATCTGTAACATTTGCTTTGTATTTAAATATAAGTCTAAATCAAATTCAACAATCCACCCAGTTTTTTTTCTTTCTGGTTTACTGATTTCAGTTCTGTCTCTCTGCTCCTGTGAGAATGACTTGTAAGATTGTATGGATTTTTACAAAAGGGGAACTGCATCAAAGCATACCAAGAAAAGCTATGGAAACACACAAAAGAGTCTGTTGGATGTTGCCAGTCAACAAAAGATGCCCAGCTAACCAGTTTGCCTAATAATCAAGCCTTTTGTCAACCAGATTGAAAAAACACAGGGAATTCTGCTGGGAGAACATGCGGGCCGAACATGTGTGGCTGCTATTATTGTGGCATCTGTTGTATTGTTTGTTTGAATTTGCTTGATTTTTCTCTTAAAATGTTTTAAGAGAAATAAAAATAGCCTCTGACGAAACACTTGGTATTTAGAGTATAGAGCTATAAATGAATGTGAATAGCAGCTCAAGTGATTTGGGAGAATTTGATGAGAAATGTTGGTATTTTCAGTTGTGGTAAATGACACTTTGAGACAATTTTAGGTTGATCTCTAGTGGAGATCATTTATATTCCCTCAAATGATTGCAAATTATTATTATTATGATTATTATTTTCAGAATATTTATTTAAGCGCATGAAAAAACGCATGTAGCTTTAATAAAGATCTCAATTGGCTGTCTATTTTCATTGCTGACTTGGAGAAACTTGGAGATATTCAAATGATGTTTAATTTATTGTTCCACCTTTACACATAATAACATTTTTGTGGTTTGTTGGTGGACATTTCAAGTTCACATATATCTTACAATCATGTATTTCAGATATGTATGTTTAACCTTGTACAGCCTGACATATGAAATAATAGTCAGAAAAATCAATTTTTCTTAAAGTGAAACAGTATATTGAAACTGTATGCAGGATGTTAATTTTTTTTTTTTTAAGTTTGCATGCGTGTATGTTTTGTATCATATTTGATACATCAAGCTTTTATGGCTCATGATATAGTAAAAATAAGGAGCTCAAACTTGAGAAAAAAACCCCTAAATTTTATGTGTAATAAATATATTTTTATTTATAATATAAATCAGTGAGATTTTATAACAATATAGTAGATGCTTAAAAGATAAAAAAATTATTTTCACTCTATATCGATCAATAATAGTGAGATGGTATTTAAATACTTAATTTTATGATCAAAAGTTTCAAAGCATTTAATGCAATGCAATTCACTGATAGTGAGATTTCACAGCAAAATATAATGAAGCACGATTTTAAAATTACACTAAAAGCCCTTTCACTTGCTAAAATGATAAACTATCAGTCAGACGACAGAAGGCATGTAGTAGATTGCGTACAACAGGTTTTTCAGCAAAGTTTTGATCATGTAGATCATTTAGAGGCCCTGGAAATATGCGTATCAGATATGATACAGTAGGCTTTATACGTTAAGAATCGTGCTGCTCTCAGTCACTGGGGTTGTTCAGACTTGTCTCCTCACCTGCGCTCCCCCTCACCCCCGTGGCTTTGCTCCCTTTGTACGCTGGAATGTTTGTACTTGAATCCTGGCAGCATTCAATCACGGACTCAGGAGAGGAACGCCATTGTTCTGTCCTGGTGGGGTTGCGTCCCCCTCGGGAGACTTTTTTCCCTCTTTTATCGTGTAATATAAGATGTTATTTTTTGAAGGTGGCTGCACAGATTGCCTGATGATGAGAGTTTAACCAAACCCGTTTTAACGAGGCATTAAACGACTGCACTTTCCTATATAGTGATACTATGGAAATATTCAATTGAAATGTGGGGGGAAATGTCTGTGTGGGAAAGATTATGCACCAGAACTGAATACTTAGGGTTCAGGGTTTAAAAACATAATCGGTAGTAACCGTGATGCTTTTCACAGCAAGACCTACTAATAATAAAAAGAGACATTTCACTATGTTTAGATGGACTTTTTGACCCAAGCTACTTTTTCCCATGGTTTAGGATGGACGCTCATATGGAAGTGTTTAGGGCGGCACAGCTATAGCGGGATCCTGTCGCCACTCAACCCACAGCCACCCTCGTAGGGGCATGATCCTAGCAACTGGGGGTCAAAGATCAGCAGAGTTGAGTGAGACTGGAAAGATCCAGATCTGAACATTTGTAGATCAGTCTATATGTGTTTTTGAAGGGTTCAACCGCTCACTTCTCATTCTCCTTCATTTGCACTTTGGCTAGATTTGGGGAAATGCTCAAATCTGTTTTTTTGTAAGGTAGTTCACATGACCTATATATTTCTATTTGCATTATACCCTATTCTGGCATGTTCATCATAACATCATCAACAAAACTCATAATAATATTGTATAATATTATATAAAAGAATGTATTACAAATTAATTATTTGCATTAGTATTAAAGATGGCATGAAATGGAAATTCAGCCTATACACTATACAATATATATATATTTTTTAAAGTTGCACATGCAAATACTATTTCAGTTTTCTACTTTAGAAAAAAACAATACATTTTGTTTTTTGCTAATTGCACTGTAAAAATTATTTTGTTAAGAAAATATTTTCTAAGAAAATATATTTCAGATTATCTACTGTCTATTAAAAATACATCATGTTTACAAAACACTTATAAAAACTACAAAAATATGTTTAATTTAGTGTGTTAATTGCTGTTTCTTTGTAAATAATTGTCAAATTTGCTAGCTATTTTTAATAAAAAAAAATTCTGTATGTCACAATACTGAAGAAAAAACATTGCAACTTCAACATTATATAACATATATTTTCTGTGACTGTTTTATCACTGATTAAATATTACATTTTTTATTCAATTTTTTATCTTAAAAAAATAAATTAATAAATCATAACCGATTAATTTACTAGATTAGCAACCTTCAAAACACCCTTAGCGATGCACTAAAAACCGCTGGCAACCGACCATAACAGCCTGCTTATTCAGTGTAAAAATGTACAAATCTAGTTAAATTTAAGATTAAAAATCTGATGTCTTTTTAAATTATTTTTCATATTCAATTTTTAATAATCACATTAACATAACGCCAACAGAACACTCACTAATATATGCATTATTTGCATTATTAAATCATATTTATGCATTTAGCAATGGAGGAAGTTTATTTTTTTATCTGAAATATTATTATGATTCTTAGCTTTATTTGCTTTACTTGACCAAAGAGTGTTTTCCTCTAAAAGCCTCATCGGTATGCTTGAGTTGTTTTGATTTACTAAAAGCAGTCCATATCTCAACATTCTTAAAATCAAAATATAGTTACTTGAGAAGCAAAATTAAAAAAATAAAAGTCTGTTTTTCTGACAGTCTGACGGGGTCGAAGGTGCAAGAAAAGTGTTAAACAATAAATGCTGTTTTAAAGACCCTACAACCTAGTTTCTAAGAAGATGGTTTGCATTAAATACTTAAAATGCATCTTTGGGGACATAGATACCTTAAAAGGACACATTTGGATGAGATAGAAGTATGCGGATTTGATTAGGGTATAAATATTGAGTTACAGTATTTTCCGGTTGTCCCACTCCGCAGCTGACTTTGAATGACTTTTGTCTCATACCTTTATTGAAATACAAAAATTGCCACGACAGCAGATACTTTCATCCAAAGCAGCTTAAAAAAGAGAAAAGTTATAACAGACAAGAAGGAGGAGGTTAAAACGGTCATTTTTTGTAACTTCATGATTCTAATATTTACCCAGTATGTTCAATAATTGAACTCCATGGCACTGTTTTAAATCGCTATCTATTGTCTTTTAAATTGCTTTCCATTTGTGCATGTGGCATCTTTAATACCATTTTAAATAAATATGTATAACTGCTTAATTGTTTTCTATATTAATTAGGTGTATAAGACTTCACGAGTGTATGAAATATAGATGAAAGCGCTTATTGACTTTGATCTCCAATCTAATGCATATTAAAAAAGGTGAATCAACATATTCAATTGTAATTAACAGCAATTCAGTTGCAAATTAAAGTGATGGCATTCATCTTGCTTATGATCAAAGCTCTGATTACCTTTTAAACTAGCATCTAACGAGCTGTGTAATGAGAGAGGAAGAAGGTAAAGTCTCTCAGTTCACTAACTGATGAGGTGAGACTTTCTATGCAGTGATGCTTAGCAGAACATTGATTGCATCAGGCACTAAATCAAGATCATCTGGATGACTGCAGGCTCAACGCTGGTAAATGGAGGCTTATTTTTAAGTGTTTCATTCCTTATCTATTCAGGTTCTTCCTGGTAAACCAAAACATGTGGCCTCAACTCTGTCAAGGTCACAAACACTGCACCAAAGTTTTTAATATCAACTCAGCACATTTCTCAGCGACTAAATAGCTCCTTACTCTTCTTGTATAAGTTTCTCTCATTTATTTTATTAAGCGCTGATCAATAAATTATAACTTAGACGTCTACATTATGTTTCCAGACATGCTCACTAATTGCTGTTAACACAGTTTCAGATGAGACGGCACTGTACAAAATAAAAGAACTCTCTTACAGGCCACTTTGCAGCAGGTCAATTTCATAGCGTTGAAACGGCATTGGTCAAGGTCACAAACAATCTGCTAATTGTCTCAGATTCTGGCTGTCTTTCTATTATCCTTCTTGACCTCAGTGCCACTTTTGACACTGTAGATCATTTGCTTTTAATTGCTTGTTTAGAAACTGTTTTTGGGGTCTCCTATACTGTACTTAATTGGTTTAAGTCATACCTCACAGATTGTAAGCAGTTTGTTACTATGAGTGGATTTAGATCAGATGTTGGTGTTGTGAAATATGGAGTCCCTCAGGGATCAATTTTGGGCCCCTTGCTTTTTCTAATATCTACATTTTCTCACTTGGTCAGCTTTTGAGATCTCTTGGTCTAAAAATTAATTTCTATGCAGATGACACTCAAATTTACATACACTCAAAACCTGATGATATTGTGCCTGCTAATTTTCTTTCTCAATGTATTTCTAAGATAAAGGAATGGATGTCGCAGAATTTTCTCTGTCTTAGTGAAAAGACATGCTTATCGGTTCACCCCACCAATTGTGTAAAGCTGGAACGGTTTCTTTAATTGTTGATAATTCTATCATGGAATCTCGGTCAAAACTAAAAAATCTGGGGGTGATGTTTGATTCTAGTCTAACATTTCTGCCTCATGTTCAGAATACTGTTAAACATCTTTCTTTCATCTTAGAAATATTGCCAGATTACGTCCAATGCTGTCTTCCCCTGTTGCTGAGAAATTGATAAACACCTTTGTTTTCAAATAACAATTACAACACTTCTCTCCACAACAAGCTGCATCATGAGTTGGGTCAGATGTTTAAAGTAAATGTGATGTTATCTTAATCAAAAACCACTAATGAAAGCAAAATTGAAATGAAAAGCACCTAATCAGCAATAGAGTCATATTTAGAGCACCAGAAACTCTTTTTCCGTTTTAGTAAAACCACAGAGTGCACCTGCTGTCTGCTCACCAGCAAAAAGCAGAACAGGAACCGACTCGGTTATACGCCGTGACCTTTTGCCAAAAAACCCAGATTTATTTTAATAATGAGGTGTAACAGCAGAGAGATGTGTTAAGTGTCTATATTGTCTCCTGGGCATATAAACACTCGGTAAAACGGTAAAAGGATCCATGTCAGAGCTTTTGTCTAACAAAGGCAGATGCAGAAAATTCTCCAGTGAAATGTGGAGTAGTATGACAAAAAAAAAAACTCTATTCATCCAAACTCCACACCCTGAAACACATACATGCACACATACACTTCAGATAGCATGTTTCAAGTTATTTATTGTTTTTGAACCTTAAGTCATTGCAAAATTAGATTTTTATATATTCTCAATAAAAACTGAGTGGCGTTTACAGGTGCTGGGAGTGGGTGCCAGGGCGATTTTTAGGGCATTCTGGGTTGTTGCTAGGTGATTGCTTTCTTGCCCATGCAAATTTTGATATTTTGTTCTCAATGACTTCGGTTCCTTCCTCTTTCAATGTATTGTGAAATATTATTACTATTTAAATGAACTTTTTCTATTTGAATATATTTTAAAATGCAATTTATTCCTGTGATGCAAAGCTGAATTTTCAGCATCATTACTTCATCAGTCTTCAGTGTCACGTGATTCTTCAAAAATCATTCTACTGATTTGTTGCTCAAGAAACATTTCTTATTATTAGCAAGGTTGAAAACAGCTTTACTGCTTCACATTTTTACAGAAACCATCATACATTTTTATTTTCAGATTCTTTGATGAATAAAAAGTTCAGCAGAACAGCATTTACTTCAAATAGAAATCTTTTGTAAATGTCTTTAAAGTTTGATCAACTAAATGCATCTTTGCTGAATAAAAATATTAAGTTCTTTTGAAAAATGATGTTTGAATAGTATTACACAAGTTTTTTATGCTTAGTGGTTTTGAAAAGTGCATGCACTGCTAAGTTTTAGATCGTTCATTGTACATTTTAAAAGGTAAAAATGTGTATGGCTCATGATACTCAATATTAATAATTTGATAAAATAAGAAATTATTTTAAAAGACACACGGATGTACCGGCCTTTCTGCATACAGAATCAACAACTGTGTAATAAACTCCTAAAGGAATTACACCACAAGATACGAGAGAAAGCCAAGGCCAAATATCATCAGTGAAATTTTGTGACTCATCATATTTGGTTAAATATTGTCTCATCATGCAGTTCTCTGGCTGCGCACGTAAACTGTGGCTGACCGGTGCAGCACATGTGATGTTTTTAGCAGGAAATTCCAGCCATTCCACACAATTCCCCTATCGCAGCTTTACTCGGTTACCACATGGTGTTTCTCGTATCCTTTTCCATACTCCAACACAAACACACACACACACACACACACATACACATACACATCTCCCACTGTTTAATGCCCTATGGCTTTCCTGTTAAATTCCATTTTCTTGCATATGCACAGGAAGTGGTGACGTCTTCCTGGCTTTTAGCGTGTGCTGGGAAAGGGAACCGGTATGTACTCTTCTATATATGGTTTGGCAGTGCGGTAGGCGGTTGTGGGTGGAGGGGGTGAAGTGTAGCTCTTGTGTGCCCTGTTTTTATGGCTCCCAGTCAACAGAGTCGCCTTCTACAGCCTTTATCTCTTTGTCCGTAAGGTGAAAGACTGAGATATGAAAAGAGAAATTGTAAAAACAAAAAAAAACAACAACATGAAAACGAATTTGAGAGAGAGAAAATACACATGGAGTGAGGGAGCTGGTTAGATTAGAAAGAGCAGGAGGATCCAGTCCAAAGTTCAAATGGAAAATGGGTGGGGCTTCAGTGATACCATAGTAAAATAAGTGGGCGTGTCTGTTTGTGTGAATTTCCAAAGAAGAGAAATTCACTGAAAAGGGAAAGCAAAATGCTTTTTCATATTCACAGCTAAAAAGTAAATATATCTTTCCACAGAACAGGAAAATTATTACACATTTTTGACAATATTGTATTCAAATAAACTAGACTATATTACAATATTTTGTCCCAAAATAAAAAATAATATATATACAGTACAATTTATATATAATTTATAATATTGACATTATTTTATTAAAATATTTTTATTCTAAACATATTAGAAGGATTATTTGACACTAAAGACTGAATTAATGATGCTGAATATTCAGCTTTGCATCAAAGGAGTATATTACATTTTTATATAGAAAATAGGTATTTAAAATTGTAATAATATTTCACAATATTTCGTTTTCTACTGTATTATGTGTCATTGTTTTGTCTGAAGATGCACACCAGTAAAGTTTTTTCTTCTTCTATAAAACACATTCATTTCTTCTGTGCCACCTCTGCAGTGCAAACATGGATATGGATTTATGAATATCAAATATGGATATGGATTTATGAATAGTAAATGTAAATATTTATATATATATTGAGAAACAGTAAGAATGGCAAGCACTTTGAGAATATTATTATGTTGCAGTAAAATTATATTTATTTGTCTTAGCTGCAGTTAACATGGAAATTGTTTTTTCGGAATACCAAATAAATACTTCCAATGTATTTAGATTAAGTTACTAAACTTGAGTGATCTAATAAAATATGTTACAGATTACTTTTTATATCTGTTCAACACAGATAACAATTCACATCTAGAGCAATTAATATGTTAATGATGTTAATGAAGGAGGACTGTGGGCTGCACTTCTTGTAAACTGATGAAGGAAGATCAAGAAAAACAAACAAACAAAGCCCGGACAAAAATGCCTCCCTAATATGTACTTGTTATATGTAAACCTGAAAATGTACTTTTAAAAAGTGTCCAAATTAAATACATTTTTGGCAACACTTTAGTACAGGGACCAATTCCCACTATTAACTAGTTGCTTATTAGCATACCTATTAATAACATTTTGGCTGTTTATAAAGCACATATTCTGTATGACCATATTCTACATCCCTAATCCTACCCAATACCTAAACCTAGCAACTACCTTACTAACTATTAATAAGCAGCAAATTAGGAGTTTATTGCGGCAAAAGTCGTAGTTACGCTCTATAAAAAAATGCTGGTTTAAATACAGCGCTGGGTGAAATAAGGATAAACCCAGCAACTGGGTTGTTTTCAACCAACAATTGGGTTAAAGCCCAGAAGGTTGGGTTAAACATTTAACTCAACTGTTGGTTGAAAAAAACCCAATCGCTGAGTTTGTCCTTATTTTACCCAGCATTTTGAGTGTAATGGTTAATTAGTTAATAGTGAAAATTGGACCTTAAAATAAAGTTGGACCCCAATCAAGAAGCAATCACGTAATACAATGTAGTATTTTTCCTAGTATCCCATCAAAGAAAGAAAGAAATGTACAGGTAACACAAAAGAGCGAAGGGACCACACAGAACTCTTTTTTTCCCCACCATAAACAGTCATAAAGTTTGCAGTTGTGTGTGTGTTTTGTGTTATGGAGGGAAGTTGTGAGATCACACACATACCGGCAATATGGCTACAAAAAATGATTAAACTTTCTAACCCATCTAGAGTGTAATAAAAAAATGAAAAGCAAACACACACACACAGCAGCGCAGCACAAAGGCCTCCATTGTTGTGCTTGAATTGGAATGTGTGTCAGACTATGTCAGAGGTTGGGAGGAATTTGCTTTTTACATGGAGACAAAAGACGGACTATGACTGAATGAAAGTCGAGGCGGGGATGTGGAGAAGACCAGCGTACAGCAGCACTGAGCCAGGCGCTCTGAGCCAGGCGCGTCTCTCTAATGTACACCATGTGGATTTGATTGCCACAACTGCTTGAACGAGCTGACCCGAGCTGCAGTGTTTACTGCCTCTGCCTAAACTTTTCCATCGTTACTCTTGGATCAGCAGCCGCTATAGAACTGATTATCAATGACGGCATAACGGCAACGCTGACAACCCATGAGCTCTTACATTTAAACACTAGCCTACAGGCGGAATTGAACATATTAAAGAATATGGAGCGCACTTGTCTGTTTACAATTGAAAGTGAGTTATGAAATAACTAAGAATGAAGATTCACCACCAGCTTTTGGTTCATAACAATCACATTTCTAAGATGCTTTATGCACCCTATTTTGACCCTTAAATAAGGAACATTATGCATCACTAACAAGTATGCGATGTTAAGTTAGACCATAACCATGATTTACGGTTATTTTTGTTGTCAAAAGTCCTGTTTTGCTTATGTCCGCATTTCTCACATTGTAAGCATTCACAGATGTATTTCACTCTCAGTCTTAAGGCAAACACCATCTTTAAAAAATATGTTCATCTCTTGCATTTTTTTAGAACACTTCCTTCACGTTGTATAAAATGCACTCTAGTCCCAGACTAAACAAATCAAGGCTGAAATCAGGCCAGATTCTTCTCGTACTTCATAATATAGGACAGTCTGAGACCTCATGAGCGGTCAGTGATACAGCTGGCACTTTTTACAACTTGGTTTGAGCGTAGAAGAGCTTTCCACAATTTTACAAGCAATCTGAAGCTGATGTTTGTGCAGATGTGGAGAACATATGCTGTAATCATGCAAGAAATACTGCAAGATTCATCGGTGGACAACGAGGACATAAGAAGAACTGTGGATTTGTTGTTTTGAAATATATAAAGAGAACTGCTGTAGAAGTCCGTGAATGTATATATTTCGATTGTTAACCCTGCAGTAATAATAACATCTGTTTTGAGTTATTAGCACTGTTTTAATACCATCACTTCCACCCAGCCACTTCAAACAAGTCAATCTGAATCTGAATCAAGTTTGTTTGCCAGGTAAGAGGATTTTGACACAGCGAGTATTTGCAGCATTTCTGAACCTTAAGGCCTACACAATGACCATTTATGTACACGAGAGACTTTTATTAGCATGACAGTCTTGATTAATTACAAGTGACTTGTACCGAATGATTTGCATTGCAATCTAAGCCACACTATTCTTATACTATCAGGGAATCATAAACTGTGACACATGATTAACCTAACTGAAAAAAAATCCTGATTCTAATCTTTGTAATAGAGTATTTACAGGGATTTCAGTGATTACCAAGAGATGATTTACTGTAATAGAGTGGACTTGGGTGTAAAGCAGTATTCACTGGCAGTGTCATGTTGGGACTTGCAAAAGTGGTTTCAAGTTCAAAGTCATGCCAGAATAGAAAAGCTGTGATAAGAGCGAGTTATTCCATCATTTTCCAGTTACTGTGACTGCATGAGAACCAAACTGACGCCGTTTAGTGGCAATGACAACCGTTATGATGCAACACCACATAAACCTGAATGTAACTAACATTTATGAAAAGAAAAAAGGAAATAAACTCGCCAAATGGTAAGATGGTTTGCTGGTCTTAAGTAGTCTCAGCCTAGTCAGTTTGCTAGAGGATTTTAGAGATCAGCATAAATCTGAACACCAGGCTGGGAGACCATCGACCAGCTAAAACCAGCTTAAACCAACTAAGACCAGCAAGCCATCTGGTCTGGTTTAAGAACTTCGGTCAGTAGAGAAGAAAAAAAGGACAGAAAAGAAAACTCTTTTTTTTTATCAGCAATAGCATCTAATTATTGTGGCTTCGTTTTTCAGAAAGCTTAAGGGAAAAGGGAAGAACAGTCAAAAAGTACCCTAAAAAATCCCGGAAGTTAACGTCATTGAACTTTCCACGAGCATCTGGCTTCCCTAAATTCTTCCTCCTAAAACTTCCTCAAACGTGCTAGTCATTATTCCATCATTTAAGGACGGATATTAAGTGTAATTGTCAGAGAACGGAGGAATTTGTATCTATAAGATATTAATCTTAAAACAGTTGTTTTATATAGGCCTAGTCAAAAAATAACTTATTCTAATCATCGTAAAAGTTACGATGGATCCATAACGATGGATTCTGATGTATTGTGTTGTTGCATCCGGAGTTTCCGACAATGTCGTCACCGCTTCTGCCCGTGTTTTGATTGGCTGCACACGAAGAGGGGCGGGTCTAAATTGGTCACGGCTCTAAATAAAACTAAACCGGATCAATCATTACACAGGAATACTGCGCACCATCACAGAGGACAGCGGTAAGAAATACGCGATATAAGTCTAATCGAATCGACATAAAAAAGGACTTACAAAACCAGGAGCGGTTCATTTTGTTTTATAGAAGTGATTCACTTCGGAAACTGACAACAACTTTCGGCACCCGGGCTTTTTATTTTGAAGAGAAGATGTTGAAAGTTTACCTCATGTTGGTTTTGTCCGCGGCTGCTGCTGTTTTCTCTGAATCGGTGAGTATCTTATGAATTTTAACTTTATATTACATTCAGTTAAGATACTAAGCATATAATCGTTTTCTTTAATCACAAATGACGAAAAAAGGTGTGATATTTGTGTTGGCTAAAGCTTTAGCTCCCTGACAACAGACCTGTTGAAACAACACATTCTTCTACATGTTCAACAAATGTTCAGACTAATCATTTAACTTTAGTTTAATTGTCAAACAAGTCTTCTCGGTCTTTGGTCACATTTTGTAAGATTAGGCAAGGAATTAGTCGCGAGTTGTGGTTTTGTGATATTCAATTTCTGCGCTTAAGTTATATATTTATGTTGGTGTGTAAGAAATATATGCAAGAGATTAGTTTTATGGCTTTTGGCACCAAACTAGTATTGCCTATTTGTTTGTTAAGTAACCTCATGAGTAGCATTGGCTTTCATGTGACAGTTTTTGCCCTCAGGGACTTATTTTAGCGTTAATTGATTAGACTGGATTCAGTCCATGAGGGTTAATTTTCCATCTGTTCATTATGGAATCACCCACTGGAGCACCTGTGAATGGGATGCCACAGCTTTGTGTTGGCCAGTTCTTTCATAACTCAAAAGAATAGCTTGCTGCAGATGTCTGTGGAGCTGAAATAGAAGACAAATGCCACCCAGTGTGCTTGCTGGGTCAGTCAGACACACACACACACCCTCACACAAGTCAAAATGCAAAATCCTTCCATTCTCTCACAGACCTTTGGAAAGGTGTTGTCGCAGATCTTTATCTACACTTAAACACCATAACAGATGCACTTTTGTATTGCGTCTTGACCTTGTCTGTTGATGGTTTTAGTGTGTAATATTGTGCAATCCTCAGGTAATAGAACAGTAAACCAGCTGCGCTGTCAGTAGTACATCGGACGGTGTGATATAATCTCGGATGGGAATGTGAGAACAAGCTCACATGCACCAAAGGCCTTGTCCTTCGAGGCAGAGAAGTCTGCAGCGTTCCTCAAAATCATGCAGAAGTGTCTGTGTTTCTTTCATCCCCCTCCCTCTCCATTCTTTAGCGTTTTCCTGAGGAATGTGACCCCTCCTGACCTTGACCGGCCCTTCTTTTGGGATTTCACACAGTTCGGCGGATTTAAATGGCTCACCTCTTTCATCCAGGTCCCTCCTCTTTAGCCACTGGACAAGTTTGTGTGGCTTAAACTCAACATGACATGGACACTTTAAACCTATAGGCAAAGTATGAGTGGATATTCTCGATTTGGCATTGGGGTTGGTTATATTTTAATATTTGAGTGTAGCTTTCGCCACCTTCGCTGATATAACAAATAATCTCTAGTTAGAAAGACGCATGTTGGGCAAACAAAACAAAAAAATGGCAGTGATATCTTTTTTTTGTTTGTTTTTTTGTTTTTAAGTAACGCTTTGAATAAACATGAAGTTAGAAAACATGAAATAGCATTTTGTTATAAAATATACTCCAATAATCTTTCATTTAAAAGTTGGAAAAAATCATTTTAGATTTATAACAAAAAGTATTGTCACTTTAATAGTTTAGTCAATATCTTAAAAGACAACATGAACTGATATAACTTATTTTTTAAGTTTAACCCCTTAACTGCCATCCCCATTTTTGAAAATTCGCGAAAAAGCAACCTTAAATTATTATAATTCATGAACGCTTTTGAATACAGACCTAAGGCTGGTCTCTTTTTAAAGAAGACAATTAGCAGATTATTACAGAGATGAATAATTTAATAAAATTAAAGTATTAAAAAGTTATAGAAGTTTATTTTATTTAATTCTTTATTTGACAGGGACAATAGACAGTCCAAAAACTGCCCCAGAATTAGCTACAGAGCTAAATTTCATCTGCTGTCCCTGGGCAGGAGAATACAAAACAAATTGTGACACAAAAACATCAGTATAATACCATTTACAGTAAAAATCCCTCCAAAATTTAACAAAAAATATGATTTCTCACATAGAAACTACAAAACAAATTTCTACAAAATATCCCCTTTAAATAATGCAAAGCATCATCCAACAAACAATTATAAAATTTTTACAACTCAATAATTTAAATTGAAGTATTATATTATATTATTTTTATTGTATTTTATATAAATATTTAAAAAAATAGTAAAAAATCTAAAATTGCTATAAGATTAAAGCCATATGTGTACATAAGTTGTGTTCCAAATTTGAAGTTTATATAAAAAAAAAATGAGGTTCATATGCGATTTTGTTTAGGCGTTATACGAAAAACAGCCACCGGGTGCCATTCAAACACCATAAAAATTTTTGTTGATGCATTTCTGTCACAAATCTATAAATTTCTTTCTCAATATTACATCTATAACAAAATAAACACCAAATAGGCAATCTTAAGACTCGGACCTTTCCAACGATATGTATTTTGTCAAGATTCTAAAGTTTTGATTCTAAAAGGCCGTAATACATTTTGTAATATGACACCACCGCTAAGGGGGAGGAGGCCGCTAAAATATTTTGAAGTACCATTTCTATGGTAACGCAATGTCCGATTTCAAAACGGTTTTCACAGGATGAATTTTGAGATTTTAAGCATCCAAATGGTATATAACACACAATGATTGCTAAAACGTGATCGGGAAAAAGGCAAGGAAATAAAGACTTTTTGTGACAAAGGTCAGAACTCCTCTTATGATGTAGATTTATCACAGACTCTTGGTGCACTCTTGTCATAAATTAATCTATTACTGTTCCTACATAATTTGTAACAACAAAAAATGGTAAAATATCTATTTAGGAGACATAGACATAGTTTGGCATGATTACATTAGGATTTAATTGTAATATAGTGAAGTAAAGTTAGGCGTCCCGTATACGGGACGGTGACAGTTAAATTAATGGCCATGCTAGTTGTCTTGCTAATGATTGTTATGAATTAGGCATGAGGTGATTTGCATATGAATAGGTTTGCTTTTATTTATTTATTCAGTTGTTTTTAGGGTGCAAAGCTCATCTGAATGGCTGTTGAAAGGCAGTGGAAATGATAAATACTTTCGCCAGGATGTAATGATGATTTCTGCATTGCTGTCCACAGGCCTATTAAATTGCTTTTGAGGAATGTTGGCACCGAAAGAGAGTTTATTTGCTGCTTGGGTGAAAGAAGAATTTTAGTTATTACAGCAACTCTGCTTGTGAACGCAGTTGTTCATTGAAAATAAGTGCAATGCCTTATGCTGTCTGCTCTTGTTTTGCAAGTCCAAAGGAATATCTTGAGGCCATGTAAAGGGAATCCGGTGTGTTCTAGAGTCATTTAGCAGACCACATCCGTCACCGTTCCAGTTCTGTTGCTTGTGGAGCTATTAACCATATGCCAGACGGACTTTAGTTGGCAATGCTGATAACCAGCTACCAGCTGTCCTTCATAATGACGGTTCCTCTTTTTTGATTTGGCCCGTTTCATTTTTTCTGCTTATTGGTGTGGATGATAGCAATCTTGGAGTCTAATCACCCCATTGATGTTCCTACATAACACATTTACTGCTAACTTGCAATATCCTGGATTACCTTTAAATTGTTTTCCCTGTGTCTTTTAAATGCTCAGAATGCTCTTTTATAGGTCCTTTCATGTATATTTTTAATGATAATTCGGGACCTCACCGTTATTGAATGGTTTTAAAGCTAGTCTTGAGGCTTATTATTTTTTGTTGTTTTTTCTTAATATATGAATGAATGAATGAATGAATGAATATTATTTTTTGTTGTTTTTTCTTAATATATTTGATAATTGACTATTTCTTAGTGTTTAGTGTTCACTTTTTTTGGTCTACGTCTGTACTCTGTAGCATTAAATGTGCTCTATAAATAAAAACATAATTCATGCAGTAATGTTCATTCAAAATATTTGTCATCTGAATGATCACAAATTTCTTGTAAGTGTTAATCTCATTTCTGCTATAAAAACTAATTAAAGAGTAATAATGCATAGGATTTATTAAATGGGTTTGAATGCACATAGGTGTAGTAGTGTGACATGGGTGATATTCTTTAGAGATGTGTAATATAGTTAATTGGTCAATCTCTTGAAAACCATCACAAACATTTGGCTAATTCCAAAATCCAAATTTTAATCTCCGTTAACTTCAGGTTTTAGCCAGTCAGGGAAGGTCTGTTTTCAGAAACCTTGAACTCCTTATGTCCAGATTACACTGATTGATTGTGCTATTCAGAATGGCTCATTGTGTATTAAACAGTCTTTGACTTAATGGTGAGAAGCTTCATTAATGAAAGCCACCAACAGATAGAAGGAAAGTGCGATTGCACTTCCTGTGTGAGAGAATAGAGGCTGACGACAATGAGGCTGAAAGTCCTTTTTGTTTCGTTTTGTTGAAAATTTTGAAGGAAGAGTCAATCCTGTTTCTTTCGCATACACTAATGCTTGAGGGCTTTGAACAGATGTTGGGGTGAGAATTTGGCATGTGATTGAACAATGACGTATCGTTTAACAGGCAGGTGAGTGTTTCCGCCCCGCTGCTGAGATTCATCTGGGAATGTAAGAAGGAAAACATGGCTATAAATAGTTCCCGTAAAGCTGGAAGGAATTCTCCTGACATGCGAGTGTGTTTGTGTGCAAAGTAGGACATTCACTCTGTCCCGGGTGAGAAGTCCATCTCATGAGGAGATCATATGACACAATACACTGGTAAATCCGATTGTTGGGAGAGACAGATGCCATTTGTCTTGACGACTGAGGCTGTAATTGGTTGTGACCTGAAAGGACAACAAGCAGAGTCTTCAAACCACAACAGTGGATAATATCTGTAGTGCAGCTTTAATGGGTCACCAGTGAATCCCAGACCGAATCTAGGCATTTTGAGGAGAAAGTTAGTGAAATGTTCGGTCTTTCTGTGACTTTCAAACTGTGAAGTTGCTTGGTAAAACGAAGATGCAAACAGTCACGGTTCTTTAAATATTGGCCTTTAAACTCAAACAGTGAATAATCGCCTGATCACCATGGACCGTTTATCACAGTAATGGAGGAGTCACTTATTGTTATCTTCTCTTTGCGTCTCCCATTGTGACTCACTGGAACAGATGCCAGACCATTTGTCAGCAGATGGTCGGATTTGCTCCAAGCTTTGCTAGTCTTGACTTGGGCTTGGTTTACTAAGCTGGTTAATTTACACAGGCTTCTCCCTCCTTGGCATTACAGCTCACTTTGAGGATAAGAGCCACAGCCATATGTGTAGATATGTGTCATCTTCATATCATAGAGCAGCTTTTACTCATTCAATCACCCTTATGTTGTTTCAAATCTGTATGACTGACTTACTGTACTACTCACTGATGCCAGATATAATTTGCAGACTCAATGACATGAGTAATATCTTATTTCAGTTCAAGCTCGATGTACTCCAGTTTTCAGATTACTTCAATTGTTAGTTTTGTTCTTTTTGGATCTTGACAGCACCCGTCTCCATCTATTGTGTAGACAAAAGCAGCACGAATATTGATAAACATCTTTTGTGTGAAAAAAAGTCATATGGGTTTGGAACGATGTGAGGGCGAGTAAATGTTGACAATTTTCATTTTAGGTGAAATAAATGAACTAACTGTGGTTCTTTTAAGAGCTGTTATTGTGATTGTTTCTTTTAAATGCTGGTGAGGGGTTTTTTGGTTATTGCTGAGAAATTAAAAACAAAAAGCATTATTTCCTGCATTGCGACTGCGAAATTGAGGGACTTTCTTTAGCAGTCCGTCTTAGTCTAGAGCTTTTGGTTTGGGTTGGGTTGTGGGATTTTTTTTTTATTTTTTTTTTTTTTTTTTTTTAAACTCTTTCAAGTGGCTTATATACATTTACTGAGAAGTTAATGGTTGCTTATGAGAATTTAAGCATTGGTTTAATTGAACCATGGCTCTACGCCTCTTCACAGTCAGAGGGTATCCGCTGTACTTTCTTATACAGATTTTTTTTTTTTTACTCGGTATTTCATAATGTAGGGGGATTTTGGAGTGGAGTTTTACAGCACTGTAAGGCTGAAAACCATAAAGTATGTTGGTCTTTCTCCCCACACCCTCTTGTGGTTTCTGTCGTTCTCTGTTTCTCGCTCTCCCTTTTTCTTTTATTATCTCCGAACAACAGAGCAGGCTAGAGCTGACTTGCAGTTTCATGTGGCGTTTGCATGATCCTGGTTTTCCTGGAAAATGAGTCAGTCAGTCCCCCCAGTCTCAATTTTAAAAACCCCTCCCTTTTGCGTCTAAAGCCATTTTAAGTATTAAATTAGTTTTTAAAAAAATTGTATTTACAATAAACTTGAAGTCATTTTTGCCTTACTGAAATCCTCAGTAAAGTGTGTTTGAAATTTGTCTAAGGTGGTTATGCCATGAGTGCGCACCTGTGCATTATGAATGTTTTTGCTTTCCCGGTATGTGAAACTTTTCAGTAAGTCAGGTTTGATTTAAATCTGTTTTTGACAGCGAGCAGGAGAGCCAGACAGATAAAGACCCTCAGCCCCTGTCCGACGAATTCTTGCATCATTTTACACAATGGTGCCAAACCTGCGCTAACTTGCCTCGTAACTCTCCTTACTCGCTTTAAGTTTAAGAGTGAATTGATTGTAATAGAATATAGTGTGAATCACAGTCAGGTGCCATTCAGAATAGAATTAAGAATTCTTTTTTTTTTTTCTTTTTTTTTCTTTTTTTTTATAAACAAGAATGTTATGATGTCCTGCAACCATAGCAACAGTGAAAACCGAAATGGCCATTTATGTGGAAAGAGTCTTGAGAGAGAGAGAGAGGAAAAGCAGACAAAACACAAATCAGTTTGTGCGATCTACTTCCTCCTGTTATGCTAATAGGCTTAGTTCATTAATTGATAAAACTCACTGGAAGTGATTGGCCAAATGGCTCTGCTAACGTGATTAACAGCATTGCTGTGTCTTCATTAAATTAAGTGTGCTCTCAGAACAAAAGTAACCTGCATAACCTTTAAAATGATAGAAGATGCTTTACACCAGGTCTTAAACTCATTCCGTTTCTGATGTTTGCATTGGATTATATTATAAAGGAGTGATTTTTGCATGTTTTTCTTTGGTGATTTGTCTTGGAACAAATGGTCCCATGTGTAAATTTCTCATGTAAATTATTTCTCTTCGTAGGTACGAGAAACAGAAACATGGGTACCTCTGAAAATTAAGTCGCCCTATGAGGATCTGGAGTCTTCTGGCAACTCTCCGAATGAAGACTTTGAGTTTGCTCATTTAAACCCAACTGACGATGAGGATGGATTTGATGACGATGTACAAGATGATTATGATGGCTCAGGCTCTGGGTTTTTACATGAGCCCACAGAAATTGAGGTAGATATGATTTTTTTTTTTTTTCTTGATGACAAACTATTGGGATAGAAATGCCTACAGAAATGCCTGTTAGGAAACAAAACAATGAATCTTAATGAAGGTTTTTGCCTACTACAAGTTAATCATTTTCAAGTGAAATGCTCTTTAAAGAATTTGTTTAAATTGAAATTTATATTTTATATTATTACAGCAATTAAACAGACAGCACATCTTTCTATTGCGTTTTATCCACTGGTTTAATACAACAAATATTCAATGCAATCAGTGTCATCTGATTTTTGACTCTTGTGAGCTGATTGTTTTTAATGAATGTCAAAGTGACTCTCAAATGAGTCACTTACTAACTCGTTGGTCTAAAATGACTCATTCATGGTTCATATCCGACTGGAATTGCCAATCTGTCTTATCCATGCTTATGATTCATGAAACCGTCAGTTGAATTACTCGCTGGTCGTTCATATGACAGATTTTTGTTTTGCATGCAACCAATTTAACTTCTATATTAACTTTCTTGAGACTGTTTTTTTTTTCCTTTCTCAGACTGGTATCTTCAATAATAACCGGATACCTGAATCTGAGGGTCCATTTGCACCGAGGCCAACTATCGATAACAGTATTCTGGTTAAACACAATGAGGTCGGCCGACGTGGAGAATCAAAGCAAGACGAGGACCAGCCCAGCAATGTGCTCATGACGCATGCTGGAGAAGACAACTTGCTCAACAATAAAGAAGTGCTTGCAGGTGAGGAGACGGTTTGATTTGTTTGCAGTAGTGATAGTTTGATATGCAGAGTAAATACAATTAATAAATATTGTCGGGCAAAATTTTTATATTTAAATATAGTAACTTTTAGTACACCAGCATTTACTGTTTTGCTCTAAAATAAATTCCACTGGTTTGTTTTATCTAGTGCAGTATTTTCCAGTGTTATTTCAGTATTTTTTAATTTTTTTCTAAGAATGTTTGCATCTCACAATTCTGACTTTTGGTTTCCACCACAGAATAAAAAAAAAAAAAAAAAAGATTTGTAGTTTCTCAGAATTGCGAGATGTAAACTCAGAATTGTGCTTGGGGAAAAAAGTCTGAATTGTGAGAGAAAGAGATGCAATTACCCTTTTTTTTTAAAATTATTATTATTATCCCATGGTGAAAACGGGTTTTCATAGTTAAGTGCATGTCATTTTTTTTTATTAGTTTTTGTTATATTTCTACATAGCTTTAATTTATCTTTATTTGTTTGTTTAATTTATTTATATATCACATTTAAGATGTCTTTACTGATTATTTGAATGCCTGAAGAGAAGTGGCTGATCGCAAGTAAAGAGCCAAGTTATTCCACAACTGAGGTACTGCCACAGAGAATGCCCAGTCCCCCTTAAGTTTTAAACGTGTCTTGGGAACAGACAACAGCAAAGGCCTGTTGGTGTGATAGTGGGAAAGAAGATCAGATAAATAGTTTGGTGCCAAGCCTGTGAGGGACTTGTAAACAAATAGTAATATCTTGAATTGGATTCTATATTCAATGGTTAGCCAATGCAAACCAACCAAAACAGGAGTGATACTTTCCCTGTTCCTAGTTTTTGTTAAACATCTGGCAGCAGAATTCTGGACCAACTGAAGGCGAGGCAACAAGAGCAACCCCCAAATACAATGAATTACACTAGTCGAGTCTGGATGAAATCAATGCGTGGATAACCGTTAGGGTTAGGGTAAGATTTGATTTAGGCAATCATCCTAAGCTGAAAGAATGCTGATTTGACAACTGAATTTGTTTGTTTGTCAATCTTAAATGCCGGGTCAAAAATAACTCCCAGATTTCATGCATGAGAACCTACAGTGTTAGTTATAGGAGCCAAAGTGTTTGAGAGGGTATTTGCAAAATCTGGACATCCAAAAAATAACACTTCAGTCTTAGAATCATTTAACTGAAGGAAGTTATCTGCCATCCAACTTTTAACTTCACCCAAACAATCAAATTATGGCTGGAGGGATGTATTCTCATCAGACTTAACCGGTAGATAAAGCTGTATGTCATCTGCGTAACTGATACATATTAGGCAAAGGAAGGTGATAGAGAGAAAACAGAAGAGGGCCTAAAACAGATTCCTGTGGGACACCACATGTACATGCAGCAGAGGAGGAAGTGATGTTATCAATTTCTACAGAAAACGTTCTCCCCTCAAGATAGGACGCAAACCAGTTTAAAGCTGTTCCCCTGATGCCGACAAACTGCTCGAGACGTTTCAGCAAAATAGTGTGATCAATAGTGTCCAAGAGAAGTAAAACAACACATTTTCCTGAGTCAACAGCCAGTAAAAAGCAGTAAAAGGGAGCAATCGATTCCAAAATATCCAAAACACGGGTAGAGTTAAAATAAGAAATTAACTCTTCAAGGTCCATATCAAAAGATGATGATTTAAAAGAAATGGCAAATTGAGTAGAAAATGCTTCCGAGAATCGTACAGGTACATCTGAGTTAAAAGGGCAGACGTAATAACCAGGAGGGGATTGTTTCACAGGGTGAGATAAAAAAAAGTGTTAAACAGTATTGGCTTGTGGTCAGAAAAAAAACAATCCTCAATCTGAACAATTTGCAACGGAAATCCATAAGACAATATCAGGTCAAGTGTGTGGCCTTTTTCATGTGTAGCACCTAAGACAGTTTTTTTTTTTTTTTTTACATTTTTTTTTTTTGAGTACTCTTACTAGCATTTCTAATTTTAAATTTTATCACCAATTATTTGTAATTCATTTCAATTACTGGTAACACAATAGCAAATAACACAATAACACAGCTGATATTTTCATACATCCGTAAGTATATTTTGAAAATCCGTGCAGTCTGCTGGTGTCCATTAAGGCTGTGTCTGAAGGTTATTCCTCCCTCACAATTTCTATTTATTTGTTTTATAGCCATTATTGCGGGTGGAGCAGTTGGTCTGGTCTTCGCCATCCTCCTCATCGTCCTGCTGGTTCACTTCGTTCTCCGCATCAAGAAGAAAGATGAAGGAAGTTACGACCTGGGCAAGACGCCCATCTACAAGAAAGCTCCAACCACAGAAATCTATGCATGAGCATCCCCACCCTCACATACCTTCTCTCTCTTTTTTTGAACCATAAGCTCACACAGTGCCTCGGCCCGACGGGCTGCCGCCAACCTCTCACGTACCGCGAAAACCGCAGAAGGACCTCACACGAATAATTCACTCTGACTGGACATTTGCATTGACATCTTAAAGTGACTCGGAGGGGATAGTGTCTGTTGCCAAACCGTTCGATTCAAAAGATGCTCTTGTCTTTTCGTTCTCTCACACTTATTGCCTTTTCACCTTGTGGCCCATTGTGTCCTTTTTTTTTTTTTTTTTTATAAAGCAATACAAGGTGCAGTGGAGCCATTCACAGGTTAAAGGCTTTGGATTGACCATTGAACCAGCCATTAAGAAAGTCAACGTCACGATTGGTGCTACAGAAGGGATGGTTACTGTAGCCTTTTACGTTATCAGATGTCTTTTTGTTTTTAAATCTGTGTGCTGTAAAACGTTTTTTATTTCCTTAGTAAAACATTCGACGTGGAACCAAATTGAGTGCATGCAGTATACGTTTGAAACTAAATTCTGTGAGAGCAAAACCTGAAATCGGTGTGCTATACTAATGTATACTCATTTCAACCATGGTGTTATGGTACATTCCTAATATCTGAATGTCATTGTTGTGGTGGTTTTGTGCGACGAGAGACTTGGTTTTGATCACTACAATGCTGCTTGACTGTCAACTAAGCTACTTTTAACTGGTACAGATGTTGTTGATTGAGAATCAGTTCACTGCAAACATACTTTGTACATCCAGGGATCTGTAAATAGCCATTTGAATAAAATGTAAAACTTTGGTACTTAGCCATTTCTTGACAGCCTTTTATTTACCAAATATTTATGCCAAAATAATTTTTTATTGTTCTTATATCTCATCCCGGTATTCACTTTTGGCGTAAAAACTTGTTCGTGAATCGCAGATGCTTTGCATCTGTATCTTTCGGAAACAGTTGTTTGAGAACAATGACCAATGCTAGTACTATTTTTTTTTTTTTTTTTTTTTTTTTTTTTTTTTTTTTTTTTTTCTTCAGTGTTTTTGTAGATGTTCTTAATTCCTTTTTTATATTTTGGTATTAATTTAACTGTCATATTTTATTGCCTGCCTTCAGGTCGGGGGTGTTTGTCCCCCTTCTCAGCTGTTGTACAAGTGATTAATTTTATTTTTTTGGTTTTTAGATTTGTTTTATATACAGTAGTGCGAAAATTCAAGGCTGATAGTCTTTCAACAGATTTTTTTAAAGAGTTTCTATTTCTTTTAGACTTTTTTTTTTTAAGCTGAATCTATTTATATTTTGTAGAACGATGTTCTGGATTAGTTAAGGGGAACGTGAATGAGCTGTGCATTTCTAGCATGGTGTAAAATGATAAAAAAAGAAAAATCTGCTGCTTTGTTTGGTCACATCCAGATGAAATCACTGATCTAATGTTGAAGTCAATGAATCATTGATTTCTGCATGCAGGTTCTGATTTGT
The DNA here is from genome assembly GCF_936440315.1 of Barbus barbus. Lineage (NCBI taxonomy): Eukaryota > Metazoa > Chordata > Actinopteri > Cypriniformes > Cyprinidae > Barbus > Barbus barbus. The sequence continues at coordinate 27,279,506 of NC_136753.1, read as the reverse complement.
TGAAAATAAAGCTATTTTATGCACATAACCAAAGGTGTCTTGAGCATTTTCTTCCATAGAAATCCTCAAATGTTGCATCATTATATTTCTTAAGACATGGTTAAAGATCATTGGAAATTTGAGCTGTAATGTCAAGTAGTCCTTCCTCTTTAATGCACACCTGAATCAAGTTAAGAATTAGTCGCATGGCATAGAAAGGCCATGAAAGTAGACACTAGACCTGCGTTCCATTCAGAAGGGTTCATCCCTATGCCCTAATCCCTTCAAAGGGTTTACCCTCCGGAGTGAGCGCTTTGAAGGGTGAAGAGGACCAAACAACTGTTTCTTGAAGTGCCCTTCTGCGTCATCTTCCCTTGCCCACACTTAGGCGCTGTCATCATGGAAAGAATCAGCGCAAAGGATCATGGGGGCCCGAAGTGACCATCAGTTGTACCCTTTGAAATCCTTCATTCCCATGGACCCTTTGAAGTAACCAGTTTTGAGCACTTCGGTTTGGAATGACCCTTCAATATGACGGCCATGATTATTTTCACTCCGAAGTGCCCTTCGAGGGCGATATATCCCGTTTGGAACACACCGTAAAGCTGGGGGTGTCAAACTCAGTTCCTGGAGGGCCATAGCCCTGCAGAGTTTAGATGCAACCCTAATTAAACACACCTGATCCAGCTAATTGAGTCATTAATTCATTAAACCTGGGGCACGTTCAGGCTCACACCGGTGCCCAACGTTTTGTTCCGGTTTCCGGGTTGAACGACATGTTTCCTGGAAACGGTGTGCAACTGGGTATGAGATACTTTTTCTCTTGTTTGATGGGTGTGTCAAAAATGTCAGCCCAATCAGCAGCAACCCATGCGGTATTAAAGAGACAGATCGCACTATAGGTCCAAGTGAAGTCATTTAATATGTGTCCGCTGCAGCTCGGTATGCGCAACAATTGAAGATATTAGAAGACAAGTTTGTCATAAGAGTTTTATAGTAACATAGCATATCAACATGATGATGATGAATTTGTAAGTAAATGTAATTAACATCTAAATAAATTCACAAGAGCAAGTATATTGTTTGCACATGTTTATTTACATTAAAGGCAAACTGAAATAATAAGCGCACAAGTATAGATCTGGAACTTCTTTAAGTCTGTCTAAATATGTAGTAATTGCAATGTCTTCTGGTCAATATCCTTTCCTCAGGAAGGTGTGCTAGACACTGATTAATGTAACATAAAAATACAAGACATATTTATATATTTTGCTGTTGTATTGTGGAGTGACACTTTCATAGACCTTTCTATGCTTCTCTGATTGTATAATGGTAAATATTACAATAGCATAGCACAACAACAGTGATCAGCAATAATGATAAGCCTAATACTCACAATAAAAATAATAAGGTCATAGATCATAACACAGTCTCGGAGGTAAGAAGTGGATTATCCTTCACCTGAAATTTCTTTTCATCCTGAAATGTGAGGCACATGTTGGATCACAATAATTAGGAACCACAGTTTCCACAAACCCCTTCACTCCATTGGGATGTTCTCTTTTATTCTGGACGGCAAGGGCAGTGACTGTAACATCGAGCGTATTTTGCAGTATTAAAAATGTATTTATACCGATTTTATCAGCCTCTGAAAATTCTTCAAAAAGAACACACAGAGTGGCCTTCTCAGCTGCCATAGTTGCAACACAGGGTGTTCAACGCATCATCGTTTCCGTTTAATAAAGGTTTTGCACCGTTTTTTCAGGGCTGAACGCAGCCCTGGTCACTTCATGCATTTTTTTCTGATCCTGAAAAGACCAGGACTTCCTAAAGATTCTAAGAATCCTTTTAGAGAGCTCCTAATTTAGCTTCAAATTTTCTAACTCTTAGTTTAAAAGTGATTCAGGACCAATCTGAGAGCAACTCTGAGCGAGGAAAAGACAAAAACTTTTATCTTAGTGAGAAGGCAGGGCCCCGATATTAAGCAGTATTACTGTTGATAATAAATAGAACTGACATAAGAAATGTCTCTTTAGTGACAAAGCAGCATATAAGAATGTGGTGCTGTCAAATGATTAATCGCATCTAAAATAAAAGTTTTTGTTTACATACTACATGTATGTGTTTAATTATGTATATATAAATATATTTAATAATTCTTAAATATATACATGTTTGTATTTATATATATATACGTAATAAATATACACAGTACACACTCATACATTATGTAAACAAAAACTTTTATTTTGGAGGTCATTAATCGTTTGACAGCACTATAATGATTTCTGAAAGGTCATGTGACCCTGAAGACTGGAGTACATTCAGCTTTGCATCACAGGAATAAATACAATTTTATTTATAATATATTCAAATAGAAAATATTTAATTTAAACTGTAATAATATTTCACAATATTGCTATATTTTACTGTTTTTTTTTTTTTTTACTGTAGGCTTGAATTTTTCTGTTAACAGAAACTAATGTAACCTGAAGAAACTATAATGCAAAATCAAGATCTTTTTAACCCCAAACGAACCATATAGCAACTCGAGGTCAGGGAAAACAATTCTTTATTTGAAGGCTCTTGGTGAAGCTCAGTTGCAGAAGAACCTGTTTGTTTGAGTGTGTACTATAATGGGACAGTCTTTAATATGTAATCGAATTGCTTCAGTGTTAACCTGGGAATTTCCACCTCTAGAGAAATTACTGTAAGCAGCTCTGTGTGTGTGTGTGTGTGTGTGTGTGTGTTTATCCAGCATGCTGATGCCTGTCTGCTTTGCTACCAAAACAAATGAGCATACCAAGAGAATAAAGACTGTTTTCTTTCTGGATTGAAGGATAAAAATAGAAAATGTTTTGATTAAAAAGTGTAAAGGGTCATGCATGGTCCTTGATCATATCTCTTTTTTCCCACACTTCTTTTCATAAGTTTTTTTTAAAGAGATGAAATGAGATTCATACAATTTTGGAACAAGTTGGTGGTGAGTAAAAGATTACAGAATTTTCCTTTCGTTTTAAAATAAATTCCATTTGGTTTGATATTTTGTTACGCAATGATATTTTTAAGCTTAGCGTAGAGGCTAAACATTTAGCCGTTTAAGTGATCATCTGTATGATAATGCGACATTGAAATGGTTAATGACAGGGTGTGTTGAACGCATGCCCTCTCTGACCTCACACTATCAGTTTATAAACCTGAACGAGTCTAAGAGCCATGAGAAACGAGGTAAATTCAGCACAAACAGCTGGTTAAGACATTCAGGAAAACCAACTAAAACCTGCTTGGTAACACACATATGAGTAAATGACCTGCATGGGGAAATTCCCTTATGATTGATAATATCTGGCAACATTGTGCTGTAAAAATATCTTAATGCAGATTGAAAAAGTTTCCATGATGAGTTTATCTTTTGTCTGCTGGGGGAAAAACATCATGCCTCTGGCTACAGGTTGAATGGACTACACAAGGAAGTATATTGTGCATTTTTTTTTTTCATTGCACACAGAACAGATTCATCATTAACACACACACATTTCCTGCTGCTCATTTGAATGTGTATCAGAAAAACAAGTCCATGGAACGTTCTGGAAAATGTTCAAACTGTCACGTATTACGCCATCCTATTGGAAGATGAATGGTGCCTGGAGCAAAAGACTGGAGAAAACGACTGTTTGTCATATAATAGCTCTTAAAATACTTTGCTATATAGAGTTTTCTCATTGCTGCTAGTTCAACTCATTTTAAGGTAACTTCATTTTAGATTGAACATAAGGAAGACCAAGACTAGTTGTCACTAAAATCTGAATAACTATAAGATTATGAGTCACAATTCCACAAATAAGAGTCTGTAACTACGTAATGACAGTAGCTTTTAACAGACACGTTCTTAGGACAAGTGCATTCTTAAATAATGTCAGGCTGGGGCAAGTTGTCACATGGGGAACAAAGTGAACAAAAATATAACTTGAATTTTTATATTTTGTTGAGACAGAGACTGGCTTTCGTCCTTTGTGATGCTTTGCCAGGCCTTTACTGCAGCTGACTTCAGTTGTTGTTTGTTTGTGGGTCTTTCTGCCTTTAGTTTTGTCTTCAGTGAGTGAAATGCATGCTCAATCGGGTTGAGATCAGGAGATTGACTCGGCCATTGCAGAAAATTCCACTTTTTTTACATTCAAGAACTCCTGGGTTGCTTTTGATGAATGTTTTGGGTCATTGTCCATTTGTACTATGAATCGCCGTCTGATCCACTTTGCACCATTTGTCTGAATCTGGGCAGACAGTATATCCCTATACACTTCAGGATTCTTCCGGCTGCTTTTGTCCTCTGTCTTGTCATCACTTAACAGCAGTAACCCAGTGCCACTGGAAGCCATGCACGCTCCTGCCATCACACAGCTCCACAGTGTTTCACAGATGATGTCGTATGCTTTGGATCATGGCACAAATGTTCAGTTGCATCCAAGGTTTGCATCTTTAAAAAAAAAAAAACCCTAAAATTAGACATTCACTAGAGAGAGGGAAAAAAGACATGCAACATGACAGCTAGTGCCAGACTCCCTACTAAGAATCTCTAATAAGAGAAAATAGCCCTGTTTTTTTGGACTTGACAAACCAATAACTAATAATATCAGCAGTCTTTTACTACATGGCACCGCCTCTTTAATCTCCATTAAAATCTTGATGAAGTATTTGGTAGCATAGCATCTTGTTAGGATGTCACACCAAATCTGCATGAATTATTGTCAGCCTGTGTGTATCAGATTATTAAAGTGCTAAAGATATTTTGCAACTCGCTGAGTTAAAAGACAGTACACTAGTGTTCATATCAAAGACTATAGAAACCTAGTTCATATTCGAACACAGCCGATGAGATTTTGAAAAGTTGCCTCTTACAGCCCCCTGCTGGTTTGTTGAAGACATTAAAGTATAAAGTCCTTTCTAGATCTTTTATAAATTTACTAGTGTCGTGTTTTTCTGATTATATCAATCACAAAAAGCCATTTTTAGAAATAGGTATATTGTTGCATTATTGAATTAAAAAAACATAAAATATAGTAGGCCTAAAAGGTATTTTCTGTAAAGTAGTTTTTGAGGATTTTTAAGGAATAATGACAAACGTCAGTCTGTTTCACATGCTTTCATATCGCTTCAGAAGATTTTAAATAGATTTCACATGGACCACTTTCATTATACTGCAATAACCATATTATCTCTAATAAAACTATCTAAGTATCCCAAACTACCATTTTTGATCATTTTATTAAAATGTTACGTATTCTAATTATATAAAATGTCTTTTCGTTTAGATTTTTATTTAGTTTTAAAAAAGACATGTGAATTGAAAACGTAGCACTTCCTTCTTTCTCCTATTGTTTTTTGAACGCAATAGCCTAGTTTGTCCAAGTGGAGGCAATGTTGCATTGTTTCAGTGTGTCATTGTGAAAAGTCTTTCAGCAGCTCAATCAATCGTCTGTATTAATAGTGTGGCCCAAATGTTTGAAAGAACAACACTGTTTCAACAACACACTCATCATACTGTCAACGAGGAGAACAAGTTGCAGTTAAAACATGGATATACAGACACCTAAAGTCGCGATTGCCATATCTGGAAAAGTAATTGAAAAAGACTTTTAGATTTTTTTTCTTTTTCTTTAAACTTCACTTGAGTTGATGAAGCACTAAGTGGCACAGGTATATTTGAGAGCATATTAGCAGAATGTCAAAACTGTGGCTTCTCCAGAACAAGAGGCCTTTATATTTCATTTGTCCACGACTGCACCTGAGAAATGTCTGTGGTTTTGCAACGTCTAACACCTCGACACCACATTTCTCTGCACAAAGACAGCAGCGTAGCACGGCAGTCTGGGGGAATGTGAAGGAGGCCAAAGACGTACGGTGGGGCCCAAATATCAGCCAATAAAAAATCAAATCAAATTTAAAAATTTAAAAATAAAATTTCAGCATTAAAGCAAACATTAAATGACATTATAACATTAAATAAATATTAATAATAAAATGTGTATTATTAATAATAAAATATAAATAATAAAATAATATGCTTATAATAAATAATACAATGTATTAATAAAGAAATATATATTATTATTTCTAGTTTTATTATTATTACTAGTGATGATGATGATTAATATATATATAATATTATATAACATATAAAATAATACAGTAAATGTATAATACATAAAATACATAATTAATAATAATGAAATGTAATAAAAAAAAACGAAATTAATAATATATTAATAATAGAATTATATTAAAATTATAATAAACATAATAAATATGAACATGTATCAATAAAATATAATAAATAATACAAATAATTTATTCAAGTTTATTTATTATTATTTGTAGTTTATTATTAATAATAAGATAATGGTATAATGATATAATATGATCAATTAAAACATTTATAGCAAATTAGAAACATATAAAAAGGAATAATGTTCACTAGTGGTCTCAGACTGTATATCCACACAGAAGAGATCTTGCTGGTGATCCATGCGTCTGGGTGTGGGTTAAACCACAGGCCGTGTTTCCTCCGTCCTTCTGAAAACATCCTGAGAGACGAACATCTCGGACAGTTGAAATGTGCTGCGTTCACTCAGTTTGCTGGCCAGCGCTGAGGTTTTCACCCCTGGATGAGCATGTTTATGTGTGTGTGTGTCCTGAGCTTCACCTGTTTGTCTATGGAGGTGGATATTTTTTAATGTTGGGGAAGGATTGGAATGGTGTGTGTGGGTGTCTAGCATAGCGTTACCAATAGTCCATACATTTGACTTGAGGAAATAAACTGTTTCTCCACAGGCCTTAAATATAAATGTATGGTCAAGGTTGAGAAGAAATAGAGTGCAGTGCCAGATTCTACATCCCTGAAACCTAAAATCTGTCATGTGACCTCTGACCTTCCACCAGTGTGATGATATTTAGATGATGTGGCAAATGAATTTGAAATCCATTCACCTCATTTGATTTCTTTTTCTTTTAGTGTTCAATAAAAATGCTTTCTGAAAACTGCCTGTATATTACTACACAGCTCTCTGGGATACTTGATTCTGATTCAAAATATTTGATTTATTTACTTACTACTTACTACATCCAGGTGGATGCTGCACACTGGTGGCGGATGAGCACATCCCCCTCACATTGTAAAGCGCTTTGAGTGTCTAGAAAAGCACTATATAAATGCAACTAATTATTCTTATTATTACGTACTACATTTATCTAATTCTTTATTGTATTATTTATCTTCATTTATTTTTATTTATCTATATTTATTTTATTTCTTGATTTTATTTTTTATTTATTTGAAATAAATATGCAAAATTACAGACACAATATAATATTAAATAATATCATATTTAATATTATAATTAAATATGAAATATGACGTAAGTTAGTACATTTATAATCTTTATTATTATTTTTAGATTTTTTGGTTATACAGTACATTGTAAAAAGTGAAAAGATGCTATTATCTGACCCTTAAAAACGATTTTCAGTGACGTAAGTTAAAGGGACAGTTCACCCAAAAATGAAAATTCTGTCATCATTTACTCACCCTCAAGTAGTTCCAAACCTGTATGAATGTCTTTGTTTTGCCGAACACAAAGGAAGATATTTTGAAAAATAGAAAAGTTTGTAACCAGGCTGTTTTGGGGCACCATTGACTTCCATAGTAGGAAAAAAAAAATACTATGGAAGTCAATGGTGCCCCAGAACTGCTCTGTTTCCCACATTCTTCAGAATATCTTCCTTTGTGTTCAGCAGAACAAAGACATTCATATTGGTTTGGAACTATTGAGGGTGAGTAAATGATGACAGAGTTTTCATTTTTGGGTGAACTGTCCCTTTAACATAGTGAAACACAGCAAATTCCTTCATATTTATGTCAGGGAACTGTCGTGTGTGTCATGTGTTCCTGCCTCTTGTGCCCATATTTGGTTTGTTTCCTGTCCTTGTCATGTCATTAGTAGTTTATTCTGGTCCAGCCGTGTTTGTTAATTTGCCTGTGTATTTATAGTCCTGTCTGTGTAGTGCCATTTCGTCTGGTCTACGCGTTACTCCCCGGTGGTCCTGTGCGTAAGCCTGGTCCTGATGTCCAGTAAAGTACGTTATTTGCGTTACATCCTCGTTTCCTGTGTCCTCCCTGCTGTGTTTGTAAAAATATTTTAGATTTTTTGACCAATTTTTAACTTTTTCTTTTTCGGTTCATTCGGTTAAACAACTTTTTGAGAAATGAACTGAACTTTTATTTCTTAAGGCCGCATTAATAAAAATCATATTTAATAGCATTTGCACATCAGCTCTTATACTGTAGAAACATATTTTTAACTAAAACAAGAAAGTGCTATTTCAGAATTTCTATTTCAAAATGTCATATTAATTTCAATGTGTTATTTGCTGTTTCTTTGTCATTAATATTAACATTTACTAGCGATTTCTGAGTGAATTTATTTTTTTTTCTGAAGTGAAGTTTTTCCTATCAAATCAGGTTTAATGTATGGATTATCTGCATACCAGCTCTGACCCCGTGGCTCACAGATTGAGGACCCCAAGCAGTGCTTTATTCTGGTGACCTAATGCAAAGCTTTTGGTTTTATGTATTCAGTGACTCATGCTTTAAGAAGAAATATTGCAGTTGAATAAATCTGGACAGCATGACATCAGAGAGTAATTAAGCCCGTTTGCGTTGGAATTCCGTTTCCAATTCCTGCGCTCAGGTTTGCGCGCAACTAAAGCACCTGCAGATTTGTGTGTGTGTGTGCGTGCTGTTTTCACTGGACCATGTTCAAACTCGGAGAAAGAAAGCGAGAGTGAGCGAGAGAACATTACGCCATCCTTCCCTCTTGGAAAAAGTGGGATTTTAAACAAGTCTCTTACAAGATATCAAGCAGAACCTCTGGACTTCACTGAGAGACACTGCGCTTTTGTACCTACTCCTGGATCTTCACTCCGACAGAGAGCTGGATCACTATGGTTCTGAAGAGAGGGGCTCATGCCAATGATTTGCGCGGAATAATCGATCAGACGTTTCCAAAGCTTCGTTTTTACCTCTCCAGACCCGTTCATGGTAGATCCGTCGGTTATTTCTCCATCACCGAATCTCAGAGGAAGATCAGAGGATGAAAGTTCTGACTAGTCTCCCTCTTTTATTGGGCTTCTGGACTCTGTTATACCTGGACTTCATCCCGCAGGCGCTCTCCATCGCCGGAGTGGCCGGTCACAGGGGCGCCGGGACGGCCAAAGCCAATCTACGGTTACCGGTGGCGCGCAACGGCACAACTCTCCTTAAGCCCTCGGATAACGCCAAGATCTCTCGCATCCGCGCTGGCCCACCTCTGATAAAGGCCGAGGGTTACCCGGCTCGCGCCACGGTCCCTGTGAGTTTGGGGCGCAGGGAGGCTGCGCGCTCTTGGGTACCCAAAGATGCGGCGAGAGTCGCATCCTCTTCCAGCATCCAACACCAAGCGGGACACAAAGGAGTTTCTGCTCAGAAAACCCCTGCTCCGGCTGCGATCAGGGCTAATCAGATCAATGCTGGCGTGATGAAAAGCATCGCACCGGCACCTGCGCATCTGAGAGCGATGAAGCTGGTGGACCGAGAGGAACACAAACACCCTTTAGTGACGCCCCATGACTACATGCTGTCCCTGTACTGGTCACTGACCAGCGGAGAGGTCAATACTAGTGTCCTGCTCGAGGCTGGGATGGCCAATACCATCATCAGTTTTGTAGATAGAGGACAAGGTATGGTAAGCTTGTTTATTCTGCTTTTTTTTTTTCCCTGGAATATGATAGTGAAACTTGTTTTTTTTTTGTATATATATATATATATGTGTATGTATAAATATTTTAGGTTAAAATGGATTTGATTTAGGCAAAGTGTATATTTTTATCTGTAGTAAGTGGCCACACTATCTTTAATCGTGTTTAAGATTTTTGCAGGTCCTTTTAATAATAGTTTTGCTGTGTGAAGTGTAAATATCCCATAGAGTTTATATTCCACATAATTTAAGCTCATAAAAAAAGTGCAGGTATGACGATCGTCCAAAAAAAACTTAAAGGAAAATGTTACATGGCCGTTCAAATGGCAGGATACTGCTGTCACTGCTTGAAATGTCACGTCAACTACCCATTTGAAATCTACTGCATTTACGCTAAATTGTCTTATTCTGTTTACACAAAAGAAAATCAGAGGATATATATATGAAAACATCTAATTTCTGCTTAGTTTTGCACTACACACTAAATCGACACATTCGTTTTTTTTTTGTTTTTTTTTATCTGGGTCTCTGACCCAAGCCAACTGTGTCAATATGCATCTGGCATAAGACTTTTGATGGACCTCTGCTTAAAGTAAATAAACTCCTGGACCGGTTACAAGTAGGTGGCCTCAAAATGTTTTTATTTTTTCAAAGTAAATCTGTTTAAAACGGCATTTAAATGGTCCTGCTTTATGTAGCTCCAAGGTTGACTCCTCAGAAGCTTTGAATGGTTTTAGTTTATGCCGTGTGAAATGTCCTTTGCAGATTTACAGTTACCACATCCTCTGTAGACACAGAGAAAGAAAGAAATGCATGCATTTTTCCGTCACCTAAAGGAAAAATTTCCCTACAAATTATCATTTACTCACATTTGTTGCTTCAGACCTGTATGACCTCATCTGTGGAGCACAAATGTTAGTTTTCCGTTCACTTTCAATGCATGAAAAAGAGCAGCCTGGAACATTCTGCTAAATATCTCCTTTTGGAGATCATACAGGTTTGGATTGACATGAAGGTGAGTAAATGGTGACAGAATTTCCATTTTTTGGTATTAGCATTTGCTTCAAGTCATAACTATTTCTTTCGGTTTACAAATCGACCGCACATCATGTCTTTGTACATCCATTCAGTGTAATTTATATCTCCAAACACACACTCATTCAGCACTAATCAGTTGCACTCTCTACCCCTCTCCATGCGCTTCAGATGGTTTTTTCAGCCTATGTTAGTGAAAGCCATATGTCACGGTGGTAGGCCCACTGGTAAATAGCTGAAGGTTGATAATAATGCTGTGTTTACAGTATGTTGTGGTCTCCAGGCCGAGGTCGTCTGGTTTTAATAGTCTTTTGAAAGCAAACTGTTCTTGGATAAAACGAAACCTTTGATTTTCATAATGCACTGCCTTCATATTGCATTGCATTCAGAAAGTGCTCTCTCTTAGACACACAGACACAATCACGATGTGTGAGCTTTGATTGTGGAAAAAAATGGCTGCATTGCAAAAGATCAAAGTGACTGATCATTTTACTCTTTCAAAAATGTCTTACCTTTCAAAAAAGTACAGTGATGATATCAGATGGAAATACCATGTTACTGAATGATTGCCATATTCATGTAATGTGGTCTTTGTTTACTGCACATGATATACCACTGTATTACCATGGTACTGTATTACCCTGACACCATGTGCATGGAATAACCAAATGTCTAAAAAACATGGTAAAACCATTGTGGATGTCCAAATAAAATCATTGTATTGTGCAAAACCATGGTATTAGCATGGTAAACCAACATTGTATTATCTTGACAGCATGTGCAAAAACCAGGTTACTACTATGGTAAATGACCATAAAATCATGATATTACAACAGTAAATGTAAAAGAAACATAGTTCATATCTAAAATCTATGGTAATACTATTAAAGATGTCCAAAACTGTGACACATTGCCATAATACCCTACAAGAATTTGGTATTACCATGGTAACATCCAAAAAATATGGAATTATTATTAAAATGGTTAATGAAAAGCAAATCATACTTTTTTTTTTTTTTTTGTATTATGCTTTTAACAGGGATAAAAATACATTTTCAAATGAAACTAATGAAGCAATGCAAGGGCTGTTTTTATTGACCTTTGACCTTAATTTTTGCAGATGACCGTGGGTCCCTCACAAGGCGTCAGCGGTACCTCTTCAACATCAGCTCAATGGAGAAAGAGGGTCTGTTGGGCGCAGAGCTGCGCATCCTCCGAAAGAAGCACATGGACTTTCGCAAGGCCACGTTTACTGAGGGCAAGGCAGTTTTGAGACTGTACACCTGTGGCTCAGGTAAGAACATACCCATCCTGCTGGAGTCTCGAGATATCGACCCTCATAGCGCCCCGTACTGGGAAGTGTTTGACATCTGGAAAGTGTTCAAGAACTTCAGAAACGCTCCACAGCTTTGCTTAGAGCTGGACGTGGACAATCAAGGCCGATCGTTTGACTTGCGATTACTCGGCCTGGGTCGGGCCGGAAGGCAAAATAGGGAAAAAGCCTTCTTTGTGGTGTTTGGCCGTACGAAAAAGCGAGGGCTCTTTTACAACGAGATCAAAGCCCGTTCGGGTCATGACAACAAGACCATCTATGAGTACCTCTTCACCCAGCGGCGGATGCGTCGGGCACCGTTGCCACGTGGGAAAAAAACACCCAAGAACCCAAAACAGAGGTGCAACCGCAAGCAGTTGCACGTCAACTTCAAGGAAATGGGCTGGGACGACTGGATCATCGCGCCTCTGGAGTACGATGCCTTCCACTGCGACGGCGTCTGCGACTTTCCCATCCGCTCGCATCTGGAACCTACCAATCACGCCATCATCCAGACTCTCATGAACTCCATGGATCCCAGATCCACGCCACCGACCTGCTGCGTTCCGACCAGACTCAGCCCCATCAGTATTCTGTACATTGACTCGGCCAATAATGTGGTGTACAAGCAGTATGAGGACATGGTGGTGGAGAGCTGTGGTTGCAGGTAGCGAGATATTCTGAAGACTTTCAAAGAGCAACCAGAAGAGATACATTTTGGGTCTTCTTGACTTCCAGACTTCCTTTGTCAAGAGTTATTTGGCCAAAACCTTTCCTTTTTTTTTTTTTTTTTTTTTTTTTTTTTTTTTTTAATAAACAATTAGCTTATACACTTCTAAATTCTAAATGAAACAGGGTTGTGCACCATTCAGAATTTAACTGAGAATATTTTCAATTCAAATGTAACTTCAATTTGAATCGAGTAAGCAAACAAAATTGCAATTTGAATGTGAATGTAAGGAAGTAGGACATTGTCTATTAATTTTAGAGACATTTCCATTAATTTTAAAACACAATCCAATGCAATATCCAAAATACAGGTAAAATACTTGTAAAATTTTTTTTTATTTTTTTACAGTAAAATGAACTGGAAATGAAAATGTTATGTTAAAAATTTGTATATTTCAATAACCGGTCATTTCACACACACAAATGTATTACACTATTCACAATTATCAATCCACATCTATATAAAGAAATATGTAACTGTTGACTTTTGATATATACATGCATACAAAAGAACATTCCATCATATTTAATGAATTAACTGTTAACCAGGGTGGAAAAAAACTTATTTTCCCAGAATGCACTACTTGTGATGAAACGGATTTCAGTAAATTCCTCTTTCTGTCATTCCAATGAATTTCCTATAGGATGTGGCCAATTCCCGTTCACACTCATGAACTGAAATGGAGCCAATTCTTCCATTCTGAATTTTGCACAACCCTGTCATGTAGATCATCATCTGGAGGTTCACATAAAGGATTCAGAACAAACAAACACTGTTGCTTTTACATTTGTATTTTTTTGTTTACACAAACCTGTGTTGATGTGCCAATAAAACGCCTTGGATTCCCTAGTCAAATGAAGGTGTCTCTTCAAAACTAGCTGAGGGCTTTTCTGCTAATGCAGTTGGCTCAGTTTGCCCCTGCTGGTAGATGTCATAACTACACCACCTGGCTGCTAAAAACAGCTGTCCCATTGACAGCCATTCAGCATATTCTGCTGAAATACATATAACTGCAAGCAACAAGTAAATATTTAATTATATTATAGTAGATGTCTTACCAGTGCTGGATTATTCACTAGTGCAGAGACTATATCTTCAGAATTGTGAATCTTGCTGGTGAAATACCACCACTATACTCACCAGAGTGTTTCAACAGGTTGATGTTTTTGTCCTCACATTATTAGCTGCTCAACAGAAACACATATTTTTTAAGTGATAAAACTTGAGTAAATGTCTATTGTTACATTAAAAAAAGTTTTTTTTTTTTTATTTGAGCTAAATGTATTTCAGTGCTAAGTAAATAGTTTAAAACTTCTTTTTTTAACCTTTGTTTTACAAAAGAATCATGTTGCTATTGCTTTTAGTGCTGAAGGGATAATGGACGTGTGTTTTACTGTCGTTGTTTTATGATCCAGTCAAAGTTACTTCCCAAAGTAACAGCATGTAATGCATATTGTGATGCTAACCATTCTGAAAGGAAAAAAAAATGGTTTCAAAACATTTAGTACAAATATGGAAAGCTATATAATTACATTTAAACTTGGCATTTAAATTGAGTGGATTAAATTCAACAATCATACTACGGATAGTTTAACTATATCTGCACAACTGCAGATTTGTTTTTTTTTTGTAAATAAATGGAAACTTTAAACAAGGAATTTACAATGCTAACTGATGGAAGCAGACTTTCATAATAAACAAAAGGTCCCAGAACTAAGTAGTTTCAAGTGATTTATCTTTGTAAGAGTTTGATGCAAATCCTAAACAGGTATAATGTTTTCACCAGCAATAATTTGTCTGTAAAAAAAAATTGTCTGAAAAAAAGAGAAATTTGACCAAGAAGATATCAAATGTTTGTATAGCACTGCTTAAACCAAAATCAGTCCATATGGCTTTGTTGTTGATGACAGGAAAATACTTTACAACAATGATGAAAGTGAATATTCTCTATGCAATGCATTGCTAATCACTGAATCATTGAATTCATGAACTACTACTATCAATTACCAAACGTCTATAGCAAACTTCTGAAAATTCATCATTTAAAAAGGGAAACATTTTCATTAATAAAAAAGTACAGACATCTAAAATTGTTTAAGGCTGATTTAATGTGAATTATGCATTTGAATATTGAACATTCATACATACCAGGCAATTCAATAAAGGAATAGTTCACCCAAAAATTACAATTTGCTGAAAATATACTCACCCTCAGGCGATCCAAGATGTAAATAAGTTTGTTTCTTCATCAAAACAGATTTAGAGAAATTTAGCATTACATCACTTGCTCACCAATGGATCCTCTGCAGTGAATGGGTGCCGTCAGAACGAGAGTTCAAACAGCTGATAAAAACATCACAATAATCCACACCAGTCCAGTCTATCGACTGAAGCCTTGTGAAGTGAAAAGTTGCATGTTTATAAAAAACAAATCCATCATTAAGACGGTTTTAACTTAAAACCATTGCTTCTAGCTAAAAATAGGAGTCTTCTATCCATAATATTGCTTTCTCCAGTGAAAAGTCAATTTGTCAGAATCAGGAGTGAAATATGCACAGGTCAAGCAATGTTTACAACAGTCCAAAACAGCTCTAAACAAGTATGTTGGTGGATTTTGACGTGAGAGGACAACATGTGATGGACATTTTGACTGGAGGAAGCATTATTATGGATTATGGATTTTCCATAGTATTTTGGCCAAAAGCAATGGTTCTAAAGTTAAAAACCTTGATGATGTTTTCGCTTCACAAGATGTAAACTGATGGACTGGAGTGGTGTGTATTACTGGGTTATTGTGATGTTTTTATCAGCTGTTTGGACTCTCATTCTGACGGCACCCATTCACTGCAGAGGACACAATACGCAAGTGATAATGCTAAATTTCTACAAATCTGTTCTGATAAAGATAACCTCAGATAACCTCATCTTGGATCGCCTGAGGGTGAGTACATCTTCAGCAAATTTTCATTTTTGGGCAAACTATTCCTTTAAAATAACTTTATTGTACATTCTCCTCTTACCGTATTTCTTAAAGCATGCACTATTGTAGATTTTAACATTAAAACATCTGTCTAAGCAGAAACATGACTTGTTTGTAGGATTAAGTTTCGGCTGTCACTGTACGTGGCCCTGGATTGCGGCAAAGTGTCAAACTAGATCAGATCGTACAGTATCACATAGTCTTAAAGAGACGTGTTTTGTTTCCACATATAAGCAGAACCACCTGCTCACTTGGATTCGAGAGTAGTTTTAACCCATGGAGCTAATTGAATACAACTTTAATTGCCCGTCCATTAGCCTGAGCAGATTTCACAATGATACTTTGGGAAAGCTGACAAAAACACGTCTACATTAACATTGGCCAGTGGACACTCACTACTACAGAGTCTTTACACTCACTCACTTTTATAGAGTTCCTGCGGCTTTGAGCGGAGAGTGTGTTTCCTAAACCTTAATCTCTCCCTTTCCCTCCATCTCCGTCTTTCAAGCTTAACATTTTTGTTGGCTTGTTATCGGCTCTGGCAAGGAAACCTTGACCAATGTTTAACATTTTTCCAATGCAATCTTATATTTCCTTGACATATGCCTGTACAATTCTATTATATAGTGGGATACCATATATTAGAAAACGATTTAAAGATATAAGCAAGCTGAGATCAAGAAAAAATTATGTTTTAGGATTTTTTTTTCTGTTAGATGGGGAAAAGGATAAAGTTTAACAAGGTTATAAAACTCAAGAGAGAAAACGTAACACCCAAACAATCCAGTAGAGCCTATGGACACCACGTTCAGAGTTAGATGTTATGCATTTATGTCAAACATTTATATATAAAAATAATTTGTCTCTGTAAGTTCATGACCTGAACATTCCAGCCTTATAATGTGTAACTATGATGAAATGCTTTTCTATAGAAACTCTATCTTTCGCAATGTCTTTACAGGACCTGAATGAACACATGCAATTTAGCAGAGTATTTCAGCACAAAATCCTGGAAGTGAATCGTTTCCGCCTATTTTAAGATTTAGATGATCATCTAAATCATCATTTTAAATGATTTAACTTAAAGGGATAATAACGGGTTATGGCAAAAAATTTACCCTTTTTAAGAGCGCTTTCTCTGTTAAGAATGAATGTGACTATGTGTGCATAAAAATTAGTTTAGTTTGTTTCTTGAAAAACAAGTACAACCATGTAAATAAGTACTGGTTTATCAATAACTGGCCAGAGTTTGAATATTGGATCGCTAAAAACATCATAGGCAACAACTCTACCATCAGATACAATTCATTTTTAATGAATTCCCCTTTGGTATGCCGTGTTTTGGAAAACTGTAGCATCAGCAATCCGAGCCAGACAAACTTTAATAATACAGCCAACACAATATCATTTGGTCAGGCCAAAGACCACCTTTGTCGTAAATGCATAACCTTCTTGGATGCCGTGCTGACATTCTGCAGATTGGCCGGTATTATTTCACCCCCAGCTTTGAGATCTGCTGTTGAGAAAACAGGGGTGAGCCTGATGGATCAATGGCATGCATACTTTCATGACTTCCGTCACTGGCTTTGGCAGCTGCTTCCACGCATCAAGGCATTCCAAAGGAGGCAGATCATTTTATCTGCCTCCTCCTATTTTCTATCACTAAATGACATCAGAACACCATGTAGAGATCTGTCACGGCTAGACGAATTAGCAGTGATGGTTTGAGCTTTAGTACTAAATCCACATTGCACATCTGCTTGCGGAGCAAGAGTGTGAGACTATTGGGAACTGGGGGGTTGAAGGTCTGTTATAATAGGGAAATTCTTTTAAATGCAACTAAACATATATAATGATGTCTAACGCAAATATGAAAGAATGTTTCTGTCTCAGAAGGGCTATTGACACTTGAAATAATTAACCCTGGGTTATTCTAAACTCTGGGTAAAGGGAATCCTTGGTTAACTATTATATGTGTGAAGTTGCACAATTGTTAAATAATTGACTCTATTTCTTATTTTAAAGTTTCTCACAATCAGTGTTGGGGGTAGAGCATTAAAAATAACACAAGTTGTGTAATCAGATTACTTTTTTGAAGTAACTAGTAAAGTAACGCATTACTTTTAAATTTACAATGAAATATCTGAGTTACTTTTTTTTAAATAAGCAATGCAAGCTACTTTGTTTTTCCATTTATTCACTGATGTCTGTCCTGTCCTGGGAGTGCGGTGCATAGGCAGAAATTACATTAAATACAGGATAAAATCTGGATCCTGAAGCAAAACCAGTTGAAATCCACTGATTCAGACCATAACGCGCTGTGGTCTGCCTGTCTTTTCCTTTGCCTTGAAATTGATTTTGTTCTATTCTTTTCAATGTGGCCAACACCTGCAGCAATACATGTACATTTCCAGTTGTCACCGAAACTGGAGCCTCTCAAAACATTGGCAGGCCACCCTGTGGGAATATTTATTTTGTCCTTTACATCGTGTTTTATTGTGTTTATTGTAGTATGCCATGCGTGCGCTCTCCTCACACCCAACTAAAATGGGAGCTGAGGAGGCGGAATTTACATTAGAGCTTATAGCTTGTTGAAAGATGAGTACTGCATCCCATAGCACTGATGTATAGCACATTGTACTGTAGGAGCAGACGAAAATATTTCAGGCCCGGATCTACTTTGTGCACCCACGTTCTTTCACTGGTGGTTTATTTGGTCGATGGAGTGGCAATCACACAAGTCATGCTTCATGCAATAAAAGTTATTATTGTTCAATCGTACATTTTGCTTGAAGCCTTGTGGGCCCCAAGAATAGAAAGGAAGTGGATTTCCAACAAGAAAACAGGTTCCGCTGGGAATAGCATGGCTTAGTATCAGCTGTCAAATGAAACGAGTGCTGCTTGCATTGGGATTTCTAGAGAATACAGGTATGTTTTGTTATAACTTTTATTGCATTTGGCTAAAGTATGAAACCTAAGCCTGGTGGGTAAACACACAGTTATGCCATTTAAAACAATGCAGCAGCATTAGGCATCAAACCACCTGACGCTCATGTAAACAGTGATGTCATTTCCCATGTAAAATGTGTGCACCCCCTGTAGCGTATGAAGTTAAAATACGGATGAGTTTAACATTATATAATCCTGCTTTAAAATGCTGCCAGTGCAGGGTTTATTTACCTCAAAAATGAAACTTTTAACCTCGTGCTGTTCCAAATCTATATGACTGACTTTCTTTTGTGGAAACAGAGTAATTTTGCATAATGTGTAGTGCAGTTTAGTCCATATAATGAAAGTACGAGGGATGAGGGCTGCAAAACTGAAAATTAGCACCATAAAAATATCATAAAAGTAGTTCTATAGCCTTTTGAAGATATGCTTGTATTGTACAGACAGCTGTATAAATCTAAAATGTACAGTTTTATGAATTTCTTTAAATTCAATTTAATTCTACGTCCTTATGTCCTATCTATCTATCTATCTATCTATCTATCTATCTATCTATCTATCTATCTATCTATCTATCTATCTATCTATCTATCTGTCTGTCTGTCTGTCTGTCTGTCTGTCTGTCTGTCTGTCTGTCTGTCTGTCTGTCTGTCTGTCTGTCTGTCTGTCTGTCTGTCTGTCTGTCTGTCTGTCTGTCTGTCTGTCTGTCTGTCTGTCTGTCTGTCTGTCTGTCTGTTTGTCTGTCTGTCTGTCTGTCTGTCTGTCTGTCTAATATTTACAGTCTTATGAATTTCTTTAAATTCATTTGAATTCTACTTCCTTATGTTTATATTCAGTTCTGTTTGCTACCTCAAAATCAAATAGAACTGGAATTTAAAAGTAATTCTGAATAAAATTCTAAACAGTGCTCAACTCTGTTTATGGTGCCTTTTCGAAAAGCCATTCAGATTCACTTTCATTGTATAGAAAAGATAAATGATGACAGAATGTGTATGTGTTTTTTGATTGTTTGATGTAATTTAAGAATATTAGAGTGGAGTGAAAAATGGATTCATGTTTCTGAACTATAATGTCAGGATCTCCTATGTCTTTTGGAAGCTTTCCAGTCTTAAACTCTTGGATAAACTAAAGGACGGCTACAGAATAGAGAGGGAGTTCGGACAAATGTCTGGCCAAAACATAGAGGCGCTTCTGTTCGCCAGATTGATGGATCTTAATGATGCCTGCGCACAATTTTGATTTGGCATCAGGCAGAGGTCATTATTCAGGTCTTCAGAAAATGCTCAGGTGTTGAAAAATAATATTTGCAGGACGGTTCAGGGTCTCGGCCTCCACAGACCGTGTCTTTATACCTGCACATCCTTCTCCTGCCTCCTGCCCCACATCTGTTCAAACAGCTGTAATCAGAGCTTTTGGTAAGCACAGGCTATTCCCACTGAGAAATTTCCAGTGCTTACACAAACACGTCCCTAAGTCCTCCTGTTATGATTGGCCGTCATATTCCTACCAGTCACACAGGTATACGAGCACTGTGTGCGCACACACGCTCCAGTTATAAACGGTGACGCACAAGCTCGGGACTGGTGTACACATCAGCGTGCTGTCATCTTATTACCCTAGAATACACAAAAAGAGCTTTCATCACAGCAGTTCTTCAGACGGCCACTATTAAAAACCATGAGGATCTCAAAAACCAACACGAGACTGTGCTTTATGACCTCACACCTCTACAAATTGTAGCTCATCAGACAGCCTGGCTGGTTTATTAAATACTATAATT
The DNA here is from genome assembly GCF_936440315.1 of Barbus barbus. Taxonomy (NCBI): domain Eukaryota; kingdom Metazoa; phylum Chordata; class Actinopteri; order Cypriniformes; family Cyprinidae; genus Barbus; species Barbus barbus. Next base: position 27,258,953 of record NC_136753.1, on the reverse strand, counting down.
ATTAATATAATGTATAATTGAATATATAGTAAATATATATTACATTATCTGACATTGTAAAAACAACATCATGAGTATTGCTTAATTTTTTTATGTTATTTATTAATGAAATACATACATTTATACAAATAATTTTAAATTAAGAAATTAATAATAAAAAAAGATAGAGGCAAAGTAACCAAACGTGTAGTTCATCACAGTAATTATGAACATGTTCCACTAACATTTAACAATGAAAAATATTGCTTTACCATTTAAATCTTAACATTTTGAGAAATAGTTAGCTTAAAACTACATTTATTTTGACACGTCCCAAATACAACTTTTATTCAGTGTCAAATCAATTTCTGCATTCAAATTATTTATAAATATTTCTTAAAATAAATTCAATAGAATATTTTTGAATAACTGTAGACCTTGTAGTACCTTTGAATATTTGTTTTTAGTGAATAGGCTGTTTTAATTATTGTGAATATTGCAACTTGCACGTAAGACTGAAACACCTCTATAGACTGTATACTGCAAAAAGAAATGGCCATCTATGCATATTAGTCAATCTATAGGCAAAATTTTTAGGCAATCAGAAAACTAGCCAATCAGAAATGTGCTCTGCCTGTAGATCATTTCGTATTATTAGGATTGCTGCCATCTGATTGGTTGATGTCATTATAGAGTGGGGTTCTAGAGAGAGGTGTCATGTGGAAGATAGCAAACTGGCTTACAGCACCGGTGGGACAGAGATGTTTTAATAGCATTTGGTTACACTTTATTTTAAGGTGTCCTTGTTACAGTGTAATTAGTACTGAGCAATATTGATAAACTACATGTACTTACTATATGGTTAAGGTGAGGATTAGGGTTTGGCTTAGGGTTACTTGCATGTAATTCTGCATAATTGAATCTTATTATGATAGTAAGTACATGTAACGTGTAACAAGGACACCTTAAAATAAAGTGTTACCTAGCATTTTTTGCCATAGAAAATTCAATAGCAAAGACTGCATTAGAATTGGTAAGTTTAAATGATTTCCTTAACCTTGAGTCAGTTCAAATTGTCCATTTCAAAATGTTCCAAGAAGTCTTCATGCAGTATGTAGGTAAGCATTGCATATAAAATGGGAATGATCACGCATCGTTTGTCCTTGTGTGGAAAGCATGTCTTGATGTAATTTAATTTAAAGCCAATTTAGGGCAAAAACACAAATATCAAGACTGTGAATATTGTAAAATGACTAAAAAAAAAAATTTTTTTTTGTTTGTTCATTAGCCCAGCCTGACTAATCACGGACTATATACCTTTACTTCACGAGCCGAGCGTGTTCATTGTCAGAGCTTCCCGTTCTTGACGTCTCTGGATATTTCTGCATTCTCCTGCCTTCTTTTAGGCTGTATCAGAAACAGGTGGCACTCGTAGAGCCGCTCCGCCGCTCTCTGATGAATGAGTTGAGTGAGGGATCTTGTTAAGTGTGTTTTTATCGGCTTCATCTGAACTCGGCCTTGAACTGCAGCTTCCTGGGGGAACAAGTCATGTAAGAACCGAATTTTGTTCATCGTGGTTTTGTGCAACGTGGCTTCGACTAACATGCTGACAGTTTCTGCATCTGGCACCGAATGTTAACTTCACTCATGGCAGAGCGGGGCCCCAAACTGACACACACACACCCACACCCACACCCACACACACACACACACACAAGTACAAGAATCCGCTGACATTTACCCGTCATTTAGAAAACAGTGCTCTCTAGCTCTCTCTGCAAGGTGCTAGGCAAACACACCGGCTCTGAAATATGAGAATATCGGCACTCTCCAAAGCAATTTCCTTCAGCACGTCCTTGCTCTGAGGAGAGACAGAGGAGTCTAAGAGGAGAAATATACTTCACATTTAGATCTTTTATTGTTGTTCTCTCATGTTGGACTGAAAAATCACAAATGAGATCTCAATTGCTTTTACTTAAAGGAATAGTTGAGTGAAAATTCAGTCATTATTTACTCACTCTCATGTTGTTCCAAACCTCGTTCCAATCTGCTGTTCACTCTTTTCAATGCAGTTACAACAAATGGGGACTAGAGGTTTCATGCTGCAAAAAGACATCATGAAAGCAGCATTTCTGCAGGCCTTAAAATGTTTTAATCCACCATTCCACAAAAGTAAGGCCTTCAAAGGTCTTAAATTGGATCAGAAAGTCATATTGGATAAGAAATTTGTGAAGTCATAGTATCAAATGTTGAAAATAGTTATGGTGACCATACTTCTCTTTTTCCTGGACATGTCCTGGCCAGGATCTCTACAATGCCTAAAATGTCTACACTGTAAAAAATTTCACTGTTAAATTACAGTAAATTACTGGCAGCTAGATTCACCAGTATAATGCTGTAATTTTACAGTGTATCTACTGTAATCTGCAATAACAGTTTATTACTGTAAAAAAATATTACAGTACTGCGCCGTAGAAAATATAAGCTTTATAGTATAATACTGTCATTGCAGATTACAGTAGATACACTGTAAAATTACAGCATGGTGAATCTAGCTGCCAGTAGTTTACTGTAATTTAACAGTGCAATTTTTTAATTTCAGAAGAGGGGCATTTTGTATTCAAGTAATTTTAAGTTGTATTTAATTTTAGAATGTAAATTTTAAACAATTAGCTTAGCAGTGTTACAATGTTAAGTTCACATTCTACAGGACTTTAATACATTTAAGTAATAAAAAGCTTATGAAATTACAGGTGGGATACTAAATACTCGGACAAGAGATGGCTTTAAAACATTAGGCTTTTATTAAAGCATTATTAATTACTCTGTTTCCACTTCACCAGTGAGACTGGACTGAACACAACAAAATGCTATAACTTCTGGTTGCAGAATATGTGGCTTCACCTTACTAAATACTGTCCCACTCAAAGTTCATACGGTTTTTATAAAACCTTGCCCTGTCTTCTTCGACACCACCGTCAATTGGCTGGCCTTTGTTTCCCTCTCATGGTTCACACCAATGAAGTGCCTAAAATGTAATAATAGAGAAATATGGGATGTTAGGCATGGCAAGTAAATATTAAATGGGGTCTTACTGTGTTTCAGAGAAATAAAGAAAGAGAGTAGTGGGGTGGAAGGTAAAAAGAAAGAACAACAATTTCTGAACAAAGTTGGGAAGAGGGGCAAAAAAAATCTAACAATATTTACCTTTGAACAAACTCCAGTGTCTTTGTAGCTTTCTCTTGGTTTTGTAAGTTGAAGACTTCAATACTGATCATCCAACCTCCAACTGTGACTTTGTCACCAGCAACTGATGCAGACAACAACAATAGTTAATATTCAGAAACATTACAAAATATTTGTATCAGCCTACACACGGTAACAACAAAATACAGACAATTTTCTCTCTGACAGAATAATAAAAGGATTATGGTATAACTATAACTGTTAGCATAACTTTAGTGCACATTTCAATAAACCGCACAACAAATGGTAAAATAAAGCCCAATCTATCACATAGAGTTCACAAAAAAAAAATTCAATGGATGATCGCATATACCACGGACAATTGATTAGCTTGCAAAATAACAAAAGTTAAACTCAAATGAATGAGCTTGCTAACTTAGTTAGCTGATTTGTTTACTGGATATGAAAATAATAATAAAAAAGAACTGTTATTGGTAACTTCATTCGATAAAAAGAAATTACAGTGTGTAAATAATTTCACAGGCTAAAACTGACTTTGAAAAAAATTGCCATTACCTTAGTTGGCGAATAGAAAAGCAAGCCGGTGCGCCATCCATTTCGATGCTGGCAGCCCTTAAAAATCATCCTTAGTTCTGCTTCTTATTCTTCTTTCTCTCGTTAATAAAATATTGTTGCTCAGTAATTGAAAACCTGCACGATTGCAGACCTCTTGACTGTTGATGGGAGCTTATGAGTCATGGGTTTGCTCAGATGAGTTATGAGCGGGCTCAAGCAACAACGTCACACATCTGACTAGACTATAAAATACTGTATAATACCATTAAGATTGAACAGTAGCTTGCTGTTAATATTTTTATCATCATTTACAGTATTTAACTGTATTTACGTAGAACGGTACATTGCTGTAGAAAATGCCCTGTATTTTTTACAGTGTAGATTTGGGCTTTTTTCCTATTGACATGATCTCTACAGTCCTCATACATGTAGATTTGTATAGCTTTGGCCGTTCTCTGAAGACCCTGTCTTCTCACATGTCATGATTTGTTTATTATGTTCAGTGCATGCATGGTCAAACTACTTTTCAGCCATCAGCAAATAAATGCAGCTTTTCACTTTCATAGTATAGAAAAAACACCATGGAAGTCAATGGCTATCGTCAAATGTTTGGTTACCAACATTCTTCAAAATATCTTCTTTTGTGCTCAGCAGAAGAAATAAACTCATACAGGTTTGGAACAAGTTGAGGGTGAGTAAATCATGACTAAATTTGCATTTTAGAGTGAACAATTCCTTTAAAGAAATGCTCATTCTCACACAAAGTTGTTGTATGTCTTCAGAAGACTTGGAATATAGTGCTATAGGACTACTTTAGGGTGACCATACATCCTCTTTTTCCCAGACATATCTTAGCTGGGATTTGTAAATTGCCTAAAATGTTTTTTCTATTGAATTTTGGGTGAACTATCACTTTAAGAGTTCTAAGATCAGCCTCAGAGCATTAAAATGTTCTTCTAGACTCTTCAGAATTTGATTAGACTGTTGATTTTGCTCCTTCTAAAATGAAATGTGAAACATTTGTCTGTCCTTTATCGATAAAGGTTTATGAATAAATATTGTTTATTAAAACACCATGTTTTAGCAAATAGTTATATGTCTAGAGTAGAAAAGTATTCATTATATCTGTGGGGATCACAACCACCTGTCTGGTGGAAGGAAATCCAGTTTGCAGGTTTAAATACTCGGTTTATGTGTCTTGTAGAGCGAATAACATTCTCAAGCTGTTGAGAGTCTAACATGTGGACTTCAGTGTTCAGCAGGAGTGGAGGATCATTGTAGTTCTCTGAAGAAAATTACACAGTTTATATTCAGCAAGGGTGCATTCAACTGATCAAAAGTGACATTAAATACATTTATAATGTTAAAAACGATTCTTTCAAAAAACAGCTGTACTTCTGAGCAGCACAACTGCTTTCTACATTGATAATAATTATAATAAATGTTTCTTGAGCAGCAAATGAGCATTTTAGAATGATTTATGAAGTATCACTGATGACTGGAGTCATGATGATGAAAATTCAGCTTGCATCGCAGAAATAAATTACATTTTAAAATATATTCAAATAGAAAACAGTTATTTTACATTGTAATAATATTTCACAATTAACCATATTTTTAAATAAATGTAGCCTTGGTGAGTAAAAAATTGTACCGACCCCAAACTTTTGAACTTAGATGTTTCTTCTTCAAAATTCCTTAGAACAATAAAATCATAAAGCGTCAAGAGTTACACAAGAATGTGGATGGCATTGTTTGTAAATTTGTTCATATACTCAAGACATGTAAGATTACTGATGTAAGAAAAAAAAATCAGGAGATTTAAGAAAAGCCTAAATATGCTCTTATTGGGACTTGTAACCCAAAGGTCGCAGGTTCGAGTCTCGGTAACAGCAGCGATTGTAGGTGGGGGGAGTGAATGACCAGTACTCTGTCCACCTTCAATACCACGACTGAAGTGAGACCCTTGAGCAAGACACCGAACCCCCAACTGCCCTCCGGGCACCTCAGCAAAAATGGCTGCCCTCTGCTCTGGGTGTGTGTTCATGGTGTGTGTGTGTGTGTGTGTGTGCGCACTTGGATGGGTTAAATGCAGAGTACAAATTCTGAGTATGGGACACCATACTTGGCCACACATCATGTCTTTTCCTTTTCTCCCCCCTTATTGCCCTCTAAGAGACAAACCTGAGAAGATATAGCGATTTTAACAGATTTTTTCTTCCCATATGGATGCTATAACTGCTGCACCTCAACGGCGACTGGTTTTGTTTTAAGATAAGGTCATTTAGGGATCCTGAACTGTCTCACGCACTATCGAAGGCGAGCGTGAGCGTCCTCAGCAAACATCACAGCAGAGACTTCCTCTATTAGCTGACTCATGTTTGCATTGATCACACAAGTGAAATGACTCAAACCTGATACCTGAACACATCTTGACTCTTGCACCACATGCGCAACACATAAACACTTTTTCTATGCAGCCACGCAAACACACAGCATGGTAACCATTCCCGAAACACTCTGATCCGAGCAAACAAACAACAGTCGTGTATTCCTGGAGGAGATACAAGAAGAATGAATCAGAGGATAGTGTGCACGCTTAAAGCTGGGCTATACCATTACAAATGGCTTTAGAGTAATAGTTTGATCTTTCTGACATCATATTTAAGGAAATTACATAATTTATTTTTACATCCGGGTTTAAAGAGTATTTCATTATGATTACATATATATCGACCTCACTAAGCACAATAGAAAAACTTTTATACATAAATAACGATAGTTTAGAATTGACTTTTAACCTCGTAACAATCCTGTTGAAAAAAACCCTTCTCAAATCAGCCTTAGCTGGTCTCCCACCCTGTTCAAGCTGGCTTTTTTTTTTTTTTTTTATGAATAAAAAAAATAAAAAAAAGTATTTATACTTTTATTCAACAAAGATACATTAAATAGACCAAAATAACATCTTAAAATATATTAAAATAGAAAACAGTATTTTAAATTCTAATCAGGGTTATTGTAGGGATATAATATAAAACTAAAACCATAAAACATTTTCATTACTTTAAATAATATTAATATTAACATTAACTGAAATAGGATATAATTATTTATATAATTAAATATAATTAATATAAATGTTTTAAGTTTCTATTTTTCGTTTATTTTATGATGTAAAAACTATATAAAACTGAAAAAATTGTGAAAACTATATAGACATATTTTGAAAACACAAGAAGTAATAAAAATGACAAAAACACAAAATTAGTAAAACTTTTTCCAATGGAAAATATGAAAACCTAAAAATCTATAATAGCATTTTTTATTTTATATAAATGCAGTTATGCTTAAGAAACTTTTAAAAACATTTTAAAAAATCATGCCAACATTTTAAACTCTCTTAAACTTTTGAATGGTAGTGAGTAAATTTCAAACATATTTTGACATGCTTAAACTACTAAAGTATACTCAAAAAAAAAAAAAATGGTGCTATATAGCACTAAACGTGGTTCTTTGGCTCGTAATCATAGGGGAACCACTTTTGGTGCTGTATAGCACCAAATCTTGGTGCTTCAGTGGTTCTTCACCGGTTCTTTGGCATGACTGAGGGGCTATATAACACCGTTACCATATACAGAACCTGTTAAGCTCCTGTATGGTTCTTCAGTGGTTCTTTGGGGTGATTAAGGTGCTATATAGCACCACTGCCGTACAAAGAAACTGTTAAGCCCCTTTAAAGGTTCTTTACGAGCCAAAGAACTGCAGTTGTTGAATTTTTGTTGAAGAAATACAATGCAATATGGCAACCTCTTACGGTTCTGCATAGCACCTTTTGACAAAAGTGCTGTATAGCACCTTTAAAGATATGGTGCTATATAGCACCAAAAGTGGTTCCCCTATGATTACAAGCAAAGAACCATTTTTAGTGCTATATAGCACCATTTTTTTAGAGTGTATAGTGTAATAATAATAATAATATTTAATATGCTTTGCTAAGCATACATAACTACATATTTAAGATTGTGTATAATAATTTTAAGAATTGGCCACTAAAAACCACAAAACTGAATAATGGCGGGTTGGATTATTTCTGGTAATTTGGTCCTTAGAAAGTATGATAAGGAAGTAATAATTGTAAAATGAAATAATAAAATGAAAACTAATAAAATTAAAAACTATAAGAAGAACTATGCATTCTACTTTATTTTTAATGCTAAAGCTTTTTGAGCACAATAGAAGTACTTGTATGGTTGTTCTCATCCCACAGACATACCTGAGGTTTATTTACAATCTGCATCGAGTTTTATGCAGAAAAATAGATGGAGCAATAGTTTAGAATACAGGTTTCCTGTTTAACAAGCAAAATTTGTTGCTAGCCAGCTGCTCGTAAAGTCAATTCCTGCAAATCCTTGTCTTATGTAATCATTTACTTTATGGGAAAAAAAATTGAACACACAACGGTTTCGTCAAAAACTACATAAAGCTACATTAGGACTAACACAAATGATCTGAATTCTGGAACATGACAAACATTCTAGTTCTGAAAAATTATTTTCATTGTTGCTACAATACAGTTTTGCCCTCGTTATGCAAATTCAAAGTCTACAACGTCTGTCTGTAGATCAGTTTCATTTTGACTCATGTTGGTCAGTCATCCTTTAGTTTGAAACCACAAAAAACACCAGGAAAGATAAACAGCTGGTTCGATCACAACCACAGAACAGTATCTCACCACTGTTCCAGTCTGCACTTTTCACCAGCTCTAATTTGCTTGTGTATATGAACTGCGTTATGTATTTTGATATATCGTTCTTATTGTTGGCCAAGTATCAATCCTTGTCAATTCAATACAGTGGAAGCGGTCCTGGTGCGACACCGTTTTCTTCTCTCCCAGACTCCTTGAGTCCAGATCTCTCAGTCCGCTGTCTCCCACAAAGAGATCAACTATATACTCCATCCTGGACTTCTCAGCTTCACCAATAGAAACCAGATGGAGACTCGTACAACAACGCTGTAGCCAGTGAGAACGTGAGAAAGAAAAGGAGAGGTGAGACAAGTGTTGAGGATCAGTTGAGAAAGGCACTAAATTCCTTAAGCAGTCTTCTGAAACCATATGATAGCTGTGTGTGAGGAACAGACTGAAATTTAAGTTGGTATTTGCTGTAAACGTGCCCTCTGGCATTGCTCTCTAATCGTATTTATGCTTGTACGCACTTAAACATGACACCTCAAGACATGCTATGCCAGGTTTGACATTTCCACATGCACTGTAAAAAATAAATCAATGCAAAATGATTTTTCTTTTTCCTGATTTTGAACTTCGTCTTGGTCAGACAGTAAATTATTGTCTATGGATTTTTGATGTAGTACATTTTCAGTTAGAAACACATCGAATTAAACGTTAATCTGCTATTTTTATGTACAGTTCTATCTATATGAGTGGACTCTGCCATCTTTAAAAAAACACCATTCACAAGTTTGAGGTCAATAAAAAAAAAATGGAAATAAATTACTTTTATTGAGAAAGAGTGCATTAAACTGATAAGATTACAAAGCAGAAAAAATTTGAAAGAAATTAATACTTTTATTCAGCATTAAATTGACCAGAAGTAACGGTAAAAAGACATTTCTAATGTTAAAAAGATTTTTTCAAATAACAGCTGTACTTTTGAGCAGCACAACTATTTCCAACATTGATAATAATCAGAAATGTTTCTCCGGCAGCAAATCAGCATATCGGAATGATTTCAGTAATGATAATGATGCTAAAGTAATGATGCTAAAAATTCAGCTTTGATCACAGAAATAAATAACATTTTAAAATACATATAGAAAACAGTTATTTGAAATTGTAATGTTTTACAGTATTACAGTGTTTACTGTATTTTTGATTGAATAAATGCAGCCTTGGTGAGCATCAGTTTCTTTCAGAAACATTATAAAATCTTACCAAACACAAACTTTTGAATGTTAGTGTATATAATATCATATATGACTAAATCAGCATGAATTGCAACCAAAAATAGCAATAATCCTAAATAAATTAATTAGTTCTGCAATGCATGCTGGGAACAAACAAAGCCTTAACAAATCAAAAATATGCATTAATTTTTCTTCAGGCAACTGTGAACTGTGGCTTGTTGCAACAACATTTGAGGGAATACTATGTGTTTTATGTAGAATGTCTTAGTATCTGCAACAAAAAAATCCTGGATAAAATGTAATTTTTTTTACATATTATATTTGCCCATTTCTCACATAAAACTATTAATGCAAAGTCTTATTGACTAACCAAACCTACAGTATAACCTGGCACAATCTATATTTAAAATCTTTTTTTTTCTAACATACTGCTTTAGTTGATTTGGCTTATTTTAGATTTATTCATAAAATTAAGAGCTATTTGCACGGCTGCTGCAGTTTTTTGAATAACAATGCAAACCGCATGCAAATAAACACTAGCGTGCAGAGTTTATTCAGCAAATTTCTCTCTTGGAATACAATCTTTGTATGGTGCTTTTCAGTCTCTTTTGAAGCTTGACAGCCCCTGTTGTGTATGCATAAGAGGTGCAAATGAGGGAAGGAGAGAAGTATGGAGGGATATGAGAGAAATGTGTGCGTATGTGCGTGTTGAAGTAAAACCTGGAGTGTCAAAGCAGCATAATTGATGTCTTTGTTTGGTTGGCTTGGTTTCAGTGACTATATGAATCCTTGCAGTGTAACAGGGCTGAGAGAGAGAGGCAGTAAGCAGGGGGTTGATGGAGTAGCAGGCTGAAAGAAAGGAGCCCTTTCACATACCCGCTGACCGCTAAGTAGTAAAGGGAGAACAGAGCCGTGGTGCTGACTGAGAACACCTGAAACACACAACACTGACCAGAGATCAGTGCTATGAACTCGCCGTAACCCCCTCAAGCCTTTCTGTCTCACTCTCTCCTTTTACAAGCCGACAAGTGTCCATTTTTGCTCAACTCAACAAGCTCTTTTTCAAACACTTCATCAGTCTAATCAAGCTGGACTTCTGACTACCAGCGATCAAGATGCACGTGTTTTTATTAGCCTACTGGGAAACATGTTAAGCTCTGAGGAAGAACTAGGGTCAGGCTTATAACAGTCTGAAAAAAATAAATAATTCAAAGTAGTGGAGCAAGGTAATTGAGAGAAGTGCTGAACAGAAATACATTTCTTTAAATCTGAAAAGTATCAATGCAATATGATGCATTAAAGGAATAGTTCACCCAAAAATCTAATTTTGCTGAAACCCTCAAGATGTAAAGATGTAAATGAGTTTTTTTCTTTATCAGAGTAGATTTGGATAAATTTTGCATCACATAAGACCAATGGATCCAGTGAATGGGTGCCATCAGAACGAGAGTCCATGAGTGATAAAAACATCACAATAATCCACAGCACTCCAGTCCATCAATTAACATCTCGTGAAGCCAAAAGCTGTTTTGTATAAACAAATCCATCATTAAGATTTTTTAACTTTAAACCGTTGTTTCTAGTAAGGTGAAAAATTCCATCTCCTGTTCCTCTCTCACATCAAAATCCATGACATATTTGTTTAGAATATAGTTTTAGACTGTTTTGCTTGCAAACAGTGCTTGATCTGTGGACATTTATTACCTGATTCAGATGAGATGACTGGAGAAAACAGTTTTATAAATTCAGGACTCGTATTCGTAGAACTCTGAAACAAAAGTTTAAGTTGAATACGTCTTAATTATGGATTTGTTCCTTACAAACACGCAACTTTTTGCTTCACAAGATGTTAATCAATGGACTGGAGTGGTGTGGATTACTCGTGGATTATTGAGATGTTTTTATCAGCTGTTTGGACTCTCATTCTGACGGCACCCAGAGGATTAAAACAGATTAAAATTACTTGAATTCTTTTTCTAACTAAAATATCATCAAGCATTACCAAACAGAACCTCTTTGGTTCTCATGAGAACACAATGCAATGAGCGAACACTGACTTTTAACTCATCTTGAGTCATAATGGACTACATTTGTGGTGCTTTATGTCCTTTTTGGAGTTTGATATGTCATAGTCACCGCACGTTTTTATCCTCTTGAAAAGAATAGCATGAACATTCTTTAAAAATGTCTCATTTGTGTACCACAGAATACATGAGGAATTAAAGGATTTTCTTAAGAACTCTTTCTCTAACTTACCTAGTTCCAAAAAAAAAAAGTTCCCTTCCAACCGAGTTCCATCAGTTGTGGAATTACAAACATTGGCTTTCTCTGTCTGCAAGAGAGAGAGAGAGAGAAAAAACCCTGAGTTTTTAATTTTTCCTTCCAAAAAGCAGTTCCAGCTGTACTCTCTTTAGCTCTTGCCTAATCAGGTTTAAGCTAATTATGAACTTCAGATCAAATTCTATAAACAAACATGGCGTTCAAATCACTTACTTACAACGTCCCGTCGTGGCTTATAGGTTGAAAGAGCGGCTACGTCCACCTGCCCCCCACCCAAACGCAAACCATAAAATCTGAGTTTCCTTCCTTCCTTGCCTGCTTTAAAATCAAGTTTCAGCTAGTGCTCGTGCAGATGTAATGATGGCAGAAATGAAAAGCAAGAACATTTCTTTGTTTGTCTGTTAGCTTAGAGCTGGCTCTGATAATATTATCGGTGTTTGTGAGGATGAAGGTGATGATAAAGATGAAGATAAGCTAACTCTGTCTTCTTGTAATCTGCTGCAGATCTTGCAACAGACATCCTGCAAAATAGAGAGAAATGTGGAGTTGAAACAGTAAAATAAACTTTGCGATTGTTTTCACTTGTCCTTTAGAGTCATTTATATAGCTCAGTTTAGAAGCACTGTATTGGGACTGCCAGTAAAGTTCAAAATTACTTACAGCTCTTGGCATTCAGCTTGGATTAAATGATTTAGACAACCTGCTATGTTCCAATTATCATCTTTCTTAACAATTGCCAATATGCTAAACAATATGCAAGCTAAAACCAGACTGCATGACTTTGAAAATCGCCCGGCCTTTGCACACCTGCACATCTCTGATGCATGACTCTTGGTGTCCGCTTCTGAAACTTTGGTTCTTACTCAACCACTGTAAACGCTAATAGCGAAAAGGAAGTAATGGAATTCTCTTAAACAGCATGGAGAAAGCCATCACTCTCAATACGTGCCTAAACCCAACACAAGCTGTCATACAATATTTTGTGCTGGTCTGAGAGGAAGCCTTTGAATTTTAATCTAATTTTGCTGTCAAACACAATTTACAACATGGCAGACAATGAAAGGTAAACGAAGCGGGGTTCTTGCAAAAGATCGCGTAATTAATTCAAGACGTTGCATTTTTCGAGAGATAAACAGCTTGTCAAGACGGCAGCTGATGTGAATTTCTGTTAAATCACAATGCGCTCAGCATTTGGAAAAGGAAAATAAACAATGAATTAAAACAAAGAAACAAGGCCGGCTAATTACGTAACCTTCTAAATGATTAAAAGGCAATAGAGCGCACTTAAGCAATACACGATATAACCATTAGTGCTCATACTTATGACAAGGTTAAGAGTTTGTTTAAATCACTTACTTCGACGCGTAACTCATTCGGCACCATTTGTGCTATTAGCTCAAATTATGCAACTTATTGAGGAAAGTTGTGCAATTTTTTTTCTCAGATGAACAATTTGTTCCTTGTAGGCAATAAAAATGTGAAAAATCCACCCAAAACACCCTAGAAACCATCTGTCAATGACAGCAAATGCCTTTAAAACACTAGCATTGATGGTATGTTTTGCACTGGCAAGCACTCATTGTTTTGAACACTTAAATAAAAATAGCAGAATTTGTCAGAAAATATTAAAATATTTCCTCTTCATTTCTACACTTAATTTTTCTTCCAACGCTGTAAATAAAACAAAAGTTACTGAAGATTATGTTATACAAGAAAGTAACATGTTAGTCTTTCTACTTCAAAAGTTTATGTACATTTTTGAGTAAAATTGTAAAAAACTGCACTGTAATTATTATATGAGTTCTGACGGTTCCTTTCTGAAGTGAATGGCTGACATATGATGCTTATGTTTGTTTAGTATGACAGGCAATCAGATATCACTAGGTTTGTGTGAAAGCAAAAGCACATTCACACACACAACTCAACATGAACGACTCGGCCCACAATCGGCCTTCACACCCAAACCTTTAGACAGCCTCCGTCCGAACCCAAAAAGCGAAAACGAAACACTATAAAACACCATTTAGCCCTGTCATGATGTCATCGTCCCTCTACTCATTTTAACTTATCAGCTCTACATTTAATGACTCAGCAGAGGCTGAGAGCGCTTACCTCGGCCCAATAAACTCATGCAGAAAGGTTTAACTATTTTGATTACTTTGCTCCTTCCTTTTCACTTTGCAGGGCACCATGCTGCAAACACCAACCACTTCAGACTCCGAGGAGGGTCATGCACCTCTGAACGCATCTGACCGGAAACTTTATAACTGTGGTGACCTTGGAATCAACCTAATCGTGAAAAAATGAATGAAAATAAAATATTACAAACCTGTTCCCTCATATGGCATAAGCGTATATTATAGTTAGTGACGAACAGACCTTAGTGACACCAAGAGAGATTATGAAACGTTTTTGCTATTTTAACAATCTTAGATCATACAAACATAAATTTTATGAAGGATTAAATATTATTAGTGGTGTAATGTTATTAGGCAATCATCACTATGCTTTCGGTTAGGATTTTAAACAAACCTAAACTATAACTGTTAAACCAGATATTAACAAGGGAGGTGCAGGATGACTTAATTAAAATTATATCAATTAAGTTGTATAACAAATTTATTAAAATGGTTTAAAATCAATGTGTAAACTTCATATTTATTTTTACATTTTTTATTAAAATGTAACCCTTATTTCATTGCAGCATTAAACTATTATCATTACAATAATAATTAATTTAATATATTGAAACTCTGTTTCTGTTAATAAAAAATATTGAAAACAAGCAGCTTTGTTATGTTTGTCATAATTACAGCAGAACATAGTGGTGGAAATATTATTTTTAATATATATATATATGTGTGTATTTTAACTTATATGAGGGGCCTTTGAATATTTTGTTAGATAACAGAGGGCCCTAAAGTCAAAAAGTTAGAGAACCACTGTATTAAATCTAAAGTTGAATGATACCTCATTGTGATACCAATTGTGCAGTTTGTTGAACAGAAGTGTGCTTTTACTTTCCCAATCATCCACAATTTTCCATCCATGTTTTTATGCAAATTTTGAGAAAAATGCTGCATGAAAACAGCAAAAATTTTAATGATGCACATTAAAAAGGTGATTTTGCAAGTCATTTGATTGAATAATTCACTCTGAATCATTGGATCAATAGATCAGTATCGCTGCACGGGATGTCAATTTTTAAATTATTTTACTTTTTCAAATTTTAAGCCAAAGTCACCCCCTAGCAACTATAATACACTAAACCCATAGGCAAAAACTGCTCCCATTTACTTTAGAAAATCTAGTTTAGGTTTGGGCTGCGCTCAATAGCTGGCAAAGATTCTCCCTGGTAAGCAAACGTCTTCAGAAAGGCTCTTTTTAGTTTTGTGGAGACGGCTCCCCGTCATAATTTTTGAATAAACGAAGCAAAGAAAACAAAACGTCAAAAACCACAATTTATTGTCGCTGCCCTTTAAAAGGCTCTCTCTGTTCTGTCCAGCAGCGGCTCAGCGTTTACACTCGATTTCTACTTCTGGATGGCAGCACAGTAAGATATCTCTGTCATTCTCCACTGAGGAGCCAGTTGTGTTCATTTACAAGCTCTTCGCCTCCCGAACCCTGCCTGACATCACTCGCTAGTTGAACTTTACTATACCAATGTGTCGTTTACTCAAGTGTGGCGTTTTATTATCAGAAGTGCTATTAGATGAGAAAGAAGTCTCCTTGCGCTTTATAGGCCTTGGGTAAGAGTTTTAGAAGTTGGTAGAACAAAAATATGGGCATTTGTTATGCAACCACGTGAGAAACGAAGGAACAGCAAGTCGCCTGAAGGTTTAACGGAGCTATTAAATAACTCGCCATATTGTTAGTAGCCTATTTAGAGGGGCTGCACTCTTGTTTTGGAGTTTAAATTACCATTCAGGGTATGAAATGGGGATCTGGTACTTAAAGGGGGGGTATCGAGTAGCTCAAGCCCTCCCGTTATAGCCCCTAAACTGGCCTGCTTGATGTCTTCTCCTCTGGAACGGCATTGTCCCACGTTGGTGGAACGTTAGTGTTGCATTTGGGAGCTGTTTGCTGCCACTGTAAAGAGTCAGATGGGACATTCAATGAAAAACAGGCAGCGGTAATAAAATAGCAACTAAACAAGGAGCTACTGAGTAGCGTCGGCCTCCTACAGCGCTGCAGGGAGCAGAGTGCAACTCAGAAGCCCACAGCCAAACCAGAGCATGTCTACAAACGGTAAACAGATGCGTGCCATTGTATATTGCGTTTAAGAGGGTCGAAAGTGGCCATTGGGATTGTTTAATTGTTTATTCACAACCTGGCAACAATATGGAGATAATATACAAAAATATCCTGTAAATTTACAGTAAAAACTGGCAACTTGTGAACTGTAAAATAAATAAAATAAATGTCAAAGTTGTAAATAATGCAAAGATTATTGCCGTACATTTTACCCCCCCCCCCCCAAAAAAAATAATATAAAATTTTTGGCCTTTCTAAACATTTCTAAAAATTTCACATTTAATTCAATATTTTACTTGCCGTTTCTTTGTAATTAATTGTAAAATTTACCAGCAATATTTGCTAGTAAATTTGTTTCAGTGTGGTTGCCACAAATTCAGCATAAAAAAATTACTGTGATTTCTTGAGAATTTCATATATACATTTACTTTTACCTATCAATTCTTTGCGAAACGAATTTTCTATTTACAATTTTAGAATGAAACTTGCTTCTACACCAAATTAGTTTCAGTGTGGTTCAGTGTACTTTTTCACTGTATATGATATATATACTGTATAATAACAGTACATGAATAATCCTTTACTAATACCTAAATTAATTATACATTTAATTGAACTAATGATGAGTTAAGGCATGTACTAATCAAAAACTAACCTTAACTAGAGGTTAACTTGAGTCATATGACTTTGTGTTAATTAATAAACAAGCACTAATGTAGTCAGAGGGATTATTATTCACACATGAATGTCATGTAGAGGTTAGTTTTTGATGCCTTAACTCATCATTAATTCGTGTTAAAGTTATATTTGGATTTTTTGTGTACTATTATTGTAAAATGTTACCTTTTTTACAAATATTTTGGACCATGTAGCAACAATCACATGAAATAAAAAAAAATAATCATAAACGCCTTTTGCACGTCGCTCAAAGTGAAACATCCCTTACTACAAAAACTCACCATGGTTACTACTGTTTTGCTAAAATACTAAGCAATTGTTATTACTACCAAAACCTAAATAAATTAACATGGGATATTCTTTAAACAGAGTTAGACGCTTTCAGAATCTTTCTGTCATTGTTTAATTTATTTTTATGACAGTGGTGACTAATACTGAGTTACCACAGTTTTATTGTAGTAACTAGAACTGCAACTGTGGTATTTAGGCGGAAAGTATGGTTGCCAAAGTCAATTTTTCAAGAAGCTGAAAAATCTCTCCAAACCACAGTTTATGCCAAAAAGGCCACTATACGGTTATTGTAATACTGTAAAACTGTAGTAGTTTAATATGAGATGTTCTTCAAACAGAGTTTATTTTCTCATGAAAGAGGTGAGTAATAGCAAGTTACCACTGTTTTCTTTTTCATACGTTAACTCTAATATTGTATTTTTGCACAGTTTCTTTCTTAAATATGATGGTGTCTCTATATGTCCATTTGATAAGTTAATCATATCAAGACTTTATTAGGCTATGCTATATTGTGATAGTACGTCGAATGATTTATAGACGTTGATAAATTGTTGAGCATTTCATTAGCCGCACGCCTCTCAACAGCACTTAACTTACACCTCGTGCATTACATGCGCTTTCACAAATAGGCCTGTTATGCTTCGCAATTAGCGCTGAGTGAGTGTTGCACAGCTTCGGGCAAAGCGTCAGATCTGGCGGTCTCTCTGAGGCCCTTAAACCCTGCGCAGTTGTTATTGTGTTACCAAATACATGAAAGATATGAGGTCAGCGCTGCGTGTTGTGTACAGGCCCGCAGCGGCTGCCAAGCAAAACACACGTGGCTGTGCCACCGTTTAGTCCAAGCTAAGTGACGCATACAAACACGTTCCCGCCAGCGCTGTCGACTCGCATTGCTGAGGTTTTCAGCATCTCGGCTTTCAGCACCGAACTCTGTTAATTGATTCTCTGTAGAGTAATTGTGCGATATACAATTTCGGGGCGAGATGTTGGAGTAATTGGTCGTGCTGGAGCGGCTGTTGGCAGGCCGTCGCGCTTTCAGGGAAAATTTGTGTGTGAAAGTGAGAGAAAAGTATTTTATGCACTGAAATGCCCTAATCATTGTGTCGAAAATTAGCCTTAAAATGCAGAGGATGGTGCAGCTGGAAAACATTAAAATCACTGTTGGCTATTCAGGATTTATTCTTGATTGAACAGCCTTGTTTTCAGGGGTATGCGAGCACCAATGGTAGGTTAGTGTCTCTCAGATGTGGTTTTTATTATGAAGGGTGTTTATGACATGTCTTTCCACCTAAGCATGACAGGCCGCATGCCAGGAAACTCTGAACAAATGCATCCTTTGCTTTTTTCTTTCTCATTCAGTGTACAACTGAATAGCAACATGTGTGAGGCCTTAGTGTCTTCACACATGCTGCTATTCTGTCGTTCACTAGAGGCATGTTTACTATACGCAAAATGGGCATCTTTGATGAAAATTAATTTATTTACATACATTCTGTATTTTATTTTTGTAAACAAACTACCACTTAAACGCTTAGTGTCAGTTAGTTTTTTTGTGTGTGTGTTTTTGAAACATAACTTGACTTTTATGCTCACCAAGGCTACATTTATTTGATCAAAACTAAAGAAAAAACTGTAATATTGTGAAATATTATTATAATTCAAAATACTGTTTTTTTATTTGAATATATTGTAAACCATGATAAATGTGTAATATAGTATATATATATATATAAAATGTCTTTACTGCCATTTTTGGTCAATTTAATGTATCCTAGCTAAAAAATAAAGTTAAACACGTCACTGATTTGTTTTACCCTGTACCAATCTGCCCCGTGTTTCCCGAAAGCATTGTGAGTCTCAAGATTGTAGAAACCACAGGCATCAATTATCTCTACAATCAGTTTTCATTGCTTTATAGAAAATGCAACCTAGATCTTTTACACTGAAGTTGCATGGCAAAGAAATTGGATAGATATCTGATTTATTTCCACTTATGAAAGTGGCCTAGACCAGATTTAAAAATGTGACATAAATGGCACATTTAACTGTGATACGAACACATCCGTAGTCTCGATCTAGTGTGGGTCGATAAGAGGTGAAACGTCACATTTATACCAGCTCTAAAAATAATAATAAAGCCCCAGTGCCACATAGCTGAGCGGTACCCTTATATACTCACTTGGGAAACTGGGTGGACCTAAATGACCTTTGCAGTCAACTGAAACCCATAGCACTCCAAGATTCAACAAGGCATGTTGTGAGTAGCTCTAGTGTCAATACTGGCCCTGCCAAACATGCTCACCATAACTTTGGCCAACCTTACACAGCATACCGAGTTCCGAGATTTGATTTGCGAGAGAGCGTTGGAATTGTTTGCCAGTGTTTTGCTGTTTATGATGCCCTGGGGCGATTGTTTTGAGAGCTATAAAGTAATGCAAATTTAATTTGAAATCAACCAATTAAAGAAGTATTAGGGCCCGTGCTAACCTTTCTTCACCTCGCACCAACGGTTCGAGAGGGAATGTAGATTCTTGGCGTTTCTCAACCTTTCCAAGTTTCCTTTTTAGTGTGAAATATTCGAGATAGCCACGATGTTGCTCGCCTCAACCCTTCATGACTAAGAACAAAGCTATGCCATTGCTCACGACTAATTTTCCTCTTGCTCAGCTGGTGGAGATACCGAAATCACTTACTAATAAAATGTATATGTTTAATGTTGCTTTAGTGTCTGAAAACGAAAATGAATATAATGTACTATACATTTTTATGGGTTTGCAATCCATGGCTATTAATCAGTCTAGATCCTGGTCCTGGGAAAACTGTATGTTATTAAAAGTCATAGTAATACATTCAAGTTGAACACAGTGTGTAAAGATCAAAGAATAAGGATATTGATCAAAAGCAACAATAAAGTCATTTATAACGTTACAGAATATTTCTATTTCAACTAGTTGTCCTTTTTTATTTTAAATTAAAGAATCCTGAAAAAGTATCATGCTTTCCACAAAAATACTAAACAGCCAACTGTTTTCAACATTGATAAAAATAGCATAAAAATATTTCTTGAGCAGCAAATACAATGATTTCTGAAGGATCATGTGACACTGAAGACTGGCGTACTGATGCTGAAAATTCAGCTTTGCATCACAGGAATAAATTATGTTTAAACATATTAAAATACAAAACAGTCAACTTAAATTGTAATAATTTTTCACAATATTACTATTTTTTTGTCATCAAATAAATACAGCCTTTGTGAGCATAAACATTACATTCTTTAAAAAAAAAACTAAAAGAATTAGACATTCTTACCAACCTCAAACTTCTGAACAGTAGTGTATTTCCAAGTGAAACAGGATTTTCGACAAGAATGTTTTTGGCTGATCTAACGTTATCATTTGGGAATTGATTGGATTGTGAAACTGGCTCTTAAAGATTAGAAGGAATTCATAACATTATCTTAAAAGCAAACTATTGAAGAAGAAACTTTTTCAATTCGCAATTATGTCCACCAATGAATAATATTAAAATGAATAATGCAGGGTAAATAATGATTCTTTTGTAGACAATAAAGCACAGCGCTATAGCAACGCCAAGGTCATGGGTTCGATTCCCAACAAATGCATGAACTGAAAAAATGCAGAGTTGAATGCAATGTGCCTGCCAAATGCATAACTAAACGATCAAATATATCTTTAAACAGGCCTTTTTACCAATGCAACTGTAAGCAGTGAATAAAAATAAAAGGCCTTTTTGTTCATGCGAACAACATCAAGCTGCGCCGACATGTGCAATCAATTTTATAATTCACGAGTATCACATATACGACAGCACATTTAAATCAATGTTAAAGCAGCTTTGGTACAAGTTTATCCAGCTGTAGTTTGTTATGCTAATTTGTTAACACAGCTGTCAAGAACAAGATGTTCAGTGGTAACACTTGTTTGATTGTTTACATCAGCAGTGACAAAAAGAATCCATTTGAAAGCACTTCTAGAATGAAATCACCAACCTCTGAACTCAGGAAATCTTTGCTTGTGGGCACCTCCACCCTACCTCACTACGCCGTACCCCCAACTCTAGAGCCACTTTATGGTGGGGGTTTATTTTTCTAAGGCTAAACTTTACACACAGGGCAGCTAATTAGGCCTGGGTTTGTTGTTTCACCTACGTCTGTGTTACATGAGTGAAATATAATGATATGTGCTGACCCTTCAACATCGCATGTGCTGAGTTCTGCCTTTTTATGATATGTGCAACTGGACTTTATGGAGAAGGTCACAATTTTATCTGAAAATTTCATTATCTCAGATGACAAAGCATGATTGGTTTGATATCTTTGTTGTTGATTTTGGCTTCAGGGTTTCTAGATAACTACAATAAAAGACCCATTTTTAGACAAGTGCTTCAGTCAAGTAAAAAAAAAAAAAACGATGTAAACTTAGGACAAGTCAACATTTGTGAAACTGTGATGTTCCCTTAAAGCGGACCAAGCTGTGGCAACAGGCTTTTCATGCTTTTATGGCTTGTAACCGACTGTAGACACCATATATTTACATATTTCCTATAGTTCCTGTGTGGTCTGCAAACCTTATAGCCCAAATGATGCATTTCTGGGTGATTCAGGAGCTAAATACTGGAGAAAGAAATATATACTTGTATAGGTAAAAACTTGTAGAAAATATTAACATGCTTCAACTCATTGTGAACGTTTGAGTAATGGACTAATCATGCAGAAAAGAGCACACTTGAAGCTTATGTATTGACATTTGCTGTGCATGATTGGTCAATATTTTCCTTGCCTTGTTTCCAAACCTTGTCGCCGGTCTGTCCTTCATGCCAAATTGACATACCAACAACGTGCACACACACTTGACACACTTCGACTCTCACTACACACACACACACACACACACACACACACACACACACACACACACACACACACACACACACAGACAGACACCCACGGTTTGCCTAAGCAAGATGGTCGTTGCACATGGACCAACACTTCTTATTTATAGCTCTCTTTCCCAAGGTTTTTCTCACAGGAACGGGAGCGGAGCAGGAATCGAATGTTTCCTCTCCTGTCTTCATCAATCACTCTTTATTAATCCAAACATGCTGGAGAAAGCAGCCCTCGCTTCACTTGAGGAAAAAGGCCCATTTTGTTTTCTGAAAGAAAAAATGTTCTCATTGAGTCAAGCTGAGTTTAGAATTAACCCTCTGAAGGAATCAATGGGTTAAGAGAGGTTAAGATACAACAGTGCAACTGTGAGAGAAATCTGAATCCAGGTGAGAGATTCATGGATAAATTTGTTCAACTTTGTGTGTGACTCATCCCACAACTCTGCTACTAAAATGAATGAATCAGACTTACGGTTTGCAATCAAATTTACAATAAAATGGGTGAAAAAAATCCTCTAGCAACCTTCTATGTTCCTTCTAATTTTTTTTCTTGCTGAGCAAAACTTTTTTCTATTGGGTGGACAATTCTGAAAAATAAAGATGCAAATGTATGATTAAGTTGCAGTGAAGTTAAGTTGCATTTTGAGAAATTGTTACATTGTGAGATGTGAGATATCATATGTGAAATAAAGTTACAGATGCAATAATTAAAGTGAAAACTGAGAGAAATAGTCATGATTACAAGAAATATAGATGCACATATGAGAAATAAAGTCTCAAACATAAGTTGCAGCTGAGTCACATTTTAAGAAATAAAGTCAGTGAAAGATTGCAAGTCATAACTGAAATATAAAGTTGCATTTACAAGAAATAAAGTTTCAATGTAAGAAATTAGGTTACAAATGGATCATTGTCATGATCGTAAGATACAAGTTCACATTTTGGGATATAAAATTGCAGAAATAAAGTAACAATAACTCTTTTTTTACTCTGAGGCATAAACAGGCTTCAGTAGTTTTTTTATATGACCTTGAGTGAAGCACTAGGCTAATTCTTTCATAATGAACTGTCTATTGGTCATAGGTCTTACAAAAATTACATTTAATCTGTGCAGAAACAAAACTGCTGTACTCACATCACTGTCCCGCATGACTTCACCCAACTGCTTGCTTGTTTTTTCAGGGATGGGTGACATAGGGATGAACAACATTCAGGCAGTTCCTCAGGAGGCCAGCTATAATACTACCATGTTACGGCCCCCCTCACCTCCTCCTGTTTCCTGAAGGCATAAAGGTGCAGCAGTGAAAGCTAGACAAATATTTCACTGCTAATAACGGTGACATTCTCCTTCCTGAGTTCAGAGTGAAGAAACAGAGGGACTTGTGGCATTTAAGCTAAAACTCCACAGCTTTGAGGAAGAACCTCTCACCAAGCATAAATAGTCACTCGGAAAGCGACGCAAAGACAACTCAAACATTACCTCATCTACTCCCTGCTGTGAAAACATCCCTACTTCAAAGCGCCCAAGGGTTTTTGGTGCCAAGCAGGAAGTTGCCCCGATGCCCGGATGACTTTGAACAATTAGTGGACGCAGCAATGCTCAGTCTTGCTTACTTTGTGGCTCGGGACCTGTGTAGCCAGATCCTAATTCAACATTAATCTTTAGAACAGACTAGAGCCAGCCATTCGGCATATAAAGAATAAAGAATCATGTATGATTTTAGTTTACACACACACACACACACACACACATACACACACACACACATAATATTAATGAAAAAATGGAACAGCATAATTATTCTGACATGTACTTATAAAAATATATAAAAGATAAAAAATGATCATGCAAAATTTTATTTCTAAATTTTTTTTATTATTGTTTTGCTTTTTTTTTTTTTCCTTTATATGTTTACTATTGAAATGTTGTTGTTGTATGCATTTGTCAATTTTATTTAATTTCTGTATTTTCTTAAATGGGTGTGTATAGAGTATTTACAGAGTGTTAACTTTTAGTTTTAGTTACTTTTTCTTATTTGTAAGTCGCTTTGGATAAAAGCATCTGCTAAATGACTAAAAGTAAAAGTAAAGTAAAAGTATGAATTTCTCTCTTCTGGTGAACACAAAAGAAGATATTCTCTCAGTTGCAAGATGCATTTTGAGTAAATGACAGAATTTTAATTTTGGGGTTAACAGCCCTTTTAAGTATCTTTGAGTATGTGGTACTGGCACGGTACTTTTGTAAGAGTAGTTAGCTGGTCTACTCTAAAACATGATTTGTTACCAATTGTGATTTTTTTTTTTTCCAAGGGGGACGGTCCAGTAACAAAGTAGTGAAAACACAAAACTAAATTAATCTATTGAATTCTCAGGGGCAAGATTGGAAGAGGACACAGGGTAATATAATGGCAAAGCAATAATATATGTTTACATTGTGAGGCGTTACTGCCAACATATACACAAACTTTGACATGGAACTATATTCCACAGCTCTGACTTCCACACGGACCACTTTAAGAGCGGGACAGAGTCTTTGACATTGCTGTAAAGGGGGAGGGACAAAAACAAACAGTTACAAAACGTGTTAGAAAGTAACAATTCCTGCTTTATAGTTACAGTGATACTCCATTATTGTAACTTTAGCGGAATCATGTATCGGCGACCGCTGCAGTCCGCCGTTAGACAGTTAATAAACGCTTCAGCTTCGAGAGCTGTCCTCGGAAAGGTAATTTATAGATATTCAAGTATCAAAAAAAGGCAATAACATCACTTAAGTGCTTTATATTTGGGTCCTTTAAAACTTTATTCTCATTTACGTTCTAAGACTGACATTGTAATGTTATTTGGAGTCATTATGTACATGATGGACAACAGTCTTACCTAAACCTGTACTTCTACACCAGCTGACATCATGCATAAATACAGAAAATGTAGAGTGACAAATATTTATGTGTATGTATGTATATATATATCTCGGTATGTGTGTATATATATATATATATATATATATATATGTGTGTGTGTGTGTGTGCGTGTGCGTGTGCGTGTGCGCGTGCGCGTGTGTGTGTGCGCGCGTGTGTGTGTGTGTGTGCATGTTAATGTGGTTTATGAGGACACAAATTTGTATAATGACATGGGTATGACAGAGGTATTACAATATGAAGGTGGTTTATGAGGACACTGCCTATGTCCCCGTAATTCAAAAGGCTTAAAAAACATACTAAATGGTGTTTTTTTTTTTAAATCTAAAAATGCACAAAGTCTCCTGTGAGGGCTAAGTTTAGGTGTAGGGTTGGTGTAGGGCAATAGCACACACAGTTTGTTCAGTATAAAAACCATTACGCCTATGGAGAGTCTCCATAAACCACAAAAACCAACGTGTGTGTGTGTGTGTGTGTGTATCCACTTAATATGGCTTATTTATTATGGATGTGCAAGTGCATTTAAGTGCATCTCTTTATTATTATTGTTATTAGCAGTGCATTCAAACTTGATTCATGATCAAACTTGATCATAAAATAGTGTGTAATATTGTGTTGTATGACACTAATTAATTAGTCATATTTATACCACTTAAGGGATAATCAGAAGTCAAAACCCCTTATTTCTTTCAAACTAGATTGGAAAGCAGTTGTCAGATTTGATATTTTCTTCCCAGGCCGTTGAACAAGATGCATGTCAGTCCAGGGCTTTGGTGGCTTGCCGGATGACAGCGGATGCGGGTGTCCCCAATCACTCACAATACCGAGCTCTTCACAGCACAAGAGAGGTGGGTGATGCTTTTTCTGATCTCGGTTTCCATTTGTCTCTAAGGAATCCTGTCTTAAATGAGCTTAAGTGAACATTTTTATTTTCTGAAAACTTTTTTAGGCTATAGAATTTCAATCTGTTTAATCTAGGTGAAATAATAAAAAAATTAATTTATTACGGTAATAAAAATATAAGCACCAAATAGAGTCACCGTGGATAAAAATTACTTTTACCACAAAAGAAAAAAAAATATGTGTAGATAGATTACATTGATGGCAATTACCATAATACAAAAAAAACTGAATAATTTTTAAAAACAGGGTGCATTATTTTCTGCAAAAATATGCTTTTGTATTGATTTTAGGGTGAAACATGAGTGTATTCATAATGGTTAAGTGATCAAAAAACACACATGGACGTACGGCTATATGGAAATTATGTTGTCAAACATTTAGACAGTCAAAACTATTAGGTAACACTTTATTAACACAAGTTATTATTTGTATTTATTTGCATTTGTTATGTGTGATGCATTTTATATGTACATTTTCTACAGTATTTGTTAACGTTAGTACAACTGTTCATTGTTGGTTAATTTTAGTTTAGCTTCATTATGTTATATTAAAAAAAAGTATGTTTAAATGTTGAAATTAACATCAACTAAGATAATAATAAATGCTTTAGTAGTATTTGTATTGTTACTTCATGTTAACTAATGTAGGCCTAGTTAAATAATATTAAAGTCTCTAATGAAGTGTTGCCTAATTTTTGGTTTCAAATAAATTTATGTAGCGACACAGTTGATATTTTTGTGCAAAACAATTTTTTTTTCTGATTCTGAAATTCCAAAAGTCTAAAGACCTTGAGAAACGCATTCTCATTTCCTCCCTATACGACCCCAAAGGGCAAGTGCTGATTATAGTCTACTAAACTTCTACTAGTCAGTATTCCTAATCATTGCAGTAAAACATAAAATCCCGGTGAGAAATCCATTGGGAAGGTTTTATTGCATCCATAGTGGTGGCTTGAGGGAACATTTTCATTGCAGTAACTCCATAAAGTGTACCCAGCTTGAGCTGGAAATTATTGTAAAATGCTGATCTTAAACAGGAATAGCTGATAGATTTGACATTTTAATGGCCGTTTGTCAATATTAAAGACCAAAAGCCTAAGAGATCCTTCAAAATGTATCTTGTAACTGACAGAGTATTTCCCAAAAGCATTTTGTTTTGTATTAGCATGCCAGTGAGTTTGTGACCTGCTTTTATCGACTTATTGTTTATATGTACTGTCTTTGTACACCCATGTGTTTATGCCATTTTTTTATATAGCTCTAATGCCAGATATGTTTCCATATTCTGTTACAAGCTGCATACTGTTAAAGAGACCCCACAGACTACAGATGAAGAGGTGGGGGCCTTCACCAAAATGATTGAGGCCATGGGCTTCACCGGACCCCTCAAATACAATAAATGGGTAAAGAAACAACCTCTAAATCTAATGTTACTAAACAATTGTCTTTTAAATGATGCACTTTTTATATTGATGTCACCCATTTGTCACAATTTTTCATAAAAACTGACACGTGTGGGTTTTATTTCATGCCAAAACCAAGTGAAATATGTTTTTGCTTAAATATTTTTTTATTTTGCCTAAATATTGTGAATGTTTTTTTGCATTTAGCCACCTTTATTTTTATAATTACGTTCATTATTAATTCTTATTATTCTCATTACTGCAATGCAAAAAAATGCGTTACTGTAATGTGGAAAAAAATTATGATATTTAATTGAAATATTGAGTTTGTTTAAATTTTAAAGTATTTATACGCTAATATAATAAAATGCATTATTTTACTCCAGTAATGAGAACCTAGTCAGTCACCTTTGAGAATAATGATTTGCATAAAAATATTCAAACATGTCCAGACACATTGCATTATAGAGAATCTGGTTGGACATTTTGCTTAATTATCATAAAAATGTCACTGCAAAAAACTGGAATAGTCCTTAAAAATAGGATTTTTTATTATTATTAATAGATCTAAAAAATATGCGTATTTTTATGCTATATAAGATATTAAAAAAACATTTATTTTTCATTTTGGGGTGAAATATGAACGTCTTGAAAATCCTCAACCAGATTTAATTGAATTTAGTAGTTTACTGGCACCGTCATAAGTTGATTTTCCAGCCTCCACACCCCTCAAACAGCTCGACTTTGAAGTAGACAGTCACGTTTTGGTGCTGGGATGATGACTTCATCTCGTACCGCTACCTGTTTTGTGTTTTCAAAAGCAGGGGCCACACTTTGTGAAATCCGAGATGACCTTCCATGCTAGAGTCATCAGCATCATACGGCTGTCTAAAACTTCAGCATGTCTGCTTCATTTTGGGGCACATGTTTGGCTCGGGAGACCGGACTGAAAATGTGAACACTGCCGTGTCGTGGCCAATTTCATCAGTTTCTGCTTTTGATCACACCGGATTGAGTGGCTTTTTGATCATGTGTGTCACAAATGTCTCTCTTCTTTTGCAGAAAATTAAGATAGCTGCCCTGCGCATGTACACATGCTGTGTAGAAAGAATCAACTATGACGAGTTTTTTGAAAGTAAGTATTTTTGGTCCTGAATCTTTTTGTTTTATACACTATTATGGCCTTATGAGTCTTATGTCATGCTCATTTAAATTTTCTGAAGATCTCCTAAACACCCCTCACTTTATCCGAAACGCTGAAATGAGCGTAAAGGGACCTTTTCAGCAGCACCTGAAAGATTTATATGGCACTTTACAGCTGTGTTATGTTGTTTTCTTTAGCTGAGGAAAAAACAGGTGTAAACCCAATAGCGGTTTTGGAATCGGAGCCCAAGTGTGCATTGGTTTGGCTACATGTTGTGTTTTCTCGTTCTGTCTTATGATGTGCTGCACTCCCTCTCTTTCTCCCAGAGTGCTCTCTCCCCGACACACTCAACTCCTGGTTCTTGGTGGCACAGCTCCACGTTTGGTGAGTTTTTGGATGTAGTTTTGCGACATTGTGTCATGCAAATTCTAAATCCTGTATTGGTTATTCATGTAAAGCATTGAGTTGATTAATATTCATCTTCTAAATGGATTGCAAATGGTGTTTTAATAGACCTATTCATTCTGAAGAGTGCCAAAGTTACTCTTTGATTTTTAGTAACAACAAAGCAAACAAATCAACTCTTGGACTTTTTTTCAACAGAGATTGCAATCGTTTTTTTGTTTGTTCGTTCTTTTAAACACTCGTTCTGGTTTTAAAACATTGTTTTTTTCTTTAACTTTTTTCTCTTTTTATGTTTCTCATTATTCTGTAATATGGTGCCAATTCTCTGTACACTTCCAGCTAAAGGCACACAGTGTTTGTGCGTGCAGCCGTGCATCTGTGCATCTGCATGATCACTAACTGTGTTTGTGCAGAGAAACATGGCCTGGGAAAACTCACCATCATTCATTCATGCATGCACACACTCTTACACCTTCTTATCGCCTACAGTATTTGTAAAGGAGTAGTTCGCAAATATAAAAATGGAGGGAAACCAATGCCATGTAACAGTGTTTGTGAAAAAAATGGTAAAAAAGAGATTCTATGGTAATCAGCAGCAGGCCACAGATGCCGTCTATTTAACCCAGACTGTTCCTTTACATGAGTGTGTTTTCTGGCTGATCTCTTAAATGTCCTGGTTACGCAGATCCTGACCGAGCACTCGGCTTGTCAGGCTGTCTTGAGTCAGCGCTCTGCTCTGCTCTGACAGGATGTGTCTGGTCCGGATGCGGCAGGAAGGCAGAGCTGGGAAGTACATGTGCCGTTACATCGTCCACTCCATGTGGGAGGATGTGGAGCAGAGGAGCAAGATTATGGGAGTGAGTAGATGTGTTTTTGATTCAACTGCTTCTTTTGAAACACCTTGCCATTAGTATTTTGTGCTTTTTGTGTTTAGCCATCTACAATAGTGATAGTCTATCATCTAGTCTATAAATGCATCATTCATTCATTCATTCATTCATTCATTCATTCACTCTCTATCTATCTATCTATCTATCTATCTATCTATCTATCTATCTATCTATCTATCTATCTATCTATCTATCTATCTATCTATCTATCTATCTATCTATCTATCTATCTATCTAATCTATCTAATCTATCT
Organism: Barbus barbus; assembly: GCF_936440315.1. Taxonomy (NCBI): domain Eukaryota; kingdom Metazoa; phylum Chordata; class Actinopteri; order Cypriniformes; family Cyprinidae; genus Barbus; species Barbus barbus. The sequence goes on along the minus strand of NC_136753.1, from coordinate 27,228,960 downwards.
AATCTATCTATCTAATCTATCTATCTATCAATAAGCTTGATATTTAGCCATTTTGAGATCACCACTGACTGAAAACCATGGTTGCTTGACCAGTAAACTGTAGTGTCAGTTTGCAATATCTTATCAATAGAGCTCAAACATTTTTATGTATTTTTAAATATTTTTATTATTTTAAATATATTAATATAAAAAACAGTTAGTAATAAAATATTTCTCAGTGTTACCGTCAAATTTTTGATCACATAAAGGCCGCCTTAGTGAGCATAAGAAAATAAGAGACTTCTTTCAAAAGCATAGAAGTTATATCCCAATATAAAATATTTTACAGTGGTGGCCAATGATTAGAACACTAGTATTTCCACCAGCTAAAAATGGTTTTAAGTCAGTTATTTGTATCTTTTGCTGTATAATGTATAAATGTATAGTTTACATTTCCAAACATTAATTTTTGCCATTAATTGTATAATCCAGTGAGTTTTTTTGTCTGACAACGGCCAGTGCTTCACACAGAGATCTGATCTGATCATCGTCTGTCTGGAATGACATGAAGAAACAGAACAAACTGAGACAGACTAAATCCAGAAGAACTGTGGCAAAGTCTCCAAGATGCTTCGAGAAACCTGCAAAGCTCCCTGAAAAACTCTTTAAAAGCTGCTTTAAACGGAAAGGATGCTCACACCAAATGTTGATTTAATTTACTTAATAGAAGTTAATTGATAAAGAAATTCTATTTATGACATTATTGACAGTATTGTCATTTTACAGCATTTTTACACAAGTGTCTAAAACAGTACTGTAGCTTTGCAGGTAGGTTTCTTGAAGCTTCTTGGAGACATTGCCACAGTTCTTCTGGATTTAGTCTGTCTCAGTTTGTTCTGTTTCATCATGTCATTCCAGACAGACTGATGATGATCAGATCAGATGTGTGGAGCAATGGATGTTGTCAGACAAAAAATCTTACTGGATTATTACAATTAATGGCAAAATGAATGTTTGGAAATGTAAACTGTACATTTATACATTATACAGCAAAAGATACAAATAACTGACTTAAAACCATATTTTAGCTGGTGAAAATACTAGTGTTCTAATCATTTTTGGCAACCACTGTATGTAAACACAGACTTTCTGAATGTGAATGCATTTGATATGTGCATTAGCACACTTTCTGAGCTAAATGTGTTACAAAAAGACAATTTAAAAGATGATAAAACAATAGACATATGGTTGAATATGAAGATTAAAATTATCATGATGTTCTTTTGTGGTTGTGGAACATGTTTGTTATTTATAAATGCATTCCTGTGTTTACCATAAACTGACTTCTCGACTATTTGGTAGAGGACAATTCCAGGAGAGAACCTGCAGGGTAGAGGTCTTCTCGGGTCCTAAAATCTGTACCTGACCCAAATCGACCCGAATCACTTCTAACCCAAACCCAGTGTCCATAAATTAATTTTTGATTAATTTCTGATACAAGTTCAGCTTTCAGTTGTGACCAGTGGATTGGAAAAATACACATGACAGCTCGATAAAAATGAAATCGATTGCCTAATAAATCATAGATACGCTAGTGTTGGCTGCAACACTATTTACTTCATCTCTGGTGAAGGACTTCAGTGGCTTTCCCTGATGGAGCTCATATTTATAAGATGGATTTCTGTGTGTGAGGTTACCAATGTTTCTTCCTTTTCTGTGCACATTTCCCAAAAGAGCACAAACTCCCAAGTACACATCCAGGACTGTTGAAAAGAATTTGGGTCTGATTGGGTCTATTTGGGAAAAAAACACATTTATTTTAAAGTACCAGAGAGCCGAGGTTTTCGGATCCAAGTGGACCTGTGAAAACCTCTACCGCATGGTCTGTTAAAAGATGATTCTTTCTATTATTGCCCCAACTAAATGACGATGAGGACTTTGTGCAACGCGATGAAGCACACTTGTGTGAACATGAGAACTGACTTCATCCACTAAAAATCACCAAAACACCACTAAACATCAAAAATGATAAAGAAAACAATGTTTGTGAAGAGAAAAGATCCTGTGTCATTCATTTCTAGATGTCAGTTGATTTGTTATATCTGACATTCAGACATTTTTACGTGTTCAAGTAATGTTTAAGATCAAAGCCCATCAGTCTCATGAATCAAGGACTTTCTGCTTTTTATACAACAGATAGTTTGTCCGCCAAATGTTGTAGTATGTGAAAAGACTGATGATTAGCTCTGTTATTTGGATATGTTGAAAAATGTTGAAATACAGAAAAATACTGCCACACACACACACTCAGGTTTTAGGATGTAATTACTATGCTCTACAGACTGTGGAGGCATTTGGAGCCAATCGCTGTCCAGCGGAGTAGCAAAAGGTGTTTAAATCTCTGCGAGGTCAGTAAAAATGACATGCTTCTGCTGCGCAGAGAGAGCACATATATATATGTGTGTGTGTTTGAGAGGAAGCCAACGCTAGGCGCCTTAGGGGAACTGCTGTCAGAAAGGGTGGGAACAAGACTTCAGCCCAGCTGTGAAAACAGAAATCTCTCTCTTTCCCCACACCTCTCTTTGTTGACGTCCCCCCATCTCTTCTACCTTCCGTCTTAATCATAATAGTAGGACTGAATTCATACATATAGCGCATAACATATAGCAGTGTATTGCATAACACCGTGAACTAGTTAACATGAACCAGATCATACCATCGGTGACTAATCAGCCACCACGACCTTATGGATATGCCAGAGCATGCGAAGGCTGGACGCGAGCCAGCCGTTGACAGATTTCTTTTGACTGTCAGTTAGAGTATTAGCAGTTTTGAGTCGTCGAGTAGTTTATTTATCCGAGAGAACAGCTCTTTGGTTTTCTTTGGCTTAGGATAGAGAAAGCTTTGTTCTCTGAGAGAGAGATAAATGAAAACCTTAAAGCTCCTGGTAAACAAAATGTTGTGCTTTGTGTGTTTAGTTTTGTTGGTGTGGCAAAATGCATGGTAGATTTGTTGAGCCTTTAACATGTAATGCTAATCCAGAGTTGGTGGTTAATCCTGAGTTGTCAGATTTCCAGTTGTTTGATTTGTGATCTCATTTGCTGTTAGATGGTTTGCAAAAAAATCCTTGTAAAAAAATGTTTACTGTTTGCAATTTTATTTTAATTTACTTTTACGTTACTATATTTTATTCTATTTAAGTCATTTTTAGAGGTTAGTAATTAAGCCTGGGTAGTCAGCTACTTTATTCAGACTTTTTATATACAGTATGTTTTTAGAGCTGATGCTTTAATTTGTATCCTTACAGTGAGTTACTTAACTTTTACAGTTTTTTTTTTATCCTATTAAGCACTGTTTCTAAAACCAAACACATTCATGCGGACATCTTTGTGTTGTGCATTGTTTTTTTTTTATATTTTTGTAATGTCCTGTCATGAGCATAGTGTTTTTAAGATACTGTTTAAACTTAAAGAGGTCATATGACGTTGCTAAAAAGAACATTATTTTGTGTATTTGGTGTAATTCAATGTGTTTATGCGGTTTAAGGTTCAAGATACACATAATTTTCCACATTACTGTACATTATTATTGCTCCTCTATGCTCTTTTCTGAAATGCGTCGATTTTTACAAAGCTCATCGTTCTGAGAAGCGAGGCGTGCTCTGATTGGCCAGCTATCCAGTGTGTTGTGATTGCCCAAATACCTCAAGCATGAGATGGAAATGTTACGCCCCTCACCGTGTTATGATGCTGTCCCGGCGCGACGACACAAAAACAGTAAAACCCATTATAAACAAGGAATTTGTTGCATCCAGTGGGGACATAATTACTGATTATAATGACTTTTTTTTTTTACATGTCACGTTGCATCACGCTGCGTAAACATTACCATGTCTGCATTTGTGATCGGAGAAACAACAAACAACAAGCACTACTCTACACTGCTCAAAACTTGCATTTGAATCGTCAGTGGCAAATTCTTTAATTAAGAAAACATACTTACAGGCTGTGAGTCAGAAGCGCCAGACTGTCCTTGCAAAGTTGGAATTGCCCCACTTTATAGAAACAGCCTTTTAGCATAGCTGGCAGTCTACTCCTATGTTCAGGAAACAGTCCTCCGTACACAGCGTCTCCAGGACATGGCGCTGGCGTCAGCAACAATACTACAGTGAGAATAATAGTTCCGCCTTCTTTCATTGCATGTACATTTGGGCAGTGTTTTGCAAATCTTCCCACACCATGACGTAGACATGTGGGGGCGTGTTTGAATGAGCCATTTTAGGTGGGCGTTTAGTCTTAACTTTTATAAAGAATATCTCTTTGGTTTTGAGACTTTAGTCTTTGCAACTTCAGGGATCTTATCTATGCACAAACAGCTTGTATCACTCCAAAGAGAAAGGAAAACCTGAAATCACATCATATGGTCCCTTTAAAAATAGTGTAACTTGTATTAAACGTGTCTTTAAATACCTACATTCTATTCTATCTGATCTATTGTAGCTTCTCTGACCACATTGGAAAAATGAAAATTCTGAAATCATTGAAAAAAATAAAATTCTACTTAATGGACTACATGCTCAGGCAACTAATTAACAAGTTGATTTTGTAAACATGGTCAATACAAAATGATAAACACACTATGTACATGCATCTGTATTTATAACTACTTCTCGTCCATCTGTGAAACTGTCAGCATTTACAGTCTGTTTGTCTTAAAGCAGTGTTTCCCAACCCTGGTCCTGGTGTGCCAGAAATACACTGCACATTTTGTATGCCTCTCTAATCAAACACACCTGATTCAACTCATCAACTCCTTAGTAGCAACTCCAAGACCTGAAATGGATGTGTCAGATTAGGAGGACATCCAAAATGAGTACCGTTAGGGGTTTAGGATGCACTGTTCTAAAGCAGTAGTTCACTAAAATATGAAAATTTTCATCATTTATGTCATTCCAAACCAGTTTGACCATAATTCTTCCCTGGAACACAAAAGTAAAAGACATTGAATTTTCACTGGGGACTTAAGTTTAAGTAACAAGAAAGATGCAAAAGCTCAATGAAAGAACCATAAAGTAGAAATGAGTGAGTAAATGCTTTTTGTGTCATACTACCTTGAGCTAGGTTTAATAACTGACCTCAACCTTGGTTAAGTATAGTTTGAAAAGACATTTGAATGTGATTGACCTCTCTTCCCATCTCACTGAGCAAGAAGCCTTAATGAGACTTGTGTGAGAGAAAGTAAAATAAGTGCACTTAAAAACACTTTAAATGTCCGCATGTGTGTGTGTGTGTGTGTGTATTTAATGAACTCAGCACCTCTCTTATGCCATGCTGTGCAATGACTTTTTCCATAATGTCACTTTTCCCCCTCTCCCAGAGCCCATAAATCAAAAATCTCCATTTTCTCACGAGGACTCTTAATATAATCCTCTCATTTTTCAGGTGCTCTGTTCAGCCAGCAAGATTTTACAAGCTTATTATCAATTTAACATTGGAATTGCAGTGAGTATATAAGGCAAAAATTTAAGGCAAGATTACATTTGGGCTCCTAAAGTTGCCCCCTTGTAAGGAATGTCAAACTCATTTTATGTCATGGACCAAAATGCCACCTTATGCAGGTTGTTTTTTTTATTTAGTAAAACTCTGTGTACCCGTGTAGAGACCATAAACGTGTTGTTCTGGTTCATCCCATAAATGTTTTATAGGTAAAATGAAAAGGAGCATATGGAATGTTTAAATTGTTCATCAGCATGCTTTAGATTTCATATACATACAAAATTAGGGATATATTAATAATGATATTGTCAGGAAAAAGAGAGAACCACACTCTTTTTTTCCCTCCCTGATAAGCTATGTTGCTGTAATAAAAAATCTTGACAAAATGCCAAACAAAACCTGACCAAGACATTCCTGAAATATTTTATTAAATATTTTCAATATTTAAATATTGGACTGCTTATGAGCTCTGGGAGTACAGGGGTATTTGTGTTTTTTTTTCATTGAAATGTACTGACATTTTTTGACACACATGACATAATTTCCTCCTATTGGCCCGTTTATGTATATATTTGTATAGTTGCAATTGGCTCATAAGCACACGCTTAAATAAACATGTTCAGTCATCAGTTATGTGCAACTCTCCTGATCAGAACTCATTCACATATTATATGAAATGAAACGTGTGTGAAATGGAAAAGGCGTTTGACTTTTGACTTGTCACTTTGCCCAGCGGCTAGCTTCCATCACGTGTATGAAGTTGCCCTCAGTTTTTCGGAGCGTGTATGTTGGTTCGATGCGATTTTCAATGAGATGTGAGTGGGGTCGTGCCGTGGCACACGTTTTGGCTGCAGGTACATTCGGGACCGAAGACATTTGACCTCTCAGTCCTGGCAGCAGCCATCGAGTGGCACCGTAGAAAAGTGACCTCATTTTCCATCCCAGTCTTTCTTTCTCTTGTGTTCTTTTAGGTTCTCCTGCAGAGAAAATTTGCTAACATTACACATTCATTAGCAACATGGCAACATTTTTTGGTTGTATTTTTAGTTATACAGTTAAAAATAAATTAAAAATGTTAACGTGTTAACTAAGCGTCATTTTATTGATTACTTGTTGATTCTTTTTCAGCAATGGCTTGCCGGTTTAGCTCCACCCACTTGAAATCTAATCGGTCCATTATCCTTCTCCACATAACTGCATATTAAACATCAAATATATTCTGATTGACTGTTTTTGTTACGTTGTGCAGTAATTTTATGTTCAGTATGGCCAGACAAATAACTTGACTCTTTATTTATTCAGTTATTGATCCTTTTATTTGTGCCTTATTTACAGATGTTGTGCCTAAACAAATATAATATTTATAGATAGATGCTATTTATTTTTTACTATTTAGATTTACTGTTAGAATTACTATTATTCTGATTCATACTTAATGCCTTACAGTGACTAATTTGGAAAAATGGCCTTTTATGGCCTTCATTTTGGTTGAAGTAGTCCTTTAAGTTACTACATAATGAAGTGATAATGGAATAACCCCGAATATAAACAGCTTGTATTCGCTGGGACCGCCAGCTCTGTGAAGATGGGAACATGTGCACACACTTTGACCTGATGTGGAAGTCTGTTTTCACAGGTCAGAAGTGAGGAGGTATTTCCCTTTGTGTCCCACCCGAATGCGTTATTTTTAAGCTGTGAAAAATCGTGTGTAAACGGAGTGTAATCAGCGCGACTGACAGGTCTGTAACAGATCCATCCTGTTTGATCGGGATACAGTTACAGCGCTGGAAATGGAAGGACCCCCACTCACTCAATCCTCACTACGGTTAGGTTACTTCACCTAATTGTGCTAAAATACTTGTCATTTGTGCCATGTTAGACCAGCCCCCCTTGAACTTTACCTCTACACACTCACGAGTGTGCCAGGGTGTGTGTGTGTGTGATTTAGGAGTTTTTCTAAGCCATAGTAATAACAGTGAAGTGAGATATGACACTAATTTGGTGGTATGGGGCGAGATTCTGCTTCTCAAGCAAGTTTTTGGTCTCTTGGCCTGATTAGTGTGAGGGATTAAATATCCCAGCCTGGTTTTACCAACCTGCGTCACAACACGGGAAAGGAGGATGAAGGGACGAAGATGGATGAATGGAAGGGGAGATCAGGGTGAACACTGGGAGGGAAAAATTCAAGACGGGAAGCAAGTGAAAGGAGAGAAAAAACATAGTGAAGTATGTAAACATTACTGTGCATTACTGTAATGGTTACAAACATCTTTACTCAAGCATTGATCCATTATGGCAGTGGTTAACATAAAACAGGGCTGGAAGTTGATTCTGAAAAGAATCTATTCTCTGTTTCTGGGACATTGGGAATCTGGAGTTTGTCGTTTTGATTCATTTACATGATTTGAATCTTTTGATTCTGTTCAGCAAGCTTTAGCCTGCTTATTTGGGGTTTATAAGACTTATTAATATTCAGAAATATCCATTTGCCACTATCAGATGAGAACTGAAGAGTGACACTATTGCTTTCTGTAGAGCTGCTTTATAACTGAGCTGGATTTGTTTCATAATTGAGTAATTTTGCAACACTGACCCTTTTAATTGAATTGATTTGAATCAACTTTGAACTAAATTGAGCTGAATAATGACACTGTCTTCTTCAGATGTTTAACAGCTGCAGTTGAAGTTGTTTAATAATTGATGAATTTTGCAACATTGACCGATCTCAAACTGAACTGAATCAACATCAAACTAAATAGAGCTAAATAATGACACTATTTGTTCCTCTGGAAAGCTGTTTAACAGATGAAATTGAAGTCATTTCATAATTGAATTTTGCAACATTAACACTTGTTGAACTGAATTGAATCAACAGTGAGCTAAATTGAGTTGACTTCTGTAGAACTGCTTATAGCCGAATTGAATTTGTTTCATAATTGATGAACTTTGCATCATTGATACTGTAATTGAACTGAACTGAATCAACATTGAACTCAATTGAGCTGAACAATGACACTTCTGCAGAGCTGCTTAACAGTAGAAATTGTTTCATAATTGAATTTTGCAGCATTATGTTCCTGTTTATTACAGTGAAGCAGCTTTGAAACTATTTTGTATTATATAACGCATCATTTAAATAAATGTGAATTAACTCTTCCATTAATTCATTTGGTGACCAGTAGTTGGCAACTGGTGAGTGTCATATTTCAGTGAATATTTGAATCATTCACTCAGATTCATTCAAAAAGAGTTGTTTGAATCAATCGACTTGTTCATTGATTAATTTGTTGACCAGTAGTTGGTGACTGGTGAGTGTCTTTCTGAGTATTTCAGTAAATATTAGAACAGTTCACTCAGATTTGTTCTAAAGAATCAATTGAATCAATCGACTTGTTCATCGATCCATTATGTGACAAGCAGTTGGCAACTGGTGAGTGTCTTTTTGAGTACTTCAGTAAATGTTTCCAATTGACTTGTTCGTTAATTAGTTTGGTGACCAATATTTGTAATTATTCACTCATATTTGTTAAGTTGAATAAAATGATTTGTAGCGTTCTCTGAAAGCAAAAGAGAATTGCTCAGAATGAACGTTCACATACTTGCATCGAATGTTTTGGGCTGTGGGCAGGAACACAAAGGAGAGCGAGCGTGCAGAGAAGACAGGGCGGGTAGAAGAGTTAAAGCACAGCCAGATGAGTTTGATTATTTGCAGGTCTGCGTAATTATGCACAGGTGCTTTGTTGCCCCGTGCGCGCACGAACACACACACACGCTGTGACCCGACGCACTCCAAGCATGCAGAAAACCCGACATACAAGACTTAAGAATAAACACACTTGTTTTGAAAATCTCCCCACCCGAAACCTCCCAAGGATTGGTGTCTGTGGCCGTTGTGCATATGTGTGTTTAGATTCATATGGAGCGAAGCACCTGGCCAGACCCCTCACTTCAGATCCAGTCCTGCTTTTGTTTTCGGGGTTAAGATTGTTGCATTATCATCCACATGTTTGATATTTAATGCCAAGGACTATTGCAGCTCTGACTAAATGCATTACTGTGACCTCAGTATTAGGCAGAGACTCAATCGCTCCATCACCTGTTAGCATCTAAATGATGCTTTACAAATCATATGATTATGGTATCATGCTATGATATTATTGTACTTTACAATGGCTGATTTTAGGGTCCAAAATGATCTGTTAATGGCTAATTTATTGTTATTTTTGTTTTATTTATCTAGTTTTATTCCTTTTGATATTAGAATTATTTAACTTCATCAACAGATATAACTTCATCAGCCAGTGCCCATAATATCAACATCAGGAAGTTGTGAATTGTGATTAATTGTCCTGACCAATATTTTAGTTGGATACTAATTCTCCAAACTGGTGTAAATATTGTGTTTTACCAATTTTTTTCACTTGACCTTGATACTTTAAAAAGGTAAACAAAAGTTACAGTGAAGAATCTCTACTTGTATTTCTTATTTTAGGTTAAATATGAAATATGATGTAGTCTCACGTAGCCAGACCTTCAGACTGACGGCTGAAGGTCTGGAATCTATGGTAGCTTTCATTGGCCAAGGCCCGCCCATGAGGCCGTTTGACCGACATGACAAACAACCAATCACAGTTCATTTCATTCAGCGTCACGTTTCGGGGCATAGAAATGTCGCCACAATAACAGACCGGTGTGTAAAACTCTCTGACATATTTTAAAGATTCTTTGCCGCAAACTTTAAATATTTCACATACTTTTGAAAATCCAGCGTTTATTTGATCCTGATAAGCGTTTGTCGTCACAGTTGTAAACACGACGGCTTTCTTCTTTTATGAGGGGGTTTGGCTCCACGGCATCTTTGTTTCCAGGTGGAACGTTCTGTAAAACAAATACTGTATAATTCAACCAATCCGACGACGACTTCGAAACTCCTAAAGTGTTACCAATTTGGTGTGCCATATGCATCAGATGTTTAGCCAACGTTCCGTCTGAGACTAAATATGAAGAAAAAAGGTGAAGTGGTCTGAATATTGTTTTTTAATTCATTATTTCACATTATATTTTTCATAGATTGATGCCATTCAAAGAAAGGAGAGCATGAAGGTGATGACAGAGACGTTCTATGCTGCGCTCTTTGGTTATGATGAGGTAAAGTTATTGACTTATCAGTACTAGTTTTGCATATCATAACAGTCAATCAAGAACTATCAAGAGTTAACAGTAAGTTTCACATTTCATGTTTCTCTTCTGTATGTTTTAGGGAATTCTGTCAGACGATTGCATTCTTTCGGCGGCACTCTGGAGAAACATGTTCAACAGACAGTGTGAAGACCCCAGACAGCTCGAGCTGATGGTCGAATACGTCCGCAAACAGGTCAGTGTGTGTGTGTGTGTGTGGATGGTCAGAGGCCAGTTCTCTACTCCTGTGCAAACAGAGACGTGTGTATATACAGCTCCGACTTCCTCACACATATAAACACATTGGAGTGCTGCACGTCACCCACTCCGTCACTCAAATCAACTGGCACTGTGTTTAGCAAGCAAACGCCCCCCAACTCCACCCCATAATGTGACATTCATTGGGTTCAGCATTTACTGTGTGTTTGTGGAGAGCTTTCCCTTCCCTTTCACCCCTTCATGAGCCCCTCTTCAACCTCAACAACATCCATGCTAGAGTTGCACAATTAATGAAAAACATAATCAAGATTATGACTACTGTGATTTAATTGTGAAAAGTGTCAGTTGGAGAATTCCATTTTGGTCTACTGTTTACAACATGTTTTTTGGTGCACAGTTAAAAATAAAATTATTGATACAGATTTCTTGATTCAGATTCATGCCTTCATGTATTCTGAATTGATTAGTTTCTAATTAATTTGGGTATATTTCAGTTATAAAGTCAGAGGAAGGGATGGGGGTTTATGTTTGATTAATAATGAATATAGGATTATAATAAAATAATGTGGTCTGAGTCCGCTTTCAAACTCTTACCTACCCAAAACTTTTGAAAGGTAGTGTATGTAATGAATATATTTCAAATTGCACAACATTTGTCCAAAACAATTGCCATATGATTTATATTTATTCCAAATTGTGCAGCCCGACTTCTGTCACCGACACAATTACTAGTTCCAAATCCTTTTGTAATTCAGGCGGTTGTGAAATTTAGACAGTTTTTCTGATTCTGTGTCACATTCATAGACAAGTTCACTTATTGGCGTGAATCTCTGAGCGATTCCTCCAGCGCACACCTTACCCTCTGGCCAGAGTGGCGTGAGACGGATGTAAACACAGGAACTGTTGATCTGCCAGTGTTGTCACGCCAATGTGTGTCAGTAATTTTGCTAACAATAGGCTTTTCCACCAAAACTTGAGTTCTCGACCTGAAATAGAGCTGGTTGAACTGTTCAGGTTGTTTTAGGAAAAAGTATTTCAGATTCAAATGTTTCATAGGTAACACTTTACAACGTTCAATGTTGTTAATGTATTACATATCATAAACTAACAGTGTGCAACACTTTTTACAGCCTTTATTAATCAAGGTTAATGTTTGTTTTAAAATATACGTAAACACATTACATAAATATATATGTTTATTTTTTGCTCAAGGTGTGATTGTACTTTTCAGTTTCTGGTTGCAGGGTCTCCAAAATGGCCTGTTGATAGCTAATGTAATGTCTTAATTTATTTATTTATCTGTCTGTTTTTGTCTGTTTGACTTTATAGAAATAAATAAATAAATATATATATATATATCAAGTCAAACAGACAAATAAATAAATTGTGTGTGTGTGTGTGTATTTAAGTTTTTCTTTTTATATTAAATTTTGTTGTTATTTTTATTTTATTTGTCTGCACTGTAAAAAGTGATGTTGACTCAACTTAAAAAAAAATTGAGGAAACCCGTTGCCTTAATTTTTGAAGTAAATAATAATTTAAGAAAATAAGTTAAGTGAACTTGACAATTCACTTAACGTATTTTTTTAAATTATTATTTACTTGATAATTTTAAGGCAAGGGGTTTCCTCAATTTTTTTAAGTTAAGTCAACTTATCACTTTTTACAGTGTGTTTGGCAATGAGATTATTCATATATTTATTTATTTTATTTATTTCAAATATTTAAATAGTTTCCTGTTTTCTTTTTTTCTTTTTGTGATTATTTAATTTTGTGAAAATTAAAAACTATTTTTGTAAATTTGTAAATTATTTTTAATTAGTAGCTTCTAATATTAAATGCACAGTTTTTTTTTTTTTATAGTGATGCTTGCCTTAGTGCATGAATACAACAACCTATTACTGTCATAGTAGGTGGTAAGTGCTTGTTTTTAGTTATTTATTTATTTGCTGAAGTGGCCTGTAATAAACAGGATGTTGTATAGTCTGATGGTCATTATCCCAAAATAAGACCTGACCCTGGTCTGGGTTTATTCTGTTATGACTTGCTGGCCGTATTTTGTCTCTTGCTTTTTTTTCTGCTATAGCTCAGGCATCTTTCTTAGATTTCAAAAGAATTAAACAGTTTCATGTTTTCTACTGTATATTACAATGTCAGCCTTTAGGGTTTACTTTGTGACCTTTTCCCATTACCTTTATCTATCAGTGTAAGAGTATCTGGAACAAAGTCCATCTAAAGACCCCATCAAGTGCTCTCATCATTCGACAAAAGCACACAATGATGGTTCTCCATCACTGCCGAGGCCATGAGCTCATTACAGGTGCAGGCAGGAATTTATTACGAACCGAGCGATTGCGAGAGGAGTGTGTTATACGCCGTGGCTGCTGCCTGCAGGCATTCTGAGAAAAGAAAGAAAAACAACTAATAAGCGTCATCCGTCGGCCCTTGAGCATCAGCGGTGATGATATTTCACCCCAAATAAGCTAATTTACTCCACCTCATGTCATTCCAAACCCCTATGACTTCCTTTATTCTGTGAAAGACAAAAGGAGATGGTTTGAAGAATCTTCCTGTCCTTTCATATACATATATCGTGAAAATATACAGTGACCAGGATTGTCGACCTCCAAAATTGACTTAAAAGCACCATAAAATATTAATTGGGGTCATACAGTACCATTGAATAGTTTGGAGTTGGTAGGGTTTTTTTAATGTTTTTCAAAGAAGTCTCTTCTGCTTACCCAGGCTGCATTTATTTGATCAAAAATACAGTAAAAACAGTAATATTGTGAAATATTAGTGTGATTTAAAGTAACTGTTTTTTATTTGAATATATTTTAGCATGTAATTTATTCCTGTGATGCAAAGCTAAATTTTCAGCATCTTTACTCCAGTCTTCAGTGTCACATGCTCCTTCAGAAATCAGTCTAATAAGCTGATTTGCTGCTCAAGAAACTTTTCTGATTGTTATCAATGTTGGAAACAGCAGTGCTGCTTCATATTTTTGTGGAAACTAGGATTTGTCCAGGATTTTTTGAATAAAAAAAAAAAACAGCGTTTATTTGTCTTAAATTGTTCTTTTGATCAATTTAACGCATTCTTGTGTATTGAACGTATAATATCTTTTAAAAAAACATACTGAGCACACTTTTGAACAGCAGTGTATATGTGTGTGTTTAGCAGATGGCTCATCCAGTTAGATTTTACAGCTGAAACTGTCTGTTGAGTTTACATCGGTTTGTAATTAGTTCTCGGGACACTGCTCTGGTCCTGCGTTCATTAGCACATCTGTCTTCACTGTAGCCCAGTTTAAATTAGTGCGCTTGTTTTAATCACTAGGAGGTGAATTCATTGAGTCTGTCTTTTTACAGCGCTGTTATTGAAATGATGTAAATTGAACCTGGATTCATTCAGTCTTGCTGTGAGGTTCAGCGTCTGCGTTTGGACTGGGTCTAGTTGTCACAATTTACACTATAGTAAACTATAGTCATATCTTAAAGTCTTGGCAAAAAAAAATCTTTTGAACATTTTTATTTTTATTTCTCAGGTGAACAGATACATGTGTGGCAAGTTTTCACAATAGGACGCTGCTGTTTATTGCCACAGATTTTATATATATTTTTTTTATTTTAAGCACTACATAGTATAAAAAGCCCTCTTCCAAAGCATATTTGGAATGCATATTCATGTATTGGAATGGATTTTAAAATGTTGCATTTTAATGACTTTTACAATGGAATATAAACCATAAAACATTTCTGAAACACAAAATTGGTCAAGAAAAAGCAAATATCATTTTAATCATTTATTTTTATATTTTCCATTTTCATTTCAATTTGAACATTTTTGTAATTTTGTCAACTGCTTCAACCTGACGTTTCTGTAAAAAAGAAATAGCCTTTGTCCTGAGAACATACCAGAATATGCTGTGATTATTTAGCAGCCACAGATGATACAGATGTTCTTTTCTCCATACAGATGCAGTTCATCGATGCTCTGGATGGAGAGGACCTGCTTTTAACAGGAGAAGTGACATGGCGCCCCCTGGTGGAGGAAAACGCCCAGAGCATCCTGAAAGTTCCCAGCCCCACCTACAATGATGCTGGTCTCTGAGAGCCATCTCACCTAGAGCTGCCAATCATTACACAAGCAGCCAATCAGGAAGCAGCACTTACCTGATTAGTCACACCCTCTTCCTTTATCTGTCTTTCCCTGACTTTCCTGATTCACTTTCCCTGCTGGTTTGTCAGCTTCCCTCGTCACAACAAACACACACGCGCGCGCGCACACACACACACACACACACACACATTTATTCTCACATGTATTGAGAGTATTAAGGACTCATCAGAATGGTTTTGCACTCACCTTTTCTAAACCTATATATAGAGTATTCTTGTATTTATATGTCTTTCCATATGGCTGCAATGTTGCAATATTTATAGGAATATTTCCTGGCTCTTTCACTGTACCTCTCCTCAGTGTTTACAGTGCAAATAGTTGTTTTTTATTTTACTCTCAATGTGTTGGAGGAAGATGTTTCGAGTGTGTGTGAATGTGAGTGTATTTTTTATTTGTCAGGCTCTTCCACCAATAAAGGCATGTCTCCAGTAATAACCTCTTCTGACTTCACAGGAATCTCACTCTTTGTGTCTATATCTGTTTCATTTCAACCATTTCTTACTTTGAGTAAACCTCAGTAATTTCTTCGTCTATCTATAAAGTTTATTGCGTACTGAGGTAATCTTCCAATACTACTAGTAGTAGTAGTAGCAATAATAATAATAATTTGTAAAGTGAAAATTGAAAAAATACATTGTAAAATTTCTGTAATGTTCTCTAATGTTTTAGTTTAATTCCTATTATTTTTAATAAGGATTCTCTTTACATTTATTTTGTACTGTAGTAAAAAAAAAAGTTTTTTAAAAAGTGCAACATTATTTTTAATTTCAATCAGTATAAACAGTATAAAATATACTATACAAATTAATATATACTATATCTACCATATAAAATTTAAATGTAATATTTTGCATTATAGTAATGACATTTTTGCTTCATGGTAATGAGAATTTCTTAGTAAATGTTTTATTACCATGAAAAATACTTCCACAATGCAATACTATTAATAGACTTCCTTTCTGTTTATACAAATATAATTTTCTCAGTTTATAATTTCAAATATATTTTCCTCAACATTAAATGATCATCTCCGAAATAATATATACATACACGCATACATATACATATTTGTTTTTCAACATGGTAATAAGAATTTGTTAGGATATATGCTTAATTACCAGGAATATAATGTCACAATGTAATGATAATAATAATGATTAGGCTTCTTTTTTGCACAAATTAGAATTCATACAGAAAAATTGTTGTGCACAGTGTGCATACTATTTCTGCAGTATACAGAAGAATGCTAGGGTGAATGCAGCGCCTCTCTCTCTGAGTTAGTAACAGAAGTGTGCTAGCTGATAGTTGTGGGTCAGCTGTAGGGCCGCAGATGGCCAGTGGTTGCTGTAGCAATGGCAGGTGTTCTGTTACCACCTGTTGGCTTCCCATCTGCTTTACGGTGACTACAGGGTGTTCATCCAAATATGAACATTTGAGTAATTTTTATAAACATGCTTTATTAAAAAAACAAGATGCACAACATACTGGCGATATGGTGACATACTGGTGACAACATACAAGGCACTGATATATTTAAAGATCAGTCACTGCAAGTTTCTTTCAGTTGAAATAGCTCAGATTTACATTTTAGTCTGGGACTAGGTTTAAACCTTGTCTGTGAAACCGGGGGAGGATATTCCTTCAGGAAGTGCTAGTCATGTAATTGGAGATTAATCTTTTTGCGACAACAGGGGGCGCTACATTTGACCAGAAAAGTTGCTGTGCTTTAGTGATCCCTGTACAAAGCGCTCTTCAGCAGTGCAGTGTAGTTTGGAAGGGTTTATATAATCCTTCATGCCAGTGTGGAAAATCCTTGTCTTCCCTTACGTGAACCAATATGTCTGCAGAAATGTATCAGCTGTACTGCTGCTGTTCTGATCAGTGTTCGCAGATCTTCAGAGTGTTGACAGGTGAAGGTGTCATCAAGTGTCATGTGCTTCACAAATCCATCATATTTTATTGTACATGCCTATGATTGCAACATCCACCAAACTAAGCACAGCCGTTCAGCCTGTTCTGACAGTATTCTGGGGTTTCTAACTAATCAGACTCTCAGAATTCTCAGAACTGATGACCAAAATTCACCAAAATCCCATAGTTTTCCAGTAAAAATATCTATCTATCTATCTATCTATCTATCTATCTATCTATCTATCTATCTATCTATCTATCTATCTATCTATCTATCTATCTATCTATCTATCTATCTATCTATCTATCTATCGTCTATCTATCTATCTATCTATCTATCTATCTATCTATCTATCTATCTATCTAGTCCGTCCGTCTGTCCGTCCATCTATCCATCCTGTCAAACGATTAATTGCATCCAAAATAAACGTTTTTGTTTACCTAATATATGTGTGTGTACTGTTTATTTATTATGCATATATAAATACACACCCATACAGTATGTTTTTGAAAATATTTACATGTATATTTACATGTAATTGTTTGACAGCACTACTATCTATCCATCCATCCATGAATGAAACCTGTAAAATGTTCTCAGTTCCAGGTGTTTTAAGCTCAGTTTGTCTGGATAAACAGTTTTATACTTTTGTCTTGATGGCGTTTGTTTGTTTGTTTTGTTTGAGTGGTAGACCGTGTTCAGACTCAGGTTTCTGTGCTGTCATCGGGGTTTTTGTAGGGACACTGGTTAAACAGATGAGTCAGTGGAGGGTGATAAACACACATAAGGATGTTGTTCAACCTCTCTGACCTCGTCTTCCTGCTCACATGATGCTGCTGTCACTCTTCTGTCGTCCTGAGGTTTGCTCAGTCTTTTGTGTGCTGAGCTAAGACCAGCTTTAGTGTTTGCTAACAGGTGATTAAATCTAATTTGTTAGCTGGGATCTGTTTTAGATCCGTAGCCTTGCTGACTTCCTCATGGAGTCTTAGTTTTCTCATAACTGACCTGGATAAACACAAAGCTGTGTGAAATGAATACTTCAATTCGGCAAGGACAAATTAAACTGATCAAAAGTGACAGTAAAGACAGAGTTTAAATTCTCAAGACTGCTATTTTTTGCTTTTGAACTTTCTATTCATCAAAAATCCTGAAAACAGGCATTACAGTTTCCAGAAAATATGAAGAAATATTAAATATTTCTTAAACAGCAAAGCATCATATTAGAATGATTTTTGAAGAATCGTGTGACACTGAAGACTGATGCTGAAAATTCAGCTTTGCATCACAGGAATAAATTACATTCCCAAATATATTCAAATAGAAAACAGCTATTTCAAATTGTAATAATGTTTTAGTGGTTTTACTGCATTTTCGATCAAATAAAACAGCACTAGTGAGCATAAGAGACTTCTTTAAACAATAGAGTAATACTGAACTATTTTCTTGCTGTTTTAAATGTTGGTCATTAGTTGATGAGCCAGAACAGAAAGCCACACTTTGCTTCACTGTCGTGTCAACATGAACAATGGGGTCATTAACATTTCCTGTTCATCCACTCAGCAGTCGCTAGGCATGTTCCAGCTTCCCTCGTGTATTTAACAGAGCTGAGACTCCAGGTCAGAAAGGCTTAGGGTGAGAAACTGCACAAAGGTAGATCAGATCAGCAAGACGCTGCATGCAAACGCTCCTGTTTTTACAGGAATGATCTGCTGTAGTTGTATTCACCAAATGCCATCTCACTGTGGGAAGAGAAGCTTTGAACTCTGATGCTTCTCAAGCAAAAACGAGTGGTTGCACCCATCTAAAATCAGTTTCTGGATATGACCTACATTAGCGATGCAATCTGATTGGCTGCTGCTGATTTGAATTCAAACAAAATGTTGTGTTTTTTCAAATCCTGTTTTATGATTAATGCCTCCCTCTCCCAGATCCATCTTCAAAGTGAACCCTGTCTTACAAGACTATTAGCACATTTGACTTTAGTCATGTTAGAGATTTGACTCGAGTCATGTTAGGGTCAAGTTAGAGCAAAATCTGGCCTTTGAGACCATCTTTTTCAAGTGTGCTCAAGTGCTCAAGTGTGATTGCATTCAAGTTTTCTTGTATAGTAGTGATGTATTTAATGAGAATCACAAATCAGAAAATGTATTTAATAGTGATGCTAATGTCAGAATGCAGTACTCGAAGTATTTATAGCCGCTTAAGCATCGTTTAAAAATGACAAATATTACTGTGTTAGATAACATCACTTATTTTGATAATAGCATAAAGCTTTTCCTGTAACAAGGTCCTTTCCTGACAAGTAGCGGTTTAGGGTTTCATTGCTACATTTTTGTCACCTTTTATTGGGCCTGTAGCTTGATAGCTGAGCGTTCCAGCTGATAATAAATGATTGGCTGATTAAAGAAACAAATCAAAGATTAATTCAATCACAGATTGTCAAGCCCCTACATCTTTTTGTAGCAAAATATTAAGTTAAAATATTTTGAATATATTGCTTTTCATTTTAATTTTGAACAGTATATTATTGTATAACCCCAAATCCCAACAAAATGCTTGTGTTTTTTCTTTCAAATACCACTTGATTTGAAATGCAGTGAGATTTACACTTTTTTAAGTGTGGCTTTTTAAGTCATTTCCAGATGCTTTTGTGGCCATTGCATGTGAGGTGTGGAAGAGAAAGATATGCCACAGTATCTTACAGTCGTGTCCCTCTTTCAACAATCTGCCTGTATTTTTGTTTTCGTTTGGTCACCTGATAATGTAGTTATTTCTGTGGTTTAGCAAGACTTCTGTTTTTGGCCGGGGTGTCTTTGAAGGTTATCTGCCGAGATAAAGCGCTCACAGTCAACAGTCGCAGGACGGCACGCTTCAGTAACGCTCTTCCTGCGATGACCTTTCCCAGCTCAACTCATGAAGGACCTTTGAATCTGCTTTATGGTGGATCACTCGCAGCTCTTGAAGTAATGAATGGTTACTTCTCTGAAACAAAGGTCTCTCAGGGCAAAAACTGCTTGCCTCAGTGGTGCTTATGGTAAGTGGTAGACATGAGCAGCTGACTAATAGTTAACATGAGTTACAATCTAGCAGCAGAATTATAAATTGTCATGAGGAATTTCTAGCTTAGTTTACTTTAAAAATATTGAGAATTTAGTTTTTAGCAAGAATGCATTAAATTGACCAAAAGATTTCAAATAAATACTGTTCATCAAGGAATCCTGAAGAAAATGTGTAATAAAAACATTAACAGAAATATTAAGCAGTGCAACTGTTTTCAACATTCATAATAATAAGAAAGGTTTCAAATCAGCACATTAGGATGATTTGTGAAGCATCATGTGACACTGAAGACTGAAGTAATGAAACTGAAAATTCAGCTGTGACATCACAAATTCAATGTTAAATTCAGCCCCAAACTTTTAAACAGTATATGTAAATAAACTTGAGCTTGGTTGTCAGAAGAAGCTTAATGGGCAGGTGCGTCTCCTCTCAGACATGCATTATGAGGCCGTGATCCTGCTGAAACAAGCTTGTAATTGCTCTTGCTCAGGGCGATTTACTGCCTTATGACATTACAGCCTTACCGTTGAGATTTCAACATCAACGTGCTTATGTCTGAATTTCATTCATATAATCCATATTCATAGCCTACAGCATAGCTTTTTAGGTCGCAAAGTAAGTTCAAATAGTGCCTGTTCAGACTGTGAGATTTCGGACACACAGATGTGTACGGCTCTCCACTGAAATTTCGAGTTATATTTTTAAGACGGTGAATTGTACTCACATAACTCTAGAGAGTTCCAAAGCCGCAAAAATACACAAAACTACATACAGTTGCTTTAAATGTCAAAGTTTTGTACATATTATGTCAAGAAAAATTGATGTTTCTTGTGAAACATTCCACCACAATGCAATGTTCTGGGTGGTTGTTAGGGTGTTGCTATGTGGTTGCTAAGGGGTTCTGAAGGGTTTAAAACAAATGTAATCTTTAATATGAGCAGTAGTAGTAATGCTTGATGAGCAAATTGTACGTTTAAGCTGATATAGTTGACTGCAGACTTCTGTGGAATGTAATGAAAACTCCCTGGAGATGGATCAATTTTCCTGTTGACACAGTTGGAATCTTTATCATGTGAAATAGGTATGAGTATCTGGACAAACCGGCTTTGTCAGATTAGCGCTAGCAGGAAGTAGTCATGCCAATAATAATGTCTTTATATAACCAATGTGATTTGCTGTCATATGTTGGTATGCTGTTGACTTTCTTGTCGGCATGTTGAATTTTACAGATTCCAGTGAAGACCACAAACCGAACAGGATCTGGTTCCTGTACCTGCAGGCCAAGCCAAGAAAGGTTTGTGCAAGTGCAATCAGTGGATTTCAACCATTTACAATTATGTGATGAAAAACAACATTATAAACAAAATATACATGGGGTTGGTAAGATTTTGAATGTTTCTGAAAGAAGTCTCTGATGCTCACCAGCGCTGCATTTATTTGATCAAAAATACATTGAAAACTGAAATATTGTAAATAGTGCTGTCAAATGATTAATTGCATCCAAAATAAAAGTTTTTGTTCACATAATATATCTGTGTGTACTGTGTATATTTATTATGTGTATATAAATACACACACATACAATATATATTTTGAAAATATTTACATGGATTTATAATTTATAATATATATAAATACATTTAATACATAAACAACATATTTTTCTTAATTATATACATGCATGTGTGTGTATTTATATATATATATATATAATAAACATACACAGTACACACACATATTGTCAGTCCTCTGTCGTGTGTGTCATGTGTTCCCGCCTCTTGTGCCCATATTTGGTTTATTTCCTGTCCTTGTTTAATGTGATTATTAGTTTATTCTGTTCAGCTGTGTTTTAGTCATTATCCTGTGCATTTATGTTCCTGCCTGTTCAGTTTCGTGTCATCTGGTTTACTCGTTACTCCCTGGTGTTCCTGTCTGTGCCTACCTTGCCTTGTCTTGCCCTGCCTTGTTTTGGATTTATTAAAGGCTGTTATTTTGAGTTTATCCTCATCTCCGTGTTCCTCGTTCATCCTTGCTGTGTGCACCGTGACACATATTATGAAAACAAAGACTTTTATTTTGGATGCGATTAAACGTTTGACAGTACTAATTGTGAAATATTATAACAAATTAAAATACCTGTTAGCTGTTTAAATATATTCTAAAATGTAATTTATTCCTGTAATGCAAAGCTGAATTTTCAGCATCATTTCTCCAGTCTTCAGTGTCACATGATCCTTCAGAAATCAGTCTAATTTGCTGCTCAAGAAGCATTTCTGATTATTATCAGTGTTGAAAATGGTTGTGCTGCTTCATATTTATGAGGACACTGATGTACATTATTTTCAGAATTCTTCGATTAATATAAATTTCAAAAGAACAGCGTTTATTTGAAATATAACTATTTTGTAATATTTTAAATGTCTGTCACTTTGGGTCAGTTTAATGTTTCCCTGCTGAATAAAAGTTGGAGGGGGGTCTACACTTAAATACTGAAAAAATTCTCATTCTTTAACTTTTCACTCAAATATAATTCAATGAAACATCTTGTATTACATTAGAAAAGCTCACTAGTGTTCCCATGCTTTTGAATCCAATTGTTTAACTCACGAAAGGGCAATATTTCTCTGCCTGAACTCTTCTCTTGTTTTATTCATGAACAAAAATTCAAATTTTGCCCTTCATCATCAAAGCATGGACAGATAGTCCAGTGTACTGTCTCCAATACAGTAAAACCATTATTCAGAGCTCCCTGTGACTCACAACAAGCATAAGATTATGCCATACAGTGTGTCCACAATGTGCTGTATATGAGACATATGGATGATGACAGTAGCAGTCAGAAATGATGTCTTCAGGTCAACTGCAGATTAATCAGTTGTTTTTTGTGTTATACACATTTAGTCCCAGTCCCTGTAAAAAAAAAAAAAAAAAAAAAAGTTTACCTAACTCGAAAAAATAAGGCAACCTATCACAAACAACTTTTTAAGTTAATCAACTAGCAACTTTAGTTCATCTAATGAATAAAAGTCAGCCTATAGAGAGTTAAAAGATCTGTTAGAGCAACCAAAGATGATTTAACATTTAGCAATGCTTATCTTTTTTAACAATCCTCTTTCGTTTAGATTTGTTTATTTTCAAAGCCTGCTATATAACATGAGTGGTATTTGCCTAAAGGCAAACTTTTATGCTAATAACCAAATGTACTGAACAAAATTCAATGAGATGCACATATACAGTACCTCAGCACACGATTCTCAACCATGATGAGGATCAACAAATTTTAAATCAGTAAAAATATGAACTCTGATCCACGTGACAGCTAACCGACAGTGACAACAGCAGCAGCAACACAAATTAAGCCAGTAAAATTTAAAACAATGATAATATTTTAATAATAATTAACATATTTTCAAGCTGCAATGCATGCTGGGAACTTGTGCAATGTTGTTCAATGTAAAATTATTTGTTCAGATGACTCAATTTGAAAAGTTGGGAGAACATTTGGATATGTTGTGAACAAATACTTGAGTATGTAAGGTAAACAAAAGTACTTTTGCTAGCGACGTGTTTAGTGTATTTTTTGTTAAGTTCACACAAAAAATTTAACTGACTTCTCCTAAAAATTCTTTGTTCAGAACTTTTCAAAAGTTGGATTCTGTTTACATCAGACGTCTGAGATATAGGCTATAAAGCTCTGGAAAAGCTGTATTTGTGTGAATGTTCTCTGCGACTATAACAGCTTCAGCTGAGAGTTTAAAATATCCATTCAGTGCTTCGAACAAAGAAAATGCTGTTTGACTGTTGGCTTGTGTCTGTTTCCCTTTTACTGTATGTCATGGAAAAGTTATGATTCACACAGCCGACCGAGCCTCAGGGAGGCTGCTACCTTGGAAAGACAGGAAGACCCAAAAATATCTCACTGCTGGACAATAGAGACCAAAAAAAAAAAAAACCCAACAACAATGGTATCATTTAGAAGAGAGTTGAGAAGTATAATACAACACAGTTCTGTCTGATGTTTGTGAAGTGTTTGCTCTAAAACTGTTGCACAGCTAGTTAGGATCCTGCAAAGACCAGCCATTCGAGTATGTCTGCTTCCTGTGTCGTTTTTTCCTCTGTGATCATCTCCACACATCACTCATGTAAATGAATCAAACAATTTACCATTCAAATAAGACAGACATGCTTCACAAAAGCAGAACCACCATATCGAGAGATCACATGATGTTGTTTTTGTCCTAAACTCCATTTACTGTTGTGCAAATTAAACTATATGACTTAAACATTACTCATCAAGCAATTAAAAGTATTATTACTTGCTATCTACATTTTCCTGCAAGGTACTTTTTCTTGACTTTGGCCAAGTTACTAATAAACGATCTGCAGTAATAAAATCTACTGTAATTTGAATCTATCTTTGTGTCTTAATATCATTATCCATTCCACAGTGTGATGGGCGCCAAGTTGAGTACACTAGATTGTTTGTCTGTTGACACAATTGTTTGAAGCACAGCTTCCTCTGCTTGGTTTTGTATGGCAAGCCATGTTAACATTTATTAAAAAGTATCCCATTTATGTCATTTAATCCCTAAAACATTCTTCTGATATTTGTATACTTGTCTTCAAATGTGTGTATTTTATTTTTGATTGATCATTAGTTTATATAAGACTAATAATGTGTCAATATTATTATTAATGTGTATTTGTTCACTATTTAAAATATGCATTGCTAATATTTATTTAATTCTATTATGTTTTGTGCTGTTTTCATTTGTTTTATCTTATTTTTAGTTATAATAATATGCATAATAATAAGGATTGTTTTTTTATTAATAATAATGGTATTATTGTGTATTTGACAATTAAATAAACAACAATAATAATATTTTGAAATTTTATTCTTGTGTTTTTTCCTTTGTTTTAGCTTTTATTTTTTATATCAGCCCTGCCTTCTCACTAAGATAAAAGTTTTTGTCTTTTCCTCGCTCAGAGTTGCTCTCAGATTGGTCCTGAATCACCTTTAAGCTAAGACTCCTAGTTAGAAATTTTTAAGCTACATTAGGAGCTCTCTAAAAGGATTCTTAGAATCTTTAGGAATACGGGCCCTGGAGCTTAACACGCTCAAAACTGTGGAGATGATCGTGGACTTCAGGAGAAACCCCCTGCTCTCCCCCCACTCACCATCATGAACAGCACTGTGACTGCAGTGGAGTCATTCAGATTCCTGGGCACCACCGTCTCTCAGGACCTGAAGTGGGACATTCACATTGACTTTATTGTAAAAAAGGCCCAGCAGAGGTTGTACTTCCTTCGCCAGCTGAGGAAGTTCAACCTGCCACAGGAGCTACTGAAACAGTTCTACTCCGCCATTATTGAATCCGTCCTCTGCACGTTAATAACTGTCTGGTTCAGCTCAGCTACCAAATCTGACCTCAGAAGACTACGGAGGGTAGTCCGGACTGCTGAGCGAATCATTGTTCAACCCTCCCCACTCTCCAAGAACTGTACTCATCCAGAGTGAGCAAAAGGGCTGGTAAAATCACTCTGGACCCCTCACATCCAGCACACTCCCTCTTTGAACTGTTACCATCTGGTCGACGCTACAGAGCTCTGTGCACCAGAACGACCAGACACAGAAACAATTTCTTCCTTCAGGCAATCCATCTCATGAACACTCAACAATAAACGAGGAACACACAACTCTATTATACTTTTTTTTTTCACCATGCTTACTTATTTTTTATTTATTTTTTTCATTTCAAATTT
Source organism: Barbus barbus (assembly GCF_936440315.1). Lineage (NCBI taxonomy): Eukaryota > Metazoa > Chordata > Actinopteri > Cypriniformes > Cyprinidae > Barbus > Barbus barbus. The sequence continues at coordinate 27,203,169 of NC_136753.1, read as the reverse complement.
GCACATATCAGACCTGTACACACATAATTGTCTATATTATATATTGTGTTTTTGCTGTTTTGGTACATTGCCTATTTGGATATTTGTAGGGCTGTGCAATTAATCAAATTCGATTATCATGCATCATTATCATGAACTACGGCTCTGTGTAGTAATTCCCGCTCCATTTGAAAGCAGATGATGGTGATTAACTACTAATAAAGAAACCGGCTTTACTGACTAGATGCGCATGATAATCGAATTCGATTAATTGCACAGGCCTAGAGATTTGTATATTATTCTTTTATTATCTGTGTCCTGTCCTGTTGCACTGTGGAGCTTCTGTCACTAAAACAAATTCCTCGTATGTGTAAGCATATTTGGCCAATAAAGCTCATTCTGATTCTGATTATGTTAACATGGCCTGCCATAGGTTTCTTTCCACATGACGCCAGAGGAGGCGGAGCAGCTGGATGAACGGGGCAGGTGAGCGCGCAGGTGGAGTGCAGTGTTGAGTTTCCCAGCAGCTCACAACAAAACTCGGAGAGGCCTCTGGGAATAACGCACTCCAACTACCATGACATAAAACAAGGTCAGCTTTGGAATACACCTGCTTTAATAACTGAATGCTTGTTTGAGCTTTTGTAAAACTCCGATTACTTGGACAAACGTCAGTCGTGGAAATGATCAGTTCAGAGGTTTTGCGTCCGACGCCGAACCCTGCGCGTAAAGCGCTCGGAAAGCTCGCCAACAGGCTGGAGGAGGTGAAGAACCCCTGGAGACAAGGAACAACGTCGCTCGAGTTCAGCCACAACGAAACCGCTCGGCTCGCCACCGACGCGCTCCTGGAGCACGGAGAGAAGGAGTACAAAAAGGTCTTGCAGGACGAAAGAGAAGTCAACTTTCTTTCCTCCCTGGAAATACGCTATATCGCCGAGAATGTAGCCAAAAGTGGCGTCGAGGAGAGCAGTACTAATGGAGTGGACCTAGAGGAAGAGGACACGGTGTCCGAGCTCACTTCAGGGACGTATTTCCCCATGATGTCCGACGTAGAGCCGCCACTGTTGGAGCTGGGCTGGCCAGAGGTTTCCAACCGATTTGGACCCACAGAAGCGCAGATACACTTCCAGAGGGACAAGTCGCAAAATGTCAAAGATCTCATTCGATCTCTTATTAGGAAAGCCAAGAAGGTAAGAACAACACTCGAACCGTAGAAAAACGTGCTAAACATTTGACTAATGCTGTTTCCTTGTGGTTTACAAATATGTTTTCCATGAAACTTGCATTTCTGCGGCTGCTTTGTATGTGACCTGTGACGTCACGTAAACAAGATACATTTTTAACATCTTTCAGACTGGTTCATTTGGACAGCCTGGATTCTTTTGAAGTGCCTTTGTTCAGCTATAACCTTTGTGCACCACAAATTCCACCACAGACTCCTAAAAATGAATTTTGCCACACATGAAATACAAAACAATGAGCACAAAAAGACTTTCCAAATGAAACTTTTAACAAAACAAAGCTTGTTTTAAGTAAATTCACTTCAATTAGTTACATTCAGACATTTAATAAGTGTGACTTAAATGTCCCAAAAGTTTTGCTGTCACTAAATTTAGGTGAGATCAGTCTTGGAGAATTTGATATTGCATAAAAAATACATTAAACATTCCAAGCATCTAAATTGCTTGATAATTATCATGCAATGATCCCCTGAAAGCAATAAAGTAATTAGTGATGAATGTTTACAGTTTGTGGGTTTATTTATTTTTTTACACCACAGGTTATCGCTGTAGTCATGGATATTTTTACAGATGTTGACTTGTTCTGTGACCTAATGGAGGCCTCCAACAAGCGCCGGGTTCCAGTGTATATTGTACTGGACGAGAAGAATCTCGGCTATTTTTTGAACATGTGCTCAGAACTGGACGTCCAGAATTCACACTTGAGTGTAAGTCAGACGCTGACGCTTTCATAAAAATGGTGTGGTCCAGCTCACGAGTTCTTATCCTTGTCTTAAGAAAGTGTTCAATACGTTGGGTGTTCTCAGATTTGTATATGAATACATCTGTCAGTCAACAGCAAAACATAAGTCTTACGTAAGTTTCCTTAAGTCTGTTTGGTCATTTACATCAAATGTCAAGATGAATGAGCACACATTTCAAAAGCATTTTTGTCAAAACAAAACCGCTTTTTATTCTGTTGCTATTATTAATACATGTGTACCAGTCCAGATTCTAATTGCATTCAAAATATACTCTGTGTTTTTAACATTTATTTAATGCTGCTTTGTTTCAGAATATGCGGATAAGAAGTGTGTGTGGAGACACGTATTGCACCAAAAGTGGGAAAAAATTCACAGGTCAGGTTCAAGAAAAATTCATGATCATTGACTGTGAGGAAGTCATAGCTGGATCATATAGGTATGCTAATTCTGTTGTTTATGCATTGTGTAATTTAGTTTTGAGAATCCTGTTATGTAATCATAATTGTTTACCAAAATTGCATAATTACTGGAGTTATGGAGTAATCTTAGTCTTATTTAATGAGATCCTTTAAATGATGAAGAATCATTTTACTTAAATGATGAGCAGGTTTAACCACAGTGTTAAAATGATGTTGACTGGTTACAAAGTTAAATCTATAAAGGGCTGATTTGATAAAAGGTACATGAATTAACAGCAGTAATCTTTATAAACTGATAGTTTAGTACATGGCAGTGCCAGACCACTGTTTTTATTTAATTTAATTTTATTTTATTTCATGCTGTACTTGCTAACCAGTATGTTTGTGTAGCTTGTCACACCAAGTTTTTTCTAAGCTAGAAGCAACACATTTTTGACAGGAGAAATTCAGTTGCTTTAAATTATTCATGTTGAAATAGCCATCAGTCCAGGCTTATCTCATGCCACTCATATCACTCTGTATTATGTAAATCATTTTAGCGCATGGCAGCGTTTTGGCAGGAAGATGACGGGACATGCACCTCGTGCGCTCCAGCAGACATCTGTTGACTTGAGCAGCTTAGCAATGAAAACATGATGATTCTGCATTTCTGAGCATTAGCATTAGCCTCAGCGCCGTCGTGGCTGTCAGCTTTCAAGCCTCAGTGGCTAATTTGACGGATTTGTTTAGTTAAACTGATGAATTATGCAGGCACTATGTTGATTTTTAACAATTATGCTTGTTAAGACCCAACAAACGATCTCAGTCTTACAAGCTAATCTGCTCCTCAGTTATGATTATTAGGAGTGATTAGGAGGAATGAGTTTGTGAAGGAGTTGTCTTGTTATTTCAGAGTTAGTGCGACTGATAGCAGCCCGTGGATAAATTCATGCGTGTTAGCACACAGTAGTGTGGATAGTGGGTGAGGCCACACTCATGTGTTAAAGCCGGCTTTGCCCACATAATAGACAACAGGGAGTTTTGTTTGAGTAGAAGTCCATACAGTTCAAAGGGAAATTGATTGCAAACGTATTACTAACAATATAAGATTAGAATTTTTAGATCTTTTTCACCAGGAAGGAAATGATTAACTGAGATTGCATGCTGGGATACAGTTTTCCGTCTTTTGTGCTCTTTATCAACAGTTTATTGAACTTTGATAAAGTTTTAAAATTCTGGAGGTTTTCTTGAGTATCATATTTAATACATCAGGCATTTATGGCTTATGATATAGAAGGAAATGTATCTCATATTTAAAGAGGAAAAAATATAAAATTGCTGTAAAATTTATTCATGTTTACTTTAAAAAAAAAATCATTAGATTTCACAGGAAAAAGACCCCAACCTAAAGGTAGAATTTTTATAATGGTACTAAAAGGCTTTTTACTTGCTAAAAAAGTATGAACTATCAATCAGGCAACAGAGGGCATGTGTACAACAGGTTTTTGATCATGTTGTTCATTTACAAGCCCTAGAAATTCATATGTCACTGTAGACTTTATAGGGTTAACCTACAAACCGGAAAAGACAGTGATGATCTAATGTAAAGCTTATCACATGCTCTTTTACTTCTATATTATGCAAGACATTTGAGTAATGCCATAAACAGATGGTTAGCTTGAACTTAGGTAAACACTTGTTAGCATAAGTCACCTGAACCATCCATAAAACTGGCAGGACAGAATCTTTGAACCTCATTTATGAAACCCGAGAAGAATGAATTTCTATGCAACGGTTTATGCAAGAATGGTTTTCAGAAACTTGTTCTGCTCATGTTTCATGAAGTAATCCATTTGTATTGATGTGACATTTTATATGTCAAACTGTCTGTAAACCTTGGAATTTTTTCCAAGAAAAATGAAATGAAACAGAATAAATTTCTGTGCAACAATGCAATGATTTATGCAAGAATGGTTTTATGATCGATTATACAAAAACTTGTTCTGCTCATATTTCATTAATGATTCCTTTTTTTTTTACAGATGGGATATTTTTAAGAATCTTATTTTCTTGTAAATTATGCAATTTTCCATGAAATGCTTCAAAAATTTCATGGAATTTTTTTTTTTTTTTTTTTTAAAGTCATTCTCTCTCTTCTTCCCTCTAGTTTTACATGGCTTTCAGGCATGGTTCACAGTAACATGCTAATGCACTTCTCCGGCCACATTACGGACTGCTTTGATCGCGAATTCCGCTGCATGTATGCAGATTCCCAAATAATAGACCGTTTCTACAATCCAGATGATGAAGGGCTGCCCAGTTACTCTTACCACATGCCGGTACCAAACTTTGGCTTGGACTTTCTTGCAGACTACGGCAGCAGGGAGCGAGTGTATTCTGAGCACTCCAGTAGCCAATCCAGTGACAGCGTTTCCAGCATCAAAGCAGCTCCTCCAGGCATGAAACCTAGTAAAGTCACGGCAGACAAGAAGAAACCTGAAAATTCTCAAAAGCCACCTGACAGGAAGGGCGTCACGAGTCCGGGGGTTCAAAAGCCTTCAGGACCCCTCATTAGAAGAGGTTCTCCGAGTGGGAGTCAGGCGGTCGAGCGCACTTCCTTAGGTCAAACCGCTGGCGTGGAATGGTCCAAAATAGGAGCGAAGGATTACCTACACTCAAACATTCCCGGACAGACATCCAAAATCCAGACTTTAGGTCTCTACAGTTCTCCAAAACCTCCATCACCACCTCAACAGTCTCCAACTGACAACAAGATCACCTCCAAATATCGACTTCCCACCCCGTTCATTAGTAAGTTCACTGATTTGTTCAGCTCCAAAGAGAAGGACTCCCACTTGTTCCGGAAGATTCCTACTCATTCCTCTCCGTTTGGCGGGCCAGATCTTTCTCAGAACGAACCAGAGAGTAAGCAAGGTCCTCCTCCACCAGGACCCATGCCAACGGACAGTATGGGGCCGGAGAAAGGGATACATAGGCGGGATGAGAAACGCATGACGTTGGGTCACAGCAAATTGGACCTTGTCAACCAGTATAACAAGTTAAACAAATCCAAACAGGTATACAGTCGCTTTGAGCTAAAGAACAACATACCTCAGTAATGCCGGGCCGGACTGAGTATTCTTTCTGGTTGACTCTTGTACATAGTATGACTGTGCAAAGGGATGACAGTTTTGCTCTTTTTTTTTTTTTTTTCTACACGAGACAAAAAAATCTACCAAGGTTGAGAGGCGAGGAGTGTTTTTTGTGCATTTGTCTTTGTAATAAAAAAAAAAAAAATGCTTTGTACTAATGCTGTCTGCAAGTTCTTCTGGGAAGTTTAGGAAATCATATTTACGACATGTGTTCAAGTGATTTTGTTTGAGATGCATTTTTAAAAACAAGAAGCAATAGTGATTGAGCAACAGCATAAAGAGTAAATTGATTACTTATTTACATTTAAAACGTATTAATTATACACTTGTGTTATTCATAATATACCCACCTGTATAAAACATTTTTATATATATATAATATTGTGTTAATGTTAATTATCAGTATTTTCTTTTTTCACCGAAAATTAGAAGGGTTTGGTTTCGCAGGTCTGTTGGGTTATAAAACAAACCAATTTATTGGATTTTTTAAAATATATTTTTATTATTTGTTTGGACAAGTCATCTAACATAACACACAGTACATGAAATATTTTCAAAATGAGCTTTTCCTCACATTTTCCCAAACAACATTTTCCATAACCAAGACATATAATTATGATTATTTTTTTATTTTTAATTTGCATGGCTCTAAATTCAGAAAGTCTGCTTAAAGAAAATATCAAGTTTCCCCACTGCTGTGGCTCATGTTGTAAATATGATCATTCTTGCATGATTTGAAGGCAGCGTTAGTACTTTGTACATAATGCTTTCAGTTGTGTATAAAACCTAGTGTACATACAAACCATTCCTTCATGGGGCATTTTTGTACTTTTGATGCTTTTGTTTTTTTTCTATCCACCACTATAGCTGACAAAGCAGATGGTGTTGATTTAAATGTAGCCACTCTGTCTGCCGCTGAGTATTACCCTTGGGTTGCATGATTGAGGAGGTTACGCGTATAGTCTTGCAAACGTTCTCATGTGTTCGTACTAAAATGTGATTCTCGTGTCACTGAAGACATGCATTAAGAGACTCTAAAATGCACTTTGGGTAACATTACAATTAGCTGCTTAACTATAAAGTACTGTATTAATTCAGTGAAGCCTAGACTCACCGCATCTCACGGTGGACTGATGCAATAGTAGCTAATTGCAAGGAATACATTATTATTATTTTTATTAAACAGGTAAGCTTTTCCACCTTTTGTTATTTACCAGTGCTAATGAAGTGAACTTGTGTGTAGAAGTGTTTGCGACAGCCTACATTGAATGCTAATTAGCATTTGATGGATTTGTTGTCTCTTTATGTTTGACTTGACTACAGATCTATAGATAATCTCTACTGCATTCTTAATCTAGAAGCTTTTAGGAGATACTGTGAATAGGTGAGCTTGAAAAGAAGATGCACTCTTCAGAAGTTTTCTTGTAGGACTGATTCAGAATCAACTTCGTTCACCAAATACCTTCATAAAGTGGCTGAGAAACCGGAGATCTAGAATAAAGGTTCAGCAGCTATAAAGTAAAAGTGCTGATCTGAGATCAGGTTTGACCTTTTATATACACAGTTTAATTATTTAAAATATTTGATCATGATTACAGATTACAGGTAAAGTGCTAACTTTTGTAACACAAGCCAATAACTGCCGATCCACCTGCTGAACACCTCTTGGAAGGCCTTGAGCATACTAGTGCTTTACTAGTAACCCAGTTAGTGCCTACAACATTTATTATATTTGCTCACCTTCTTGTTAGTGTGCTTTTGCCTTCCGTTGACTTGCTTTTTGTTGTTTGCTTTTTTTATTTGTTGTTCGCTTTTGTATGTGCATATGAAAATCAAACATTATACAATGTGATCTATTAGCATAAATGTTTTGGGAGTTCTAGATGTGTAACATACTTTTACAATTGCAGATCTTGACATGTTTTTCATGTGACTTGCAGAACTTTTCCAACAGTGTTACCAAAGACTACCATAAATCAATAAAGTTTATGTTTCTGTTTTACAAGTCAGATTTTGTAAGCGTAGTAACAGCATGTTTTATAGAGGGAATAAGTCAAATGTTTTGAAATTCATATTTGGGGAGTTGCTGACTAAAAATAGCAACATTACTAACTTTTCAGTCATGCAAGTAATGTAGCATAACATGGAGGCCTGATTCCTTTCAGTAAATTGTTTAGGTTGGGAATTTTTCTTTAATGAATTATAATTTCAATAGTGTTTACAAACTTAATTTTACTGGTGCTTTTTGTTCCAAAATCAATGTTTAGTTAAGTAGTTTATAAATGTTTTTATTAGTTGCATTTAGTGAAAATGTGTTAAATGCTGTCACCCTACCTGACACCCTTATTATTTTTATGGTAGAAAACTGATCAAATCTAGTGTTTTTCTAAAAGAAAAAGTCCCCTAAATATAGATTTAATGTCATTTACTGTTTATGTTAGTACTTGAATATCTTAACTAACTAATTTTTCAAAAGAGTTGCTTTACTAAAAAGGTTTTCACTTAAAAATTGTTAGTAAATTTCACAAATAATTAGGCTACAAAGAAATGGCAAGTAACACATTGAATTAAACGTGAAATTTTGAGATAGAAAAACTTATTTTTTAAAATAATAAAGCTATTTATTTTAAAACTCGTATTTTGTTTTACATTGTATTCTAATAATCTATTTTATTTACAACTTAAAAAAATCTGTAACACTTTAGGTTGGAGACCAGTTCTCACTATTAACAAGTTGCTTATTAGCATGATTATACTAGCTTATTGGCTGTTTATTAGTGATTATTAAGCACATATGTGACCCTGGACCACAAAACAAGTCATAAGGGTCAGTTTTTTAAAATTGAGATTTATACATCATATGAGAGCTGAATAAATAAGCTTTGTTAGGATATGACAATATTTGGCTATTTGAAAATCTGGAATCTGAGGGTGCAAAAAATCTAAATATTGAGAAAATCACCTGTGAAGTTGTCCAAATGAAGTTCTTAGCAATGCATATTACTAATCAAAAATCAATTTTTGATATATTTACAGTAGGAAATGTACTAAATATCTTCGTGGAACATGATCTTTACTTAATATCCTAATGATGTTTGGCATAAAACAATAACTTTGACCCATGCAATGTATTTTTGGCTATTGCTACAAATATTCCCCAGCGACTTCAGACTGGTTTTGTAATCCAGGGTCACATATTAATGCCTTATTCTGCAAGACAATATTTTAGAGCCTGCCTTATACCTAAACTTAAGTACCTTGCTAACTGTTAATAAGCAGCAAATTAAGAGTTTATTGAGAGAAAAGTCATAGTGAAAATTGTTCCCCAAACTAAAGTGTGACGAGAAAATAATTTTCTACAGTGTAGTTTGACAAGCAGCAGTTTCAAAGTAGTTGAGGACAGTCGCCTGTCAGTGGCACGTACGTGAAAGACCTTGCCTGACCAGAATGTCCTCATTCCTGGTTAACACGAACTGAATACAGTAGTGCAGTTTTCTGCATGATCCTCTGCAGAAACACTTTACGTTTACAATCTACGTTCTTATCGTGACCTATCATGAGTTATGGTAATCTTCACCTGCCATCAGGCTATATGAATGCAGCTGACCCCTCATCTTCCTCCGTCACTGTAAACCATTAGGCCAAATTACAAGTCATTTCATGCTGGAATGATGGATTTAGATAATTATAGGTTCCCATTGCTACAGAAACTGAAAGATGTCAAGCTTATCAGGAAGTTATGTGTTCCTTGAGAAATGTATGTGTTTTCAAAGTGCCTCTTTTGGTGAAACTATGAAGGGTTTGTGGGCTCCAAATACTCATTATGGGTTTGTGGGCTCCATTCAGCTTGTTGGCTCCAAATACAAGGGTTTTTGTTTTTAGTAGAAAGCATGTGGACACAAACCATAGTTGTATTATTAGGTTTAAGTATCTAAATACTATTTATGTGTTTTTGTAGTAGGAAGCGGTGTCTAAATGTGTCTTTGTTTCATACAGAAGTTTGCAGGATGGACTGGATTTGCATGCTTCAAACTGCTGACCTGCTTTGTTGTCTGTTAGTGTGCCGGAGAGAGTAACTTTACCCTCATGGTCTTGTTTCAGCTCGGGCCCACATCATTAACCATTCTCAAAGTCAAAGAGACGGAGATGAGAGTGCTCATGTAGCGTTACAGCAACCTTCTAACCGCTAACTTACCTGAGAGGACTCCTGAACTGCATGTTGTGAATCATGTGCTGAAATTAAATAGGATTATTTCTCTGTTGCGTTGGTTTGCATTTCGAATATTTCCTTGTGAAAATGTTCCTATTATGAAAAGCTTTTCACAGCTTTTTATGTGAGCGAACTTGTAGTTTCCCAGGAACCCGACCCTATTTACTTTCAAATTCATGTTCCTGCTTTTATTGTGAGCAAATCATTGGTGCGTGTTATTCCAAAGAAAAGCATATCTTCATGATCTTTAATCAAAAATCATTTAAAACCTTCTTCATAACCACACATGGGTTATTGGTTAATGATCCAATCAGTATAATGGATAATGTTTTAAAATGTATTTAATGGATGGGTTTATTTGCCATTTCATTCAGGTCTCACCCCAACAATATTTTTTTTTCCTGTTAAATATCCTATTTCTGAAAAACATTTGGTTATGGAAGCAAAATGTGTTGCATAAAGCAATTTACGTCAACTGATTTTTATCCATTGCAGTAATGGCTTGGATTATGAATATTGAGTCTGCATGAGGAGGGTGAGTATTTTTTCCTAGGAATCAGGCCATGTTTACATAAGTCTCCGCCTGTTGGGAACCCAAATGTTCATCAGAACGTGGAGGGCGAAGATCAAGTTCACCCATGAGAGCAACTCGACACATCCCATTGGTAATGCTTTTTTCAAATCTTTTGTTACTTGCTATTATTGCCATAACCTGTATTAGTGTTAAGCAGCATTAACGCGGTAGTGTGCAATTTCCTGACCTATTCACTCTTGAAATTACAGGTTCTTTATTGGCATTTATGGCTCCATGAAGAGCTTTTAACATTGGAATCTTTCCACTCCACAGATGGTCCTTTATAATGGGAAAAGCTTCTTCAGATTATTAAAATGGGTTACACTTTATTTTGATAGTCCACTTTAGATATTATACAAACTATAAGCAACTTTGTAACTACATTTCAACTACATGTCAACTAATTCTCATTCATTTGCAACTACATGTCCACGAACTCTCAGAGTAGACTGTTAGGGTTAGTAGAATAAGTTGACATATACTTGCAAAGTTTCTGATAGTCAGTATGTTGTATGTTGTGGACCCATCAAAATAAAGTGTTAGAACATATTAAGCAGACAGTCTACTGATACTCTAATGACAGCTAGTTGACATGTAGTTGCAAAGTTACTTACGGTTAGTAGAATGTCTAAAGTGGACTATCTAAGTGTTACCTTAAAATGTTCTTTACACTGATTCTTTTTAGAACTTCTCATCAAAGGTTTCCTCAAAATGTTGCTTCTATGGCATCACTGTGAAAATCCTCTTTGGAACTTTAATCTTTAATAAGGACCCATCTCAGGGAGTCATCAGTGGACTTGAACTTGAAAAATGGTGTGTACTGATGTCTTTGCGTGGTTGAAAAAAGATACCCTCTTATGTTCATTCAAGTTTATTTTGCACTATAACTAGTAAAGAGGAAGAGATGATCGCTTCACATATCGCTTTAACTGAGGCGCTACAGCGATTTGTCACGACACATTGAGCCACAAAATGCTGTTTTTTTTTTTTAATTTCTTACTAAATGACAAAATTTGAAAGCTGAGACTTTCATAGCTAAAGTAACCTGCTCTATCTTGTCTGTGTGATGTATTTGTCACTGTGTGGGAACATGACGTGTGGAGTGAGAGTGCCATGACTTGTTAGACATAGCAACAGTAACAAAGGGGACGGGTCATTGCGAAGGGTCAATTTGGAACTAAAAAAAAAATTAACTAAAATTAAAATTTTGCTCAAAACTATCAGTTTCATTGGTTAGACAAACGGACAATTTCGCACCAAATTTGCGCCATTGGTTGAGCCAGTTCTGTTTCAATTCTAGTAGTCTCTGCAAATGAACCTTTAATTTTGTTTTGTTTTTTATATTAATGAAATGTTCAAGCTTTAAATTACTGTAAACTATTGGAAAGCTTTCAGAAAGTCTATATTACCATTAACAGTAGTCTGAAATAATATCTAAGCTGTTTAACTATTGGTTAACATTGTCTTCTCTACTATGTCAGAAGAATCATTTTAGAAGCAGAACACTTTGCAACAACACCTGTAACATTAATTAAAGTAAATGGTGTCCATTTTAATTTCTTGTTAACATCCTTTTCTGTAACTTGAGGACTGTGTTCCAGGCAGATTCAGTTTTGATTCGGTTTGACCTTTAAGATCTGAATACAGCAAAGATACTTTTTATGAGTGTAGATGGACTGGTTTCAATCTTCTGACTGGTTTGTGTTTTTGTTGTGTAAATCCATCACTGCGTCATACCGAGCCACGTTGATGATGTGTCAAGAGGTATTTTGCTATTGCTTTCTTTGTCAGATCTCCTTTCTTACTCGGAACTCAGAAACAACAAATAGTTTTACTCTATTTTAGGGTGGTATGATTTCCTTACTACCTTTAACCACACAAAGTTTTCTAACCCAAAGATGTTTGACGTGTTCAATAAGAGATTGACACTGGTATTTTCAATAAGTTGACTGAATGTTGCTATAGTTTAAAGGTAAAAGGAGGGATTGCTTTCATTTTTACATCACGTTATAAGATTATTAATTATTTTATACTGCATATAGCTTCATTATTTTATTTTATTTTATTTTATCCAAGTCAAAAGTTTGGACACATTTGACTCTAAGAGTGGCTTAAATTAAATTAAAATCAAAATGCATGTTTTGTATGGTCTTTAAACCCTTTTGGTCTCAGTGCTTACATTAATTTATAAATACAATATTAATAGCAATGATTAAGTAGGTGCTTCATAACTCTTGATTGGTAGGGCATATAAACACTTTTTTGTCTTGATGCTCCCTCCCAGTATTGACTAGCATCAATGGCAAATGCCTTTTTTTCCCCCAAGGCTCCTCTTTAACAATCATCAAAGCCACAGGAGACCGGGTGAGTCAAAGCCTGCCAGTTTTTTTCTGACGGGTACATCCACTTCTCTAATATGTCTGGTTACAGGCAGTGCACTTCAAAAGATGTCTGAGTCCTCTGAAATGTTACTGGGGAAAAGTTTTGTTTGTTTTTTGCAGTCTTATTCAAAAATGTGATGCGATATGGAACAAGTTGATGACATTGTAAGGTGTTTTTGGCTGAAGTATGTGGCTGAGCCTGTGCCAGATATCTGAGTGTTTGAACAGTGGGCCGCTGTCTGAGAGAGAGAGAAAGAGACAGAGCTAAAGAGTGCTAATGCGCTCTTGTCAGCAAACTGTAGAGCGAGAACTGGTACAGTCCCACAGTACATGAGAGCGTTCATTCATTTATGCTTCATATGTGCCAAGATGATTCATTTGCTCTGAGAATAAATGTTCTGTCATGTTCCAACGCTTTTGTATCATTTGAATAATACACAGTGATATTTGACTCGCATTGGGCGGTTACTTACTGTCCTTACTGTCTAATAAAGTTATTTATTTATTATTTATTTATTTATTTATTTATTAGTTCAAGTAGAGAAGTGACTCTCACAAAATCTTCTTTCTTTGTTTTGTTGTAATGTGACAAAATCGTTAACTATTAGATAAAAAAACCAAAACATATTTATAATGGAAACATTATTGTGCTGTTTTCAATTTGTTGATATATATCTCACAAAAAATACTTCCATTTTATATATTAAAATTGTTCCATTTCCTGTGTCTTTTCTAAATATGAGCCGGATGTGTTTTTGTGTGATTCATCCAATCCAGAGAGATATATAGCAGTTGGTGGTTTACTTTAGATAATATGCCACAGGCACTGTTTAATCTGTGCTGAAAGCTGAGGTGGGGCTCAAACTGTGGCTGTGCTGCTCTGGCATGTTTAAGTCTTAAACCTATATGTCACAGTCAGTTTGTTGAGCTGAATCCATGACAGCCAGAATAAGAAACACGTTATAGATGAACTTGGTGCTCGCGATGCCATAAAAATCTAAATTGTTTCCACTTATATGAGTCTCTTATGTAGGCTATGCTATGACATTTATACCCACTTGAACAGAGGTGGCACTGTTGCCTTATGGAAAGCGAAGTTGTCCTCAGCATCCTATCTTGGCTTGTTTTATCTCGCATTTGCGTCAAAAATATAATTTAATATGACTGAATCGTCCTTTATCTTACATAAACTACTCTTTCTTCAAAGAAAAATGTCTTGAGGTAGTTCAAAAAAAAAAAAGCCAATGTATTTTTTTTTTATTATTATTTATTTAATGCTTAGAATTGGTCTTTACAAAAGCTTTATTTGAATGCATTAAGCCCATATTTGATTTGGCTGCGATTGCTCATGGATGCATCCTTCACTCACAACAGCAGTGTAGCGGGCTACAGGGTCCCCTGGTGGTGAAACATACGATTGCAGCATTGAAACTTTGAGAAAGTTCACACAAAAAACAACCTGTCATCATTTACTCACCCTCAAGTTGTTCTAAACGTGTATAATTTCCTTTCTTCTGCTGACAACAAAAGAGGATATTGTGACGAATGATAACCAGAGTCGCTGGTAGCCACTGACTTTCCATAGGGACCAGAAACTGTTTTACAAGGGTGAGTAAATCATGACAGAATTTTATTTTTTGGATGAACTATCCATTTAAGGAATCAACAGCCTAATTTGAGTTTTAAAGAAAATTACTTCTCAGCATATTAGAATGATTTCTGAAGGGTCATGTGACACTGAAGACTGGAGTAATGATGCTGAAAATTCAGCTTTGCATTAGGAATAAATTACATTTTTATAATATATTCAAAGAAAACAGTTATTTTAAATGGGAGAAAGCCAAAGGAAGAGAGAGAGAGAGAGTTTTAAATATTTATAAATATTTTAAATATTTCACAATACTAATGTTTTTACTGATTACTGTGTGAAATAAATGCAGGTTTAGTAAGGAAAGGAGACTTTTTTTTTACTTTCAGAAAATCTTACTGACCCCAAACTTTTGAACATAGTATGCTAAACCATTTTTAGCATTCAACAATAAACAATAGCATATTTATAAGTTTCCATTAACCTAGAAATGCTGCAGGGGGGAAAAGTTGTTCATTGTTAGTTAATAATGGCCAGTGCTTTAATTAATGTAAACGAGTTCATTTCAAGAATGTTGATAAAAAGCCAATCTGTCTGTGTAGATTCATCACTAAACCATCCAGGTGTTTAAAACTTTCCAAAACATGTACTTTTTATTAAAATCACTGGACTATAAAAAGCTTAACAAGACGTTTCGGTGTCTATCCAAACACCTTCATCAGTTGTAAAAACAGGCAAATATAGCCACAAAACTCACATGATCAACAGACCTATAGAGGTCATATGACTACTAGATTAAAAAGCCAAGAGACTCTGACATTTAAGACTTATTCACCTGCATATTTCGTAGAAATATGCACACTCTTATGGGAACATACGGGATCAGTGGATAAGGTTAGTTTTCCCAGAGCTCCTCCGAAGCGGTTGATGGCTTAGTTTCCTGCAGAAAGGCACAGTTGTAAAGCAGGATTAGGTAGGATTGTAGCATATGTGCACACCAGCAGTCTTGAGACAATTTAGCGTTAACATTGCCAAGGAAGTGTATTGGAGACTTTCTTCATTTAAAGGTGGATTGCAAGCAACCTCTGATTTATCTGGAACAATAAGCATCATAAGACTGACAGATCTGCTGATGATGGACAGCTTTGTGGCTCCCAATGACCTTTAAGGGCCCAAAAGCAAAACAGGAAGAGAAGATGGGCTTGATTAGTTTTCACTCCGAATGTTTTGGAACATGAAATCAGCTTAATGTCTCCCAGACCAAAGATGACTCACCAATATACACACCAAATGCATTTAACTGCTCAACCAAGGCCAGGTTCGTCATCGCAGAAACATTGTTAAGTGTTTGAAGTGCATCCGGACGCAGGGGTCCTGAATCAGTTGATTGATCCCATTTGGCTTGTTGAGTCATGTCTCTCATTACATACACACGCCATTGGGCTGGAATATGTAATGAGCGGTCGCATTTTCCTTGAAACGGTTATAAAAAAGGTAATACGCATTTCTGAATGCCTTCTAGTTGATTCTTTCTGTTTTATGCTTTCACGACTGCTCCTGAATCTACGTTATATGTTTAACTGCCCTTTCAGCATAATGGTGACCTTTCTTAAATGTTAGCAGCGATACCAGCCCCAAGCTTTTGTTTATTTCTGAATGCTTCGGTATCAAGAAAGGCATGCCAATGAGGCATGCTAATAATGCGTTTGTTTTGGAAAGCTTTCCATTTTTAAAAGTTAAATGCATCATCGTTGTTCAGTGTCGCTATTGTTAACTAGTTTTAAAGCTTAAACTATTAACAATCATTTTCAGTAATTCAAATAAACCTGAAACAAATGAATGAATAAATATTAATAATAAAAATGACAAAAAAAGGAAATTATTAAAACGAAAACGAAAATGACAATTAAAAATGAATGATTTATTTATATACTATCATAGCTAGTAAACAAATACTAAAGTAGTATATATAATACTAAGTTGAATTTGAAGTTGAATTCGCTTTTTGGAAGATATTTTTGGCTTTATTATCTATACATTGTGAACAAATACTGTATCTTATAAGCCAAACATTATGCTATAATATAATATAATTACTGTCAAACGATTAATTGCGATGTGTATATTTATTATCTATATATAAGTACACACATACAGTATATATTTTGAAAACATTTACATGTATTTCCATGTCTATATTTATATTTATAGAATGTATATTATAAATAAATATATTTAATACATAAACATAACATATTTTTTTGAAATATATACATGTGTGTGTGTGTATTTATATATGCATAATATATAAATACACAGCACACATACATATATTATGTAACCAAAACTTTTGGATGCGATTAATCATTTGACAGCACTAACTATAATATAATATAATATAATATAATAAGCAAGTGGACACATTTTCGTGACTACCAGTCTTTTGTCTCTATTAATGTAACTTAAAAATAGTGGCAAAATAAAAAAAATGTTAAATAAGTTGATTATTTAGCTACACATAACCAGATTTATTCAGTGCAAAAGTGTCTAAAATGGTCAGTGCAAATCAACATTTCACTGAACAACAACAAAGAAAATTTTATGCAACTCAGACTGTAAAAGTAGCACATGATCTACAATGCAATGTTAATTTGTAGAATCTATGTGATGTGGGAGTGAGAGACAGATGGATGAGGAGGACAATCTCTCTCTCTCTCTCTCTCTCTCTCTCTGTCTGCAGATGCAGTGTTAGATGGTGAGTGGGTGAAATGTGTTGTTCAGTTTGTCTGAGAATCACTGTTCAGGGTGGTTCAGTGTTTTATCAGCACTCCACGATGACTTCATCGCAGCTTCACTAGTAGAGGTATTTTTAATAGGCTACATATAAGCCTACATATTGATTGCTGTTTATTTCTTTGGGCTAATGCAGTATTTTGTGTTCATTCCAGCTCTATGTTCATTTACTTATGAAATTATTATTGGTCATATTATGCATTAATATAAGTGAATCTCACAAAAACATGTCCACCATTGCACCCCAAAATAATAATAATAAAAACAATGATTTAATAATACATTTAATAAAAAAATTTTTTTTAAACAGTTCAATCTGATATTCCCTGTATAATGTTTTACTGTTTTGCAGTAAAAATTGACCAATTACTATTTGACCATGATTATTGTTTTAGTTACTATTATTTACTAAAACTAAATCATAAAAAAAGCATTTTTGTTACTTGAAATAATACAAACATGAACTGAAATAATATAGAATAGAACAGAATAGAACTTAAATTTATTTTAATTCAACTAGCTTCCAAGGCAATATTTCTATAATTTCTATATTTTCTATAATTGCTAAAATAATAATAAAAAATGATATAGACATATTAAAGAAAACTCATAAAATGACAAAAACACACAAAATAATTAATTTTAGTTCATCACTTTAGCTAAAATTAAAAGTAAAAGAAACAATATAAAAATGTAATCGTATACAAAATATTAACAAAACTATTAGTATATCAATATTTCCAAGGCAATATTTCTCATTTTCGTTTAGTTTAAACTGAAGTAGTAAAATAACTGAACCTAAATAAACTGAAAGCTTAATAAATTACTAAAACTTTCAAATTAAAATAAAAACAAAAATGTAAAAATAAAATCTAATTCAAAATATTAACAAAAAAACGTAGTATGTCAATCATTTTAAAATAACACACATTTTAAAACATACTGCTTATATTTTAAAGGATAAAGATCTACACAGGTGGATCCGAAAGCATTTGTATATCTGCACCAGACAAAGATAAGAAAGCATAACATGTTGAGCCACAAATGCAGTCGATCAGAACTGCATCTGTTGAGTTACTAGACAAATTGTAGCACAGAAAAAAATATATATTATTTTAAAGTTTTGTTTTTAAAAGACAAAAGAACTACACACACCTCACATTAAAGTGTGTGTGTCTGATTGCCTTCACACAGCTCCAGATGGAGACACTGTTAGAAATCAGGCCTCCCCTGCTGCTCATCTTGGATGCTCTGGCTTCCATCCCATGACTGTCACAGCGCAGAGAGGAGCATCTCCAGGGCTGGAGGAGCTTCTGCACACTGTGACCCAGATACAGAGCCTCATGGGCCAGCTGCACAACCCATCTCTCTGACTTCCCATTCCTCACGGCTGTGACCCTTCCCTCAGAAAGACTCAAAACCTGCTGTGATCCCTGAAGGGGAGGTCTTTGAGATGGTGGTTTGGATGAAAATAATTTACTGCATCGCTGAATCAGCTAATCAAGGTTCCTGAATCACCTTTCATGTTAAACACCCTGAATAACTCCAGCCCATGCAACAACTGACGTCGAGCAAATTACAAATAATTATTTTCATCTCAATAGATGAATGTGTGCATAAAAATGGTCATGACTAGTGAGTTTAATAGCATTTCAATTGATTTGCATCATATGCCTTAATTTGCTCTGCAATATTAGGTTGCTGATATTTGAAGTAGCTAGCTCTTCAACCCAATGAAATCTACTTATATGACCTTTGCTGGATGGTAACATGAATGCTAGGTGCTTATGCATGTATTTATACATGTAAATCAAAGTATTTATACTTTTGGTAAAGAAGTAGGCTATTATGTGGTCATTTGAATCTATTAATTTAAAAGAATCATTCAAAAGTGATTCACGGAGTCAGTTTGAATCAGTTAAAATGTCTTAAATTAAGATTTTGTGTAAACTCTTTTTGAGCACTTATTCACATTTTTATATAGTCGATTTTACTTAGGCCTAACTGAAGTAAAATGAAATATCTGAGTGCAAAAGCTGAGTAAAATTGTGTTTTTTAAGAAACAAGCTTCACTTATATGTAAGATTTACTTAATTTTAAGTTTTTGCACACATAAATTTTAAGTAAAATGCAAATATTTAATTAAGCAAAATCTACTTAACTAAGTTAGGTAAAATTAGCAAAGGAAATAAGTAAATTTAATTACTTGTGATGAGTAATTTTTGCTTAATTATTTTAAGTTAAATCTGCAATACTTAAGTACATTTCACTCAGTCATGGCTTTTAAAATGTACTCAATCGATGTAGTACTGGAAAACAACCATGCTATTAAAGCATGTGATTCACTCACAAACATGTAAGTAAGCAAGTAGACAGCTTGTTATTAAGATAATATGTCCACTTTATATAATTATTACCCAAGAGACCTCAATACTTGGTACACCATGTGTTTGAGTATGAATGGGTCATTTTGAGTAGAAAATCAACTCCAGATGTCACAAAACAGTAAGTTACTAAACCTAACAACAAAAGCAACCATAAAAGTGTAAATGCATCTAAAAAAAGTTTACCTTATTAATTATTCATGCCCAAGTGCATGATGGGATCACAACTTTGATATTTACTTAAAGAATCCTTGTAAACATAACAAACAGTTCCAAGTAAAATCTACTTTATAAATTCAAACTTGAATTTCTAGCTTAAATTGAGTACTAATTTAGAATTTACTTTATTTTTTTAATTCTTGCCTGAACTAAATTATTTAATGTAGAAATTACATTTGTTTTTATGTAGTATTTACTTCACCAAAAATAATATTTTTTATCAGTGTTGAGGAAATACTCGAGTAACACAAAAAAACAGTCGAGACCAGCAATAAGCAACAACAACAAGCTCCATATTCTCATATTGAATCAAAAACAAGAAGCGCAATATGATTCGATTCCCAAACGAGTGGCTCTTTTTAGTGAATCAAAACATGAAGAATGATATAGGAAGTAGTCTAAACTCAACACCGAATCAATTACTTTGTGTCCGATTCACTGCCATTGTGTGACGTGTTGTTAATTAGTGGTTTTTCATAAAATTAATGAATGAAATACGACACACCACTACATTTATATTACAGGCTAGTATTATTGTATGCCCCCTGTAAGTGTGAACACTTTTGTTCAACTTTAGAGATTTAAAAAAAACAACAACAGAATTACCCATTTGAATGAGGGCGTAAATGCAAAAATAGACCCTTTTCTCTCTAAACCTTCCTCAAAAGTAGGCTACTAAAACAATCGTCAACAGGAATTGTTTATTTTATCGTTCTAAATCCTTCTTGGTGAAAGTAGTTGCCATTCTCTTTAATAAACGATTCGTTGAAACGAACGGTTCAAATGAACCGATTCGCTCAAGGAGTCGGACTCCCGCGTGGGTCTGTGCGCGCTGACGGTACTGCATTCGCTCGAGCGCATCAGCGGCGCAGCATCACTTCAACGCAGCACCCTGAGAAGACGCGACACAAAATGGCTTTGCGAATTTAACGCTCGACTGAGAACTCTCACAGCACCATCAGGAATATAGGACGTTGTTTTTCTGAAATAATAAAGACCAAACACAAGAAACAAGCCTGGAAATCAACGGCGGACAGTGGGGGGAATTTGGGGACAGTCATGGCGGGGCTGGGAGCCAGGGGGAGAAAGACGGGACTCCCGGGGTTCTGTTGGAAAACATGCTATTTCCACATTCTCTTCTGGGTTGTGTCTGTTTGTGGAGAAGAGAGGACCTTCATTGTTGAGGTACGTGGAGAGAGATGACATGTCCACCATCCTCTCCTCCGCTGCGCGCGCGTGCAAGCGACCTGTTCCATTGAGCATCACCATACGGATGCGTTTGGCTAGCAGATAAACATTAATTATATTCAAATCGATTTATTAGCTGAAGTAGGTCAAACATGGTAATTAAATAATGATTGAGGGATGCATAAATAAGTCAAATGAACAAGCAATGCAATGCGTTTATTTTAAAATCGTGTTAAATAATAGCTATAACCACCAGCATTAAATAAATATACTTAATATTTTAAGATTCGTACAAATTACGAACAACGTAAATAAGCATGACACTACAGGTAAAACAATAACAGTGCACCCAAACCATACACGTCTACCAATTTAAATATTCGAAAACAGTCGCATTAATTTAGTTTTATTATTTATCATAATTTGTTATTTTTGTGGCATTATCGGTAGTGTAAAAATGCAGCAATAACAATGCAACCAAACCATGCACATGTGAATAAATTGACCATATCTAAGCAACATTGTTTTCTATATATTTATTTATTTATTTGTGACATTACAGGTAAAGCACATTTGCAACAATGACAATGCATCCACATCTGAATACATTTACCATGTTTGAAAATAGTACTAATCTTGATATGTATTATTTACAATCTTTTAAATGCATTTGTGATACTGCAGTGCATCCAAATAATCCACATGTGAATGACTTCTTATATTTCTCTCAGCTCCATTTTGCCTTATATTCGGCCCCAGACAGACATTAAGTGTTTTATGTTAGCTCTTCCTGGAAATACAGCACACTGAAGCCATTATCAGGTTGCCAGTAATTGGATAATTTCATTGCGCCACTCACTGCACATGCATTCCCTTATTATACCCTATATATCTTTTGTCTTTTGAGGGCAACATGTTCAAGACTTTATGCTTCAGTGCAATGTTAGAACTGATCCTGTTCAAGAAACGTGCATCTTATTGAGCAAAAACAGGACAAAGACCTTGAGTTAAGATAGCACAATCATTTTCCTTAAGGACCCAAGAGCTATTTTGAATGATTCTGTTATATATAGAGAGGCTGCATTTATAGGCATGCAATGCTTTTGTTTTGATGTGCAGCTACTGTTTTCGTGTGTGTTCCAAATATAGGTTCCTCCATAATTGATGGGAAAGTCAGAGATGCTTTTCAGTAGCGAGCCAGAGCTGTTGGATTCAGCTTTGTTGTGGCAATGGGTTACTTGGTGAATAGAGATCTTACCGTTATGTCTGTCACAATTTTTTAAAGATAAAGCATTTCTTTATGGTGCAGATTGCTTGACGAGAGGTTGATTTTGCTATGTATAAAGGCGATTATGTAAATAAAATGGATAAATTGCACAAATGTTGAGATAGACAGCTTGTCATTGTTGCTTTGTAACCAATTGATGACTTGAAAGTCATCATGCATGACAGAATAATGATGAAAAGACAAATTCATTATAATTTAAACCTAGATTTTTTAGTTGCCAAAAATGGCAACATTATAGATTTATAAGATACTGTTCTTCCAGTTCACATGCCAGGAGCATTTCAAGCCTCCGTTTCTTTGTTTCATTCATGAGTGACTTACAGCAGGAGCTTTAGTATGATTGCACATAATAATATATACTGATTCTTGTGGATATATTACACAATTTAAGCACAATATCAATTTACCTTGATTAATTACCTACAAAACAATGTGATCAAATTTAGTTTGTACACAATTATCAGGCTACACACATTATTCAGCTTCATGACCTAATTTGTAAATTGCAATCATATGAGTTGTGATAGTGTCTAATATGCATAGTCAAATAAACTGATATTTAAGTGAAGGTTCCTGTTAGGTATTGAAAATGGTGGGAAAAGAGGTTTCAATGTCAGTATCCCATCAAAATGAGGTAATATGATCATGATGATCCAGTTAACTGCTCATTCTTTTCAGATATTAATCTTGTAAAGCCCGGTTTCACAAACGGGGTTTATCTTAAACCAGGATTAGGCCTTAGTTAAATTAAGAGATTTAAGCAACTTTTACAAAAATGCCTTAGAAGAAAACATTGAGGTGTGCATCCTGACACAAAACAATGACACTGACATATTTTAAGATATGTCAGAGCAAGATATTTTCAGTTGAGACAGCTCAAACATGCATTTTAGTCTGGGACTAGCTTAAACCTTGTCTGTGAAACCGGGGGTAAGACTCTGATTTCAGATTAGACCATATTACTGTATATAGATTATATCTTCCTGTCTCAGGCTACATTCAGCTTCACAAGACTAAATATCTTCAGTCATCACAGCAGCAGTGACTTGTGTGTGGATTGGGTAGTTTGGTTGATTTGTGTGAACAATTACCAGCAGTAAAGATGCTATTTGTAGTACTGGTCATATATAGTTCTGGCCAAGCCTCTGTTCCTCTGCTGGAGCAGGTTAATGACAAAGAACCGGGTGGAGCTGCTGTTGAGGGAAATTGTAATGATGATGGCAGTTGGTGAGGATGATAATATTGTAGTAAGGCTCTTGGTGTTTTTCGAGTCATGCAGTGAGTAGGCTGCCGTCGATACTAGTTTTGGACTGTTGCCTTAGAGCTGACTTAGTATTTATGCTTTGAGTACAATAGTGTCCCTGGAAAATAAAAAAAATATATATTTTCTAATATTGAAGTACTGCACAGTGCACTGTAATATTTTCCATGTATGTAAAATAAAGGTAATTTTTTTTAACCTTTATTTATATAGCGCTTTATACATTGTATACATTTGTTACAGTGATGCAAACAAAATTCAATTCTGTTGTAAAGCATCTCTAAAAAGATGCTTTAAGTTTAAGTTTGAGTAATTTTGCTATATGCTTTTGTTTATTAATTTTTAAACATTTCTATTTAGCTTTAATTTCTGTTTCATTTAGTCATCAAAGTAACATTTCAATTTTTTTATTTTTTTTTATCTAATATTTATATTTTCTTTAATTTAAGCTTTATTTTAAAAATAAAAATGTTTTCCTTATCAGGGTTACTATACAACCTATAAAAACAATTTGTTGCTTGAAATTAAATAAATATTAACTGGCATAAAATGAAATATATAAAATGTAAACTGATTTTATTTCAGCTAGTTGCATAGGAAACATTTCTCATTTTTATTTATGTACTAAAATAACTAAAACGACTAATAACTAAACTATATAAAAATGATAGAAAATAGCTAAAAACGATATAAACATTTTAAAAATGCATAAAAATGACAAACATCAGAAATTCTAAAACTTCAGAATATAAAAAAAACATAAAAAAATAGATAAAAGTAAAAAAATTAATAGTAACTCTAGCAGTTTCTAAAATAGCAGTTTCTTATTCAATACATATTCATTGAATGTTGGCTAAAATGAATAATATAATTTCATAGGCTGATACAGTAGTATGACTTCAAACATCAACAAGTCAAAATTTCCCAATTAATAAAATTGTTAAATGTCCTCTGTTACAATATGGAAGTAAAATGGGTTGCAAATGCTGTTTCATGATAATTTTAAACAAAGACCTTTACGACTTGAATCTAGTCTTAAAAGTCTGTTATTTGGATGGCGCTTCAGAATGTCAGTTCTCTTATATAAATGTAGTTTGACAAGGTGCAAATGACTTGGACTGACAGTGATGTCCTTAGTGTGCCGTCTCCATTTGACACCTGTTTTAATGGATGACAGCTGTAATCGGCAAAGGACAGAGTTCACAGGGCAAAGAGAAGGCAATGCATGCATCATATTGATAATATTCCTCATATTGACAATAATGTTAAATGTTAAGCTTTGCCATTACTTTTTTTTCCCTCAGCGATCAGACTTGTTTTAGAAACGCATAGCATTTGCAAAGAAGTGTCTTTCTTAGGTGAACAACTCTTGCATTTTTAAAAGAAATGTCAAAATCTACTTTGTAGATGCTATCAGCTTGTGATATTGAACCACTTAGTGTGCACATTAGAGGAATCCCAGTGTCTAATCTAATCAAAAAGTCATAAAAAACAAAACCTAAGCATTTTTGAGGTTCAAGGACTCACCCATTCTACAGTTTGCTTTGTTTCTTAGCTTTTTCGTGTTTAATATAGCTTTATATAAGGCATACTGGAGTTTTTTGGTCATTTGGTGGTTTGGCTCTATATTCAGTCGTGCAGGATTTCCAATCTGATTTAGCTCCGTTCCTGGACTATCAATTGATTTCTCTATATGTGTCTAGCCGTGTGGAGATACGAAACCTCTTCACCTTCATGTCACAGAGTCTGAGAAGCTGCAGCCCAGCGAGTTTAGATTGCTGTCTCCATCTGACAGTTTAATTTTAGCCACAGGAGCAGTTAAGCCCCACCAGTTTGTTGGATTTGAATATAAATGCTCAGCGGTTGCTTCCTGTAAGGAACTGCACACATTTACTGTACAATAGGGACTCGGGGAGCATTGCAAGGAAATTCATTCAGATAGTTGAAAAGCTTCATTTTCCAAATGGAGATTTGAAGCTGTTTAGGTGAAGCGCTGGTCTAGAGGGATTGTGAAGCATGCTGGGTACCTTTATTGTCGTTTTGTTTCAATAAATCATTTATCACGGTATTTGAGAGAAAAATGTTGTGGCTTAGAGTCTGGCCTTGCACCACATTTCATAGAATGTTATTTAGAGTATTAGACATCTTACAAACACTTAAATTACAATTACAATCATACTTATTTTGACATGTATAATGGTTAATTTCCTTGGAGAACCATGTAAATAAACGTGGTAATCATACAATATCATAGGCAATATATCAGAGTACCATAAGGATTACTATCTGTTACCATCATTGTACTATGGTAACGCTACAGTACTTTTTGTAAAGGTTGAAAAACAAAAGAAGCTTGGTTGTGTGGAAAAGGAAGTGTAATATTTGCTTGCCCTAATTTTTGTCTGTCTCAGTCTGACTGTGAGATATGTATATCGCCGTACCCTCTAAAGGATGTTAAAGCGTGTCAGAGACTCTGAAGTGTGTGAAGTATACACTGAAACACACACTTCAGGATCCTGTCGAACACTGCTCTGGTCCCTAGCGAGTCTCATGTGGTGAAAGCTGTGAAGCTGTGTTCTCTCTTGACGGTATTATGGTATTTTTTCTGTTTACTGTAGGATTAAGACGTGGTTTTCTTTATTAAATATTCTGTTTACTGTTGTAGCGCAATAAGAATTGTGTTTGTTAGTTCTGCTTGTATGTGCTGAGAGAAAGCAGTCCTCACCCTGACTTTGCAATGCATGCAGGGAACTAAATAAGGATGGCACAGTTTCCTCATATAAAAGTCTAATTCGTCCTGAATATGTCTCTTCAGGAGACCACATGCTGAGGGAAAAATTAAAGAAAGATGGGGAAAAAAAAATCACAAAGCCAGAGGAAAAACCTAATTAGTTCACACAAAGAATGCGTTGGTATCACCACTTGAATTGACATTGAATGGTGCATTGCCTTTGTCATGCTATTTATACCCGTTTTTTGGGTTGTGCTGTGTTATGTAGTGTGTAGACGTGTCAGCTTCCTCATAACTTGTGAAAAACAGCATCATGATTACTAGTGCTTATACTTAGTGTTAGGAATTTGAATGAATACTAACACTAAATCTTCATTTTTATTGCATAACTGTCCTGTAACCACCCAAAACACCTTAGTGACTTTATAGCAACGTGCTAAAAACACTCAGAGCAACATATAGTAACATGTTTGCAATTTAGTTTTAGTACTGTTACAGTCATTACTTATGCAAAATGCTTGATGCCTGCCCTTTTAAAAAAGTAGTGTGCTTAATTGTATTGAATGTGCACTTCAAATATAGTAATAATATTTGAAGTATACTTAGTATACTTCAAATCTTAAAAAGAAAAAAAAAAAGTTGTTGCAGATAAAATAATACTTACGAAATAAAAAGGTCAATTAAGTGTACTTACAGAGTACACATTTATGACTTATTTTTTAGCACACTTAAGTATACTTTAAAAAAAAGTGCATTGTAGTAATGTAATGCATTGTAGTAAAAAAAAAAAAAACACTAAAGTACTTTTTAAACAATAATAAAGCATGATTGCAACTTTATATCTCACAATTCTGACCTTTTTCGCTCAGAATTCTGTGAGAAAAAGGTCAGAATTGAGAGATATTGTAACGGAGCCGACGAGACGCGAGGCATGAGGATCCATTTGCAGACTTTATTAGAAACGTGGTAAAACACAGGCAGGGTTAAACATCAGTAGACAGACATGTTAAGACACAAGAGTATACCAAAAGCATGCGTGGGTCGTCGATCGGTGAACAATATCCAAAGGGGCTAGGCAGAGAGATAATCCAGGTACACGAGCAATAGTCCAAGAGAGGAGCAAACAGCATCCGAAGGGCAAGGCAAGGGTTAATCCAGGAAACACGAAAGCAATAATCCAAACACGGGTAGGCAAGACGAAGACTAAGAAAATATGAAAGGCTCCGTAAGGTAGCTATCAGCAATGACAGTGATAAGTGCTAGACAAAACTCAGCGATCTGGGCAAGGAAGTCCATGGTTTAAGTAGGGTGTGTGACTGTGTAATAGTGCTCAGGTGTGAGTGTGTGATTGGAATCAGCTGTTTGTGTCGTCAGTGCAATGGATGATGGGAACTGTAGTCCGATGGTGAAGTGCAACAGTAATGTAGTGCAAGAGTCCATGTGGTGAGTGGGTGACCTCTGGTAGCGAGCAAATGGAAGTCCATGGACCTGATTCATGACAGATATAAAGTTGCATTACGTTTTTTATTTTTTTACATCTTTCAATTCAGTTTTGTTTCTGCCATACAAATGCTAAATAAAACAGGTTATTGTAAATTGATATCTAGCAATTTTTAGTTTATATTCTAAATTGTGCAGTTATTTTTTTTTTTAAATCACATTTTAATCTTTATCTCATGGAATCAAGCTTCCATAGTTATTATATTTTAAATGTGCCTAACTGCAACTTCATGATTACAAATGTGTAGTTACTGTACATATATACTGTGTATATATATATATATATATATATATATATATATATACATATATGTAAATATATACACATACATGACATACAAATTTCAATTGAAATTACACAAAGATATATTTCAGTTTACCATAAATGCTTGTCAATACATTAAGCAGTACATTTTAACCATATTTCATAGACAATAGAAGAAATTATGAAATTATAAAGATGTACTTAAGTCCTACTTACATAAATAAAGGAAAAAATAAGCACAGCTTATTAAGGTCAACTACACTGAAAAAATGGTGTAGAAGTAGTTTTAACTCAGAAATTGCTAGTAAATTTCACAATTAATTACAAAGAAACTGCGAGTAATAATATTTTGAAATAGTATTTTTTTGTAAAACACATTACAGTAATTTTTGTTTTATTTACAACTTCCAAAAATCGTTTTAATTGCATTTAATTTAATTTTAATCCATAAATTGAATTGCAAATAACACACAATTAAGTGTCCAAAAACTTTACATTAAGTATATTATTTCTGTAATAATATTCTTTTTAAAAGTAAGCTAAAGTGTTTTTTCTGATACAGTATGTGTCTAACTTGCTTGCTCACATTTGCCGTGCAGCTAATAATGGATTTTAGACTATTATGGCTACATTACGGTAATAACTGTTATTGCAGCTCTAATCATTGTGGTTTTAAAGCGTTTGATCTGTATCTTTTCGTTTGGGGGTGTTTGATATGAACACAAGCGGCAGCTCTCCTCTCGGTCTTTGTCTTGTTCCCCTCCCCCACGTCTCCATCTACTGTACGCTCTCATCTTCCTCTCTCCATCACTCCACCTCTCCTCTCCCCTCCCCGTCCACATCCTCATCTCTCTCCTCTGTCTTGCTCTGTTTGTCTTGCTGCCGCTGCCTTTGTCTTTTTGTTCTTCATCTTCTCCCTCTCTGTCTGTTTCTCTCTCCAGTACTGTCATTATCGTTATTTGTTTGGCTCTTGTGCCTCTTATATTCATAGAACAGTCACGAAAAGACAGGGAATAATGGGAAAAGAGTTGTAAACAGGATCGGGAAATGATGCGAGTCAGTAATAAGACTGGGGAAGAAGAATTTCGTTGTGTTTTCTTCTGATAAAAATTGTGATTGCAATTTAAAAATACATTTTTATAATTTTTTTTATTGTTTATATTTTATATAAAAATTTTGATTATCAACATGACTGCAAAATAATAATAACAATGTAATTATTTATTAAATATTATATTTTATAAATATAAGTTTTTAAATAAAAATATAAAACAAAATAAGAAATATTATAGTATAAATAAATTCCACTAAATATTTTAGTATTTAAGAAAAATATAAGAATAATTTTATTTTACATTGCAGTTGTAAAATTGAGTAGGTTACTAATATATGTGACCCTGGACCACAAAACCAGTCTTAAGTCGCTGGGGTATATTGTATGGGTCAAAATTATTGATTTTTCTTTCATGCCAAAAATCATTCGGACATTAAGTAAAGATCATGTTCCATGAAGATATTAAGAAATTTCCTACCGTAAATATATCAAAACTTAATTTTTGATTAGTAATATGCATTGCTAAGAACTTTATTTAGACAAATTTAAAGGCAATTTTCTCAATATTTTGATTTTTTGCACCCTCAGATTCCAGATTTTCAAATAGTTGTATCTCGGCCAAATATTGTCCTATCATAACAAACCATACATCAATGGAAAGCTTATTTTGAGCTTTCAGATTATGTATAAATCGACCCTTATGACTGGTTTTCTGGTCCAGGGTCACATATAGGCCTATGGCTGTCTTATTATTATTATTTTTTTTTCATTTTGTAATATTTCACTGTATTTAAGAAACATGCAATAATTATAATAATCATTTTATTGTACAGTGGAATTGTTATTTACAGTACTAATATTGATGGCTTGTTTTTAATATTTACTTACTTTCTTCATTTTCACAATTTAAACAATCAAATCTTTTATGTTGGCTGAAACTCCGGTTTGTTGCGTTCCCAGATGCATGTTATACACAACCCAGATTTACAGTAAATGCAGAATGAGTTTGTGTGCATGTATTGAAACACTAGATCACGAGTCGTGCCATGATTTACTTTGAAACACACAGCGCAAATATTTATTTAACTGCAGCCTTTGGGATTCAATAATCACACTAAGCACTATCACAAATTATTATTTTTTTGTTTTGATTTATTGTGCAGCTGTAATTCCAACACTGTTATCACCTCTGGCCTTTTCTCC
Organism: Barbus barbus; assembly: GCF_936440315.1. Lineage (NCBI taxonomy): Eukaryota > Metazoa > Chordata > Actinopteri > Cypriniformes > Cyprinidae > Barbus > Barbus barbus. The sequence continues at coordinate 27,173,017 of NC_136753.1, read as the reverse complement.
ACTTTTATTTATTGAACAATAGAGAGAGAACAGGAAATGATAGGAATAAGAAAAGAGCAGGAAATGACATGTGACTCAAACTTATGAGCACCATGGCTCAAATGTGTCATTTGCACTAAATTCTCACCCCTCTTCTATCGGTGCATAGGCAGTCGGGGCACCACTGCAAGGAACTGAACCTTTATTGATTCCACTGATGATGTGACATGCGGTTTCTCTCTGAAACACAAGATATCAAAAGTCATGAGGCAATGCCACCCGATCAATGCCTACAAATCCTCAAACTAAACACACACACACCATCCCCTCTATGGAAGGCCCAACTGCTTTTGTGACTCCCTACTCATTAGCACACACTTATGAGGAAGGAGACTCCAATGACCTGAACATCTTGTGTTTCAAAGAGGCCAATTACATGGGCTGTGATCACAATTTTACAGCCAGTAATAAGGTCAAAGTAACACTGCAGTAAGTGCATGCTTGATACTGTACCTGCTTTGTAATATACTCTGTATAATGCCGCTCTACAAAGTTTTTTAACAATGTACCTCATAATTTCAGTCTGATCTTATCAGTTTATGCAGCACATTTCAGCATCGATTGTTTTCTGATTAGCCAATTAGTCTAGTAGTCGTCCAACAACAAAGCAGTCAGACTGGAGTTAACTGGTTTTTGATGTTTTTTAGTGTTTGGCATGATATCAAAAACAGTCTATTTCTAAGGATCTGAGAGAGGGTGGAAATGGTTATGAAAATGTTTTTAAAAATCCCCTTTAAATTTTAGGAGATGGACTGATGGTTGATTTTACTTGTAAGCACATCACGGAGAGTCAGATTGTTTATTTGAGGTAAAACGCATGAAACTTTACACAGATTACATTACAGCATATCATGATGAGGTAATCAGGCGTTATTTGAGCTCTGGATAGTCTCGCAGGCAAACATAGTGCTGTTTCAGCAGAACAATCCAATGTAATTTCAGTCAGACGCAGACTTCTTATCCATGTACTGTTTATCGGTGTTAAAGTATTTCATTGTGTGTGACATCAGAACAGAACAAAATCAGAACAGAAGCTTTTTAAGTAATGAATTGGGTTTTTTTTCAGTTTGGGTTTGGTAAGATTGTTTTATGTTTTAAGTCTCTTATGCTCTCCAATGCTGAATTTATTTGATCAAAAATAACTATTTAAAATAACTATTTTCTAGTGTAATATATTTTAAAATGCAATTTATTCCTGTGATTACTCCAGTCTTTTGTGTCACATGATCCTTCAGAAATCATTCCAATGTGCTGATTTGCTGCTCAAGAAACATTTCTTATTATCAATGTTAAAAACAGTTGTGCAGCTTCATATTTTCATGATGCATTTTTTTCAAGTTGCAAGTTTAAAATAACAGCATTTATTTGAAATAGAATCTTTTTTTTACGTTATAAATGTTTTTACTGGCACAATTTTGCTGAAATATTACTGGTTAAAAACACAAATTTTTGCAAAGTCAAATGATTATTGACAAGTGTTTTATCAAACAAGCTCCACAGTTTTGCTTTAAACCCTCCAGAATATCTTGTCCCATTGACTTCCATTGTAAGTGCATTACAGCACGTGTGATTTACTAGATTTTACAAACTGAGGGTTACGTTGGCATTATTTTATGTGGTAATCGACCGCAAGTCATAGATGCTGTTTTGAACCCAATACATTGATGTTAGGCATTATTTCCCACCAAATGCTAAACAAAGTCAGGTGTGTTGCTAGAAATTCACCTGATCTGTTTAGGCTGCTTTTGTTTGGCGAGTGCATGGAGGACTGTTACCACATGCTGCTCATGAAGGTAGAATATCATCACTCCATGCCACCTGGCAGCAGAGACGAAAGGATTTCAAGTTTCAGGGACAGCTGTTCAAAGTAAGACTTGGCTGTGTTTGGAATGGAGAATTAGCTTACTGAGTACTGTACATCATATATACTGTGCTGTGTAATTTGTATACTATATTCTTTTCAAAAACAAAGAATGCAATTTGCCAACAATGCTACATGACCTCATAACACTGCATGATTAATTCAGTCAAAGGCATCTATTGGCTCAGAAATAATCTTAAAGTAAAGTAAACTTCATTACAATCCAATCAAAAGAGTAAAGAAAGAGATGAACATTCATCACATTAGAATTGGAAGTGCTGTCGGGTGCATTGCATTGTGGGATGCATGATGCTGCAAAGTGTACTTTGTTTGTGCACTTCACATATCAGCAAAATATTGGTCACCGGTGTATTGCATGCATAATTGCTTACCGTGCAAAGTATAAAAACTATATTTAGCAAATTTTCATGTAGTTGGAACTATTCCTTTAACCCTAGTTGACCAAAAAATTTATATTCTGTTATCATTTATCACCCAAGCTTTATGACTTTCTTTCTTCTGTGGCACATAAAAGAAGAAATGTTGAGGAGTATGGTACGTTAAGTTGTGTGGATGACTTTCATGGTGCTTTTTGTATAATTTTGGAGCTTGTATCCCCAGTAGCGTTCGTTATACAGTATGAACAGGAGTGGCAAATATATTCTACAAAGTTTCTCCCTTTATGTCCCACAAAAGAAAGAAAGTCATACAGGTTTGGAACGACATGAGTAAATTATTTTGCACTATCCCTTTAAGTAGATTATCCATCCGTGACGTCTGTGCAGTTCACAAGAACAATTTATCATTTATATACTCCCTGAGAAATGTGGATTTCTGTCTTTGAACTGAATCTCACCGATTCCTACAAAGTACCGAAACGGAAATAGTCTTGTGGCTTAAATAAGGCTTATTATTCACGGGGCTGAACTGTCACAGTCCTTTTGTGTTCTTCAGATCTCACAGCCTTCATTGATTTATCAAAGTGGATGAGACATGTATTGTTGGGTCTAGCGCTGGTTTCAGACTTCACTGTATGCCATGCTATAATGACGGCACCAGTAACAGCGTTGGTCAATTATTTAATGGATACGATTTCCCAGGGGGCCGTGCAGAGCCTCTGTTACCATGGAGGCTGAGCCACCCATGTCATAGAAGGGTGTACTCACTGGTACAAGTTTGCATTTCAGCATTCTGAATATGCTAAATAATGCTAGTGTTGTACGACTGTGCATTATATTCATGCATATTTATATATAGAGATGCTTTATTGCTGCATTTCAACAGTAAAGAGTATGATGTTGGTGTTGGTTTAAAATTTTATGAAAACTTAAATTATATATTGCAGAACTAGATTTTTACATTTAATTGGTGCAGTTCCAGGAAAAACTAGCTACACTGTAAAAAGTGATAAGTTGACTTAACTTAAAAACATTGAGGAAACCTGTTGCCTTAAAATTATTAAGTAAATAATAATTAAAAAATATATTTTTTAAATATTTTTTTTTATTATTATTATTATTTACTTAATAATTTTAAGGCAACAGGTTTCCTCAATTTTTTTAAGTTAAGTCAACTTATCACTTTTTACAGTGTACAATACCATAGTTTTTCTAAGGATTTTCTAGTTAGATTTTTGGGAGTTGCTATTGATGGCTAATTGATACATTGATGACTTTTTATATTTCTTTTATATATTACCATTATTATCTTGTCATCTGTATTTAATGCCCTTTAGTCAGTGTTATTTTAGTATCAGTGAGATACTATTCATTTTACTAATATTTCAAATAAAAAAAAATATATATATTTCCATAATTTCAGTGTTTTTTTTTTTTTTTTTTGTAAAAATAATTTTTTAGTTTTAGTTTATTAGCATTTTCCTTTTTTTATTATTAATTTTTATTTTAGTTTTAGTTATTTTAGTTCATCAATTTAACCTAAATAAAACAGAAATATTATCTTGGCATTATCTGAAAAAAAAAAAAAAACGTTTTTTATTTTATTTCAGCTAAGATTTATTTTATTTCAGGTAGATGGCTCCTAGGGTATTCTAAGTGGTTGCTTGGTGGTTTCCTATTGGCTCAAGTCAAAAGAGTCCAGCTTTACATCTCTTTGATGTTCTGTTCTATAGATACTCAAATATAAAAATCATAAAACATACTTTATGGTGTAATTTCATACTGAAATGACATTTTAGATTTTTTCAAAAAGGACATTTATACAGTAGATGTGGTTGATTTGCAAACAGACAAAAAATCTCATTAAAATGCACTGGTACTGTAGTATCAAGAGAGCACTATTTTTAATTGTAATGAACTCTACATGGCTCTTTCGGATATAGAAGCAGTGCGGTGCATGTTGCGGCCTAAGGATCAATTTCCATTTGAAGCATTGTCTCGCTGTTTGTGATGATCCTGCTTCATGCTGAGAAGGAAAGGACTAGAAAGTCCAGCATTAAAATATTCATGCTGAAAATGGACTCTAAGCCATGAGCTCAATTAAAGAGCCCCTCTCCATGTGTGCAGCGCTTTAAAATGAGGGCTTTGCTTACTAGTTCTCCACTCTGCCCGTCCGCAGGGAGAGATGAAAGCCGAGAGAGGAGGCTGAGATGAGGGAATGAGAGGATGAGGATGGGGATGCTCTATATAAGTTCAGTTTTATTTTTGTGCTGTTAAATATGTTGAGATCAAGGAGCATGCGAAATGAACTGAGCTTTGAGAACAAATGGAGTTCATATGAGGTGACGGACCTAGACGGCATCTTGTGCTTTCTCCCTTTGTTCGCTCATATTTAAAGGTGAAGTGCATAATTTCTGCGCACCAGCATCAAAAAACGGGAATTGCATAAATGATTAATAACCCTAAAAATAGCACATCTTTACGAACCTAAAACTTGATAGTGCTCCTTTTGTTCACTTTGTTTTTTATAGAATATTTTAAGATGTGATTTTAATGTCTGTCAAAGATACAAAAAGCTGAAATTTTTTCTCCATAGTCATTTTCTGCAGTTCTGATGCTGATTGATGGCTATCAAGATGGTTTCAGAAAAATTACATCGCCTTTTGCATTTTTTTTTTCACATTCTAGATATATATACTACAATCACTGGCATCAGTATTTAATGCCCTTTAGTCAGTGTTATTTTATTACTATTGAGAAAGTATTAGTTTTATTTTTTTTATTTTTCTTTTTATATTTTGCATTTTCATCAAAATTTTTGTTCAAATTTGAATAATTTAGTTTTTGTCATTTTTTATTATTTTTAAATGTCTATTTGTTTTTATTAATTTTAATTTACTTTTACTTATTATCTAAGTGCATTTAACTAAATGAAAATTAGATGTGTTTCAGTTTAAATTTAATTATTTTATTTGTTTTTAGTTTTAGTTAACTATAATAACCCCGCTTTTTGTTCTTAATGTAACATCTCTTTCTTTGTAGACATGGCTGAAGAACTATGGCTACCTGCTCCCTCATGACATCCGGACATCGGACCTGCGATCGGAGAAAGCCATGCAGTCGGCGGTCGCTGCCATGCAGCGGTTTTATGGTATTCCAGTGACAGGAGTGCTTGATCAAACCACCATCGAGTTAGTAACAACACTCTTTACTGCATGAAAAATCATGAACAGGCAATATAGCTGCTAAAGTGCATACGCTACATCAATACCGTGTCTTAGATTAATAAGATGAACAGTAGTGTTTAAAGTCATCCCCTCATTGAGATCAAATGACCATGTCTTACGCTTAGATCGAGTTAATATGCACTAAAATTAAAGGATAACTTACCTCAGACACCAACATTTTGAGATGACATCAATTTGTCATACTGCACACAAGTTAAACAGCAGTAACTAATGAGCACTCCAGAGCTGATGGGGGCAGCAGAGAGACTAATGGTTGTTTAGGAAGACAAATAAAAGCCACTGAACCATGGGCTGCATCTGAAATCACATACTCTCTTGAGTAGGTACTTTTTTGAATAAGTAATTACTTCACAACCACAAAAAAAGTGTATGTTCTATAGTATAAATGTGTGTAGTATGAATGTAATCTGGACAATATTACATTCACCAGGTTTTTGTTGTCACGTGACCTACCAGTGCTAGTTGCATCACCGCATAAAACATGAAAAACTTGTTAACCAGACCTTATTTCAGACATTTAACCCAAACCCACTCAAAAAACCCACTGACTTCAGGGTGATGGAAACAGAAGTGCTAAAAAGCTCAATAATTTCTGCATTTTGGCCTACAAAAATACGTCATCCCTGCAGCACTGTTTTTCTTAATGCTTGAATGTTTCTTGAAATGCATTAAATGTTATTTAAATTTCCCAATGCAGTGTTTAATGTTTATGTAATTTTTTTATTTTAGACATTATATAAAAATATTAGATGTTAAATTACTATATAGTTTATAAAAACACATTCTTGTGTAAACTAAACATGAAACTTCATCCTGCTTATTGATTTAATGCATGTTTTTGATCTCGTTGGTGTTCCATAAGATTTGAGCACAACATTTAAAATATCTGATGTACGGTAGTATGAAGCTTGTAAACATAGTGTTAGAGTTTTCTCTGACAGTTGTTTGGTGTCTTCTGGTGTATTCATTATCTACATGTTTTAAGGTGGATGAGAAAACCTCGGTGTGGAGTCCCAGATCACCCTCACATCAGCCGAAGGAGGAGAAATAAACGCTATGCCCTCACTGGTCAGAAATGGAGGGAGAAAAAGATCACATACAGGTAAAACTGAGACTGATAAATATCCAATGCAAGGCTTACGTGATGGATGGATAGACTGATTCACTGAATATTGCACCTGAGGAACCTCTGGAGGAAACTACAGAAACTGTGTTTACTCTTTATAGATGAATGACCGTTGTACATGATTACAGGGAAGCGTTCCAAAAACTCCATATGCCTGTAACTAACTGCACCTCAAGTGATGTGATTCTTTTTAATAGCGGCTCATTAGGCATCTCGCTGAAGCCAGCCTGTGGAGTATATTTGTACCCTCATCTTTAATTATTTTAGTGCATATCGACACGTGTGCGTACGTTTTGGAGCACAAATGCCGCTTACGCAATGTTCCACACAGACGTTGCTGAAATGCTTCCCTCCAAACTTAAAAATGTTAAAAGAAGCTTTTGTTTTCTGCCTGATGGGAAAGAGAGAGAGAGAGAAACAAAGAAAGCAAGGTGTGTCACATGTCAGGAAGGAAGAGGCATAGTTGATGAAAGCCTGGTATTTTGAGTGTTTTTTTGTTGTTGTTGCTATTATGCCTCCCAAAATGTCTGTCTCTGAAACCTTAAACTACCTTATATAATGAAATTATATAGAATAAAATGTTGTATATGCATATTAATTATAAATTTATAATTAATAATAAAAATCAAATGTAATGTAAATAATATATATTTATATATGTATTTAATTATATATATATTAATATTTATATTAAATAACTACATGTATACTATTAATTAAAAACTATATATACACAAAAATATAGTTTTTAATGAATAATATAATTGTAGTGATATAGAATACATTTTTATATATGCATATATAAATGTATAATATATTATAAAAGTATAATGTAATAAAAGTAATATGTATATTATCTTAGTAGACTATCTTAGACAGTTCCATGTTTTCTTGTTCAGCTTATATGAGCTGAACAAAAGGGACTCTATTGGCATAAACATGAAATCGGATCATTTGCAAACATTTGTCTGCTTTCGTCTGTTTTAAAGCTCTGTTAATTTCAGTTAGTCATTTACTGCAGTGTAGAACTTGGTTTGCAGTCACTGGTTAATCCAATGTGATGTTCTCACTTGTGTGTGCCTGCAGTTGTGTGTCAGAGACAACCATCTGCTTCTGCCTTAGGTGTCTGGCCTAGTTTAACTTTTGCCCTATATTCAAGGAAATTTTTTATGCAGATTAATTCTTATGTAACAGCGCAGCGCTGTGAACTCAAACGGCATTCGCTTCAGTTTACTGCAGAGCGGATTCATATTGAAAGAGCATTTCCAAACACACCGGTGCAATGATAGAGTAGGTTGCTGCAGTGCACTGCATGCTGTCATAGGGTGCTCCAGTGCAATTCGTATTATTTATATACTATAATAGCATTATTAATATTTTGAATTAGTTTTTATTTTTATATTTTCAAATTTAAAGTTTTTGTAATTTTGTTTTGTGCTTTTGTCATTTGTATTATTTTTTATATATATTTTTATTTAGCATTAATTTATTTTTATTTCAGTTTTAGTAATTTTAGTACTTTCAACTTAAAGTTAGTTGCTAATGTTGCCACATATTAAATTTGTATATTTGTTTTGTACCATTTTAATTTTCTTTTTGCACTTCACTTTACATTTTATGCATGTAACAGATGCAGTATTTTGAAAATGTACATTTTGCATCAAGTTTTGCCATGTTTGAGCCACAGAAAAATCATAAAGCATTATTTTAATGCATTATTCCATGTAATATTGAATTTTAATTAAGTAATTAATATTATGTCACACAATTTAAAGTATTTATGATTTTTTTTCCCCAATGTTCTTCCTTCTCTTCCTGTTTCCAGCATACATAATTTCACCCCCAAGGTAGGCGAGAAAGACACCCAGAGGGCCATTCGCCAGGCCTTCGACGTCTGGCAGACAGTGACCCCGCTGACCTTTCAGGAAGTGGCCTACTCTGAGATCAAGAACGAGGGTAAAGAGGCGGACATCATGATCTTCTTTGCCTCCGGTTTCCATGGTGACAGTTCTCCTTTTGATGGAGAGGGAGGTTTTTTAGCTCACGCATATTTTCCCGGTCCTGGAATTGGCGGAGACACACACTTCGACTCTGATGAGCCCTGGACGTTAGGAAACGCCAATCACGACGGTAAGTGTGGTGCTGTGATGCTAAACTGTGATTTGTTTTTGTTTTTTATAGCTTCCAATTGAATTTGATCATTGCTTTTAGCATTACTTACTAATATTAGGATGTCTTTTAATCAAAACAACATGACAGTGGCTGATATAGAATGATTGACCCAAGATGTCTGGACTCATAAAGAGTTTTTTTATTATTTAAATTTATAAAATTTTTGTTTGAACTTTTTATTTTGTAATTTTTGTGTTTCTATTTAATGATCAATTTGCATGGATGTGAATGTATATATTTGAATTTAATCAAGCATAATGGCCTAGTAATATGTAGATAAGTCATATATATAGTTTGAATTTTATTTTGCTTTATATTATTTGTAATAATTAATCAATTAATGAATAATTTAATGTAATAATTACATAATTAAATCAATACTTATTTATTTTTATGACTCAAAGTTTACATTTTATTTATTTAGATTTTTATTTTTTGTACCTCTGTCTAATGACAAATTTTCGTGTATGTGAATTTAATTTTCTTTAATCAAGCATGGTAATGGCTTAATATAGAATAATTGACCTATCGTGTCTGGTCTCATAATCTCATAAATATAGTAATATTTTTTCATATTATATTATACTTTATTTATTTTATTATTTAATGTTTATTTATATTATTTTGTAATTTTTTCTGTGGATCTATTTAACGATGAATGATAATAATTTAATATAGAAGGATTGACCTGGCTTTTCTGGTCACACAATCTCTGACATGGTAATATGACTTTAATTTTATTTTATTTTGTGGGTCTATTTTGATTTTTTTTTTATTTAGGAGGGAAACATTAAGATTAAATGGATGATTAAATCGGATGGCCGGTTTTTCTAGAATGTTCTGCAGCTATAGATAGAAAGATCAGTCAGATGTGTAGAGGCGAATCTTTTGGGAGCTTCTCCAGTGGTAAACTGGAGCAGGGAGCTGAGGAGCATCAGTAGATGCCACAGGGGAAACATAAAGAAACACAGAGCATTGCGTTCTTTCTTCACTTGCATCAGCCATGCCTGCTTGCTGCATATTTGCTGTGTTATCTTTGCCTGTGTGCTGCAGTGTCAGCAGTTCAAGTACACGCTTTATAGACCACAGAATCTGTACCTTGTTCACGTACACGTACGCGCGGGCATTTCTTTACAGATCTATTTCTCTATACAGCCTATCAGCCCTAGTGGATACAGATCAAAAGTAAGCGGTTTACAACAATCAGTAGATGTATTTATCTTCAGCAGCTGACGTAGATTTTATATTTCATTTATTCACAATGACACTTACTCAACAGAACACAAAATCTATTTCTTTTCAAAGAGACGGGGAATGAAATACACAGTTAAATTGGACAGGAAGAGAGCGTGAGGGTTGATAAAGGAGAATGGCTTTGGCCAAGAGATCCTCTAAGAAAGGGGACGCAGTCTGTAAACAAAATGAACAAAACACTTTGTGAGCCATCTGATGGCACCCAGAGACAGATCAGGCTATTTCTGTGATTTGAGTGAAATGGTGTCACATCCCTTCTGTGTTTCCAAAGATCTGAACATGTCAGTCTCGACTGACTCATGTTCTAGTATTAGCGTACACTTACAGCCCATGCACAAGACGTTCTTTTAGGATTCTGGGTACAAACAGTGCTTTTTACCTGTCTACATAAGTGAAAAACTTGTACAGACATAAATATAGTTTTTTTTTTTTTTTTTTGTTTTATTTATATATTTAGTGTATACAAAAAAAAAAAAAAACATTTCCAATCTTACGTCCAGTGCACATATATATATTTAACTTATTAAAAGACAAATATTTCTGACTAAAATATATTAAAACTACAAACACCCGTTTCTGCCACCAGATTAAAAAAAAGGTCATTTTGACTTTTTCTCAGAATTGTGTGATATAAACTTGCATTTGTAAGAAAATGTAAGAATTGTGAGCTGACTTTCTTACCTCAGAAATTGACTTTTTAACTCTTTATGACAATTGTGAATTTATATTTCACGATTCAGGTATCTTAAATATATATTAAGTACACACATATTAAACACAAACTTTCATTTTGTATGTGAGTAATTGCGATTAATCAATTTGACAGCACTTTTATATTTATTGCAATTATGAGTTATAATGTCAGAATTGCAGGATACAATTTCCTAGGTGCATTATACAATGAAAGCAAATGAGTATGGATTCTGTCTAGTTCCAAAAGAAACCAAACGCACTATAAAAGTAGCACATTACTTATATATCCCAAGTGTGCTGAACTATGAGTGAACTATATTGATAGAATGAACACATTTATTCACTGCTGATTCAGCATTTGATGAATTTCTATGGGAGCTCTTATTATTTCGGACTATTTTTAACAAAATGTACATCAAATATGCAGAGCCTTAAGCTTTGCTTTGGTAATTCTCCTGCTTCCATATTCTTATTCATGCAGTACATGCCATACTGTTACATTTTTCATCCAACACAGAGTTCTGATTAGTACTGATTCAAAGATGGTTTGATCTTTAACCTTTACCTCTCAGGCAATGACCTTTTCCTGGTGGCCGTACATGAGTTGGGACATGCATTGGGTCTGGAACATTCCAACGACCCCAGTGCCATCATGGCCCCCTTCTACCAGTACATGGAGACGCACAACTTCAAACTGCCTCTAGATGACCTTCAGGGGATCCAGAAAATCTACGGTAGAGTTATCATCTCTATCAACTCCATTATATTTTTCAAGGAACTAAGCAAGAATATGCCAGGATGGCTGATTGTATTTTTAGAAGAATAAACATTGTTCCTCTACAGGTATTCCCACAGCCATGCTGGAGCCCACCCGACCTCTTCCTACTCTACCTGCACGACGCACACACCCCACCTCTGAGAGGAAACACGACCGGCATCGCCCCGCTCGCCCACCCTCTGGAGATCGGCCGTCCTATCCTGGAAACGGAAAACCCAACATTTGCGATGGCAACTTCAACACTGTGGCCTTCTTTCGACGGGAGATGTTTGTTTTTAAGGTGAGTTGCATCAGTTCTCTTCCCAGTATTTGATACAGATGCTTTATATTAGTAGATCATAATAAAATGAGCATAATCCGTCTATTATTGGATAAATTTGGTTGAGTGTGATATCAAGAATTATAATTCCTTATATTAAAGGGATTGTTCATCCAAAAATGAAAATTCTGTCATCATTTACTCACCCTCGTGTCATTCCAGACCTGTACGAGTTTCTTTCTTCTGTTCAACACAAAAGAAGATACTTTAAAGAATGTTTGCAACCAAACAGCTTCTTGTTCTTGTAGCCTGTGACTTCCAGTGTAGTCAATGGCTAACAGCAACTGTTTGGTTACCCAAACAGTTATAATTTCTTCAAAATATCTTCTTTTGTGTTCAACAGAAGAAAAGCATACAGTATGCTTTGTTGAAAGAAGGGATTCACAATATATTATAGAGATATTGGTGATTTACTTTAATAACTATTAATTGTAATTTTTTAGAAAATCTTTAAATTATTTTTATACTGTATTATTTACATATAATGGCCTAGAATCACTTGTAGTATTTTTATTTATTTAGGCCATTTATCAGTTAATCAGTGTGAAAATAATTACCGGCTTATCAATATTAGACAGATTTTTAATATTATGCATCCCTAATTGAAATCCACTCAGTTGAAGATCTAAATTACATACAGTAATTGATCAAAATAATCTCTTACTCATCACAGGATCGCTGGTTCTGGCGTTTGCGCAACAACAAAGTTCAGGAAGGCTATCCCATGTTGATAGAGCAGTTCTGGAAGGGTCTACCTCCTCGCATTGACGCTGCTTACGAGAGATCAGATGGCAAATTTGTGTTCTTCAAAGGTAAGATGTATTATCCGTACAACAGATGTTATGACATTAAACAACAAAAAAAACAAGCATTAACAAAACTACCCAGTGTTTATTGCTTGATATGAAAAGTGCAGCCTTAGACTAGTTTTAATAACCCTGATTGTTTTGTAACATCTTTTGTCATAACTATAAATTGATACCAAATACATCCCGAAGCCATAACATTAAGTACCTGAATATGCCCTGGATAATAAAGAGAAGCCATATCCATTAAACATCTGTTGCCTTTGGGCCAGTTTCATCTCAAACCACCATATTTTGCTCAGGATTACTAATTCTAGATCATTTTAATACAAGCCTAGATACACTGAGTTAAAGGTTAGATAAATGCTGTTAGATTGTGGGTTAATCTCCGGAAAGGTCTGCATTTATCCAGTGTTTATCCTCCATTGGGCCCGACAGCCTTAGTGAATCCATTCAGTACTTTATTATTCTGTCTGTTCCTCCTTCGCTCCCCTCCTTTCAAACGATCTCTCTCTATCTCGCCGTCCTCACCCCCCTCTCTTTCTCATTAAATTAGCCCGGCTCAGTTTTGCTGCGCAAGGAGAGGTTGGGTGAGATATTTATAGCCCGAGTCTCCTGTTGTGTGATGTTTCATGAGAAAACAAGCTCTATGCCCTATGGTTATCTCAGAGAATGCACATCGGTATTAATAGATAAAGGGGCGATGAACTCAAGTCATGATGGCATTTCAGCAACTTATTCACTAACTACACATGATGCGGTTTACCCAAGTGCTGTCTGTGCTGAAATAACACATTTCAATTAAGATGAGGCTCATTATAGGCTGTATTTGATTTGCAAAATTCAGTGCACAATCACAATTAATGTTGCATGCAATAAAAAATTATCTGAATAAACACATTTAATACTGAAATTATATAGTGATCATAGTACATATAATTCATCAAATGATGATCCAGTTATGGAGAAGATGGAATAATCTATCTATCTATCTATCTATCTATCTATCTATCTATCTATCTATCTATCTATCTATCTATCTATCTATCTATCTTTTTAAAGGTAACTGTATCTATCTTACAGTTCAGACTTTTTTCTCACAATTCTGAGAAAAATAATTGACAATCGCAGAAAAGTGAGATATAAACTGCAAGAATAAATATCAAAATTGCAAGAAAAGAAGTCAGAAATTTAACAATTACCTTTTATTTTTTACTCCATACTCCAGCTACCTAACTAGTGAGTTTATATCTCGCAGGAGAAAAAAAGATGCAGTTACCTTTTTTATTTATTCCTTACTCCTTAGAGGAAACAAGCATGTCACAATTCTTACTTTGTTATATTTTCTACTATTTTTTATATAGTTTATGTCTCAAACTGCAGACTTTATACCTTAAAGAAAAAAAGACAAACACAGAATTAATAGGGAAAACAGACTGAATTGTTGTATAAAATGTTGCAATTTTTTATTTATTATTCCTTGGTGAAAATAAGCTGCCATATATATCCAAAGATGTGGCGTAGATGAGCACATTATTTCATTATGCGATAATATAGTTCAATATAACCCATTTAATTTGGACCTTATCTACTGCTGTTTTTCTGCCTGTTGTTTTGATTCTAGGGGATAAATACTGGGTCTTCAAAGAGGTTACAGCAGAGCCCGGGTATCCTCACAGCCTAGTAGAGCTGGGCAACTGTCTGCCCCGCGATGGCATCGACACAGCCTTACGCTGGGAACCTGTGGGCAAAACCTACTTCTTCAAGGGCGACCAGTACTGGCGTTACAATGAGGAGAAGCGTACGGCTGACCCAGGCTATCCCAAACCCATCAGCGTCTGGAAGGGCATCCCTGATGCACCGCAAGGAGCCTTCATCAGTCGAGAAGGATGTGAGTCATTGAGGTTCCAATAACCGATCAATATTTAATGTGGCAATCAGCCATGTGATCGGTGGGCATTTTATCTGCTTCCCTCTGATTTGAGGAGGAGTTCAAATTGGTTGAGCTTGATTCTGGAGAAGTACTGGTCTAATCTGTTGTGCATTGCAGTGCAACAAATTGCTATTATGATCAGCGAAGCTTTATAAAATGGATAGTTGTCACTGGATGAATTGCATTCGAAGCAGATTTAAAATACCAATAAATGAAACCGCCCATTTAATATTAACGCGGTGTTGCTTGGAAACGGTAAGCATGATTGAAATAACTTGGAGGAAGAATGGTTTATTCAGATTATTATGAATGCACTGAACTATTTATTCCATTTTATAAACCAATTGCTGCTGCTGTTTTGACACAGTGTTCATCTATCACAGCATACTTATTTATTTTATTGAGTAGGTAATAGAAGTAAATGCGCTGAGGTCTTGTGTTCCACTCATTCTTGTAGAGTAATTGATTAGTGTTTGTGTGGCGCAGTCGCTGCAATATTGTTGTGTTGAGACAGTGACTGTTTTGGCTCTGACTCTGACTCATCCTCAGTGGTGATCTGATAGCTGGTCTGGATTGGCACAGAGTCCAGAGGAAAAGACAGACACAACTTCTGAGTATTAAAATTCAGTCACAATCGATGCATGATTACAAATATAGCAAAATGGCAGCTGACTGTAGCAAGATACTGTATTACTGTGATGTTATGTTTACGGTAGAGAGCTAATATAATGGCTCATATGACCCTCAATGTTTTAAAGGATTAGTTCACTTTCAAATGAAAATTTCCTTATAATTTACTCACCCCCATGTCATCCAAGATGTTTATGTATTTCTTTCTAAAGTCGAAAAGAAATTAAGAAACCAAAATGGCTACTGACTATGGATAATGAGCCTGAAACTTGCGCTGTGGCTGATGTTGATGCTAGTGTCAGTCAGGTCGAATGGTAAATCCTCAAGTGTCACACTAGTCTAGAGTCAAGTATTTTTGCTGTGGCTGAATAGAATTGCAGATTTTTCCTCCTTCTCTCTGGAGTATTATCCAGTGAAGGAATGATCATCTTTTCTGTGAGTCATGTCATAACCTCCGTCTCAACATGGAGCCTAGGGCCAGGACACAAGATGGAGAAGCCAAGAGGGTTATATGGACTATTTGGTTTGCCCGTAGCTCATGATTTTTCTGTCACTCAGATTTTGCAAGAGGGATTTGGCACATCTTGCTCGGCAAGATTGCGAGTAAAACCAGGGAAAGTAAGAGAGGAAGGACGAACACTTCATCAATCACACTCTCAGGGGTTGCTGTCTAAAGCTTATTCATGGTATTTACGTTTAGTTCTGGGTTTGTACTCGTATAGGTTTGGTTTGTTAGTGCCTCGAATGCATCTGTTTATGTGGCATTGGCAATCAGACTGACAGCTCTCTGAGGGATTGTATAACACTGGAACAACTTTTTGAAATACTGTGTCATTGAGTGTTTACAAGGACAGCTATTTTTGTGATCATGAATATCAATTGAGCTTTCTGAAAAGGACGTGCATCTCTGCCTGCATGTAAAGACAAATATTTGCTTATTGACCTTATGCGTCGGAGAAACAAGTGCGCAGCTATCTTTAGAAATGTGTCTTTGAACTTCTGGTTTTGCAGCAGCTCTGTAGCAGAGTAATTAGCGGGCGAAGTGGATTTACTTATTGTAGAGTTAACAAACGTTATCATGTGCATTGTAATGTTTGATGACATAAATGTCAGTAGACTGGGAAGATTTTAAAACAAGCTGTTTTATAAATTTGTACGACCTTACCTTCACGCTGTAGAAATACAAACAGAAGGCAAAAGACAAAGAGAACAGTGCTGAATAGGGGCGGAGCTACATAAGGTCTATATTGAATTCCTTTCTATGATTGGTTCATGTTTACAACTGTTTGTTTACATCTTTAGCTTGATAGTTAATGATAGGGATGTAACGATTCACTTTACTGGCGATACTGATTTCACAATGGACCAAAACGGAGACTTTTGAAAACAATGGCGTGGCTGCCCACATTCCCACTGTGTATCCTTGACTACTGTGTAAACAATAAAATCATGCTCTTTATTGTAGATAAGTTCGACTGCTCCAAGCACACAGACACGTCCGCCATCTAAATAATAGGGAATCTACCGATTCATATCTATGGTTGCACCTGCATGAATGGTCACATGACATGCGCTTTCGGTTGTGTATTGTAAACGGAGATAGTTTCTGAAACGCCAGTGTACATAGGGATCGTTTTTATTCTAAAACGTTGTTTTAAAACGAAAAAGCACTAGTGTAAATGGGGCCTCAACCAATGATGTGAGTTTGGAGGCGGAACTATCTGTTTGTTGACCTATAGTGGAATTCTGGTTATGGAAATGTACTGATAAATTGTTTATCTGTTTTTTGTTCTAGTTTATACCTACTTTTACAAAGGAAAGGATTATTGGAAGTTCGATAACCAGAAGTTAACGGTGGAGCCAGGCTACCCAAAATCAATCCTCAAAGACTGGATGGGCTGCGATCAGTCTGAAGTAGAAAAGAACAAGGACCGTCACCTCCCTCACGATGACGTCGACATCATGGTTGCCATTAATGACGTACCCAGCACTGTAAACGCAATCGCTGTGGTCATCCCATGCATCCTCTCACTGTGCATTCTGGTCCTTGTATATACTATCTTCCAGTTCAAGAACAAAAACGTCCAACAGCACGTGACCTACTACAAACACCCCGTGCAGGAGTGGGTATGACGGACCGGGGGGCGCGATAGACCCCAAACGCTTGAGAACATAAGTGAGGGCTACTATGCTGAGGTTTGACCAGTGCCTGTTTTCAGAACAACCTTGTCCCAGAAGGGGAAAGGGAGTGTCCTCTTTCTTCCCACTTGAGACAGAACTTTACAACAAATATTGCAATTTATTAGCATGAGCCCAACGGACAAGCCTTCTGGGGATTGAACGTTTGAAGTTGTGCCCTGGCCATATGCTAACCAGGTGAAGTCTTAACGGTCGAGGAACCATCACTCCAGTTTGACCAAGACCATCACTTTCTCTTCTCCCAGAGAGTTAGAGGAACCGCAGATTTGCGAAACGCCAGCAAATCCTTGTCTCCTTGTCAACATAAACTTGTACATGAATTTCAAGTATTATCAAAGAAACGAAACAAGCAAAACGATAAACAATGACTTGAAAACCATGTAGGTAGAAAGGCCATAGAAAAGAATACCAAGGAATTCTTGCAGTCTTTTGTCATTTATGGGGTAAAAGGTTCACCGCTGGCACTCCTTGGAGACTTCAACATGTTTTTTATTGGTGTTTAGGAGGCAGTTTCAAACTAATTAGCTTCATAACATCAATCTGACTGTTTGTTTGCATTTTTTTGCCTTTCTTCACCTGCCTACCCATTTCCACAGAGTAGGAAGAATGATTTATAATAACTAGGGCAGTCTTAACACCTCCTCCCACTCGCTACTGTACTCAAATCTTTTTCTTCTTTTGCTGTTTTTATCAGTCGGCAACAAAAGAGGATCTCTTTTTGATGGCATTAGGTCTTTATAGGAGAGTAATTTTGTGTCACAATAGGCCTGATTTCTTGCAATCTCTATATTATATTTTGCTTTTATTAGGTCATGTTTCCAACCATCTTGCACGGTCTCCTGCTACGACCTTACCTTTTCACCAAGTGTAATATTTGAAACACTGGTGCCAGGCAGGAACATGAACAATGAACACATCTGAATATGAAATAGCTTTGTTACCGTTGCCTACCAGAGATGATCTCTCAACGGTTCATCCATCCTCTTTGAATGAACGTAATATGCTGTGTCTTACGTTGAAGTGACTTCAATTTCATGTGTTTGGTGTGGATTGTCTAACACTTAGCTCAAAAATGTCTGTCGGGTGCTTTTATTGGTTCGACTGTGCTATTTAATGGTGAAGTGTGTCTGACTGTACCATATTAACACATCTCTTTGTGCTCATCTACTGTGGGAATGGATCTGATACATTGCACATTGGAAGGAGCTGAGATGTAATTGATGTTTTCAGAATTTCGAATGGAACTTTTTGGATTAACCTGACAAGATTCAGGCATATATGTATATTAGAAAAGGTTTGTAGCATCTTAATCACAATATTAAGATGGTAGATTTGGCGAGACTCCCTATAAGGCTTCACTTAACACACAGTTTATGATTTAATATTGGGGTTTCACTGATATTTTTGCCTTAACACATTTAGGTTGCATGTTATAAAATCCATTTTGTTTTTCTCTGTGGAACGAGCATTTTTAGCTACAAAAAAAAGCCATTTTTGTTTATTTCACAGAGAATCGTGTACATATTGTATTCACAGTTCAAATGAGCATGGATCTGCAACAGAAACTACCTGGCATATACTTTTATGTTTCTAATGTGTCTCCACCAATGGTTTGAGCATCTATTCAAGCTTCACCATATTTTTACTCTGAGGTGGCTTCATTGGCATGTTGTTTGTGACATGTCACTTCTGTAGTTGCCATATGTACATCTGCCCAAAAGATCGACCACTTGGAGATAATTTTGTTAATACATTCAACCAACATGAATGTTTTCTGAATAGTCTGTTGAAGGTTTTGTGGGCATGAGATTTTTTTTTCTCTTAACCCGTCTTCCAAAGTAACATTTCACCCTCTTTGTGTGTTTGTGTGGTCTTCTTAAAGTTTGTGGGCCTTCTTTAAAGGGGATCCATCACGTAACCACTGATTCGAATGACAGAGCAAAGACTAGATAGAGCAAACTTTCAGTGCAATCATGCAACTATGAACTTTAATGCACATAGCAAAAACTAATTTTGAGAACTTAATGATTCAAGACAGGCATATGTGCACAAACTATCAATTATTTTATCACATGCTAGACTGGACAAGTCATCACGGCCTCCCCTAATGACTTACATGGAAGGCTGGTTTTGCCTCAGAGTAAAGAAATAAGTTGATTGCGACTTTTAAACATTTCTCACATTTGTGACTGTATTTCCAACTTTGTATCTCACATTTGTGGCTTCATAATTGGCTTCAAAGTGACTTTATATCTCTCAATTGCCATTCACAGTTGCACATTTTTATTTTGAAATTGCACCTTTATATTTCTTTATCTCTCAAAATGTGATGTTTGAATTAAATATCACAATTACTTTATTTTCAACTCTGAGGCAGAAACAGGCTTCCATGGACTCATGGCAACTAATTCCATCACAAAAAATTACTGAGGTACCGTGAAACAGGGATAGTATCAAATCTATTTGTCATAGTACTTTGATACGTGCCATGTTACGAAATGATTATCCATATTTGCATGGCACTTCCTGCACAGAAGACCACTGTATTACCATTGTACTTTTTGGTTCGAAGAATGCTTGGTGTGACGATGCTTTTTGACATTGCTTTGCATTGACTATAGAATGTTTTATAACATGGTGGAAAAATGTCAAATTAGCCTGGTGTTTTGGTCAGATTAGCTCAATGCAGTAGTACTGTGGAGGGGTTATGTGACTGTACCCCTTTAAGACATTGTGCCTTGTCTTTAAGTCCGCTATGGCACACTGAACACTGCTCATTTACATTGATTTCCACCTCATTATTTCAACAGTGGCTACATGAATACATCCCTTGATATATTATTCAATGCCTTTAATAAGTGAAAACAATGTGTTACCTTTTATTTTTGTTGCCCTCCTTCTCATATATCATTTTTTGGATCTGTTATGCGAGGAGCTTGGTCATGGATAGAGAAGTGGCATGAAACTAGAGCTCCTTATCTAGAGCACCTGCTTGCATCAACAAGCAATGTGGCTGTGAAGTGATCTAATGTCTCGGGTACAGGAAGAACTGGGTGGGAATATTTTTAATGGAACACACTGTGCATCACCAATTGTCTTCCTCAACTTTGAATCTGTCCGATGAGCTGTTGTTGGTACAAAAGACGGCAAACCACTTGCTCTAATAAGCCATGGACTGAATTTGACAATGTGGCACAATAGTGTGTTCCATACTTAAGAGGCTATATGTGTTTATTATCCATGTCTGACATCTTATATAGCAAATGCTCAGAGTGTTAAAGTATATTCTTTATCAATATGAGGATGGCTTGTGACAAAAGAAAACTCGTGGCAATGCTACAAAAATTACTCGAACTAGATTAAGATCAAAATTTGTCAAAATTATTTGCAGAATAATGGGGTATTTACACAAGGGGTATTTACACATGGTCAAGTCATGCATCATGATCATTCATATTGCTATCCACATGAAGGTGATTCTGCAAAATGCATAAAAATCCGACTATAAACCTAATTCTGAACTATATGCAAACACAAAATTGTTTACTTCCATACGTTTCTGTACAATATATTTGCCCGGTTCGGCAAATGAACATTATGTGGATTGCATTTGCAATCCCAAACATCTATATGCTGGTGTAATTCCATCTGGGACGACCAACATTTACAGATATGACCTTTAAACTTGTATGTGATTCAGACCATCTCCTCTTGGAAGGCATTTACACTTTTCATGCATTACTCAAAACGCATGATGTCACCATTATTTTTCTTTAAATCTAAACGAATCACAAATAGATTTGTGAAAAAACAGGCCATTTAAGTTCTAGACCATGCCATTTCATGAGGAATTGTGAAGCTAAGCCAGTATTATGTGTATATATTAACACACTGAACATTCAGCAGTGAAATGTTTAACAGACCTAAGTGTATTTATCAAAGGTGGATATCTTTAGAAATGTTTGTCGTAGGGTCAAGTGAAAGGTTTGTAACGATAGAGGCTTATCATATGAAAAGCTATTTATTTATCATTAATGGAGATAAGGGTATTCTACACAGTTTAATTTGAAATCAAGGTGAAGCCATGCATATAACCACATTAGTTGCACAGAAAATAAAAATAAAAATGCAGAACTGTACAGGGAGATACTTAAATAGGAATTCTCTGGTAATTTGCCTCTTTTTAATGGGTATGATCGTGGCTTTGGACAACAGTCACTTTTAACCCGAGCTGCTGTTGCCTTTTGTTTTTTATGGTCCTTTTATGAGACAAACAATAGGACAAACATATCAGAGGTGGTCAAGGAACCAACTGTATTTACGCTTTTTAATTACAGAGGGTTCATTTTAATGGAGATTTTATCTGAGATAGCTTTAAAGATTTTTGGTTTGTTTTTTATTATTATTACTTTTCTTGACTGACCATGGGGGAATTTCAACTATATTCCTGTACATAACTGGTTCTTTTTTTTTCCCTTTGACAAGAATTTAAGAGTGAACGTCTCACTCTGCGGTTTAAATAAATTCAGATTCTGTCCTTGAAATTTTGATATTTTCTGATTTACAGGTCAAATGTCGCTGTCTGCTCAGCCTCGTCCAGGTTTTAATGGTCATGTAAATACAAAGATTTACTGAAACTTTTCAGACCTTTTGTATTTTTCTTTCACTCTAACGGTAGCCTATGATTTCACATTGTCATGCATAATGTTGATTATTAAGAATGTGAGAGATCTTAAACGGATTGATTTACTAATATTAGATATGATTTAAGTTTTATTTCTTAAATCCTGTTTTTAATTCTATAAACTGAGTCGATTTTATTTCGGTTTCAGTCTACAGTTTTACACTGTGTATCTAATATCACCACGTTCAAAGAAATGTCAATAAAATAAAACTACAGAAATGCCAAGCGTTTGATGCTTTCTGGGTGAATGTTTTACAATATTATAATGATATATTTATACATACTTCATCATTATACATAGTGCAGGTTGATATCAACTACATAATACATGCTCCTTTTGATATCATGCAATCGGTACATAAGTGCACAGCTGTTCAGCAGAGCAGATTGTGTTTGTGAATACAAACATGAGCCATAGCTTTATTCTTGATGTCTTAAAACACATTGCACAACTTATTAATGGCATAACTTGCATCAAACAGCATTGTGTCTTCTGTTGTCCCGGACTAAATTTGGCACTCGTTCGTGGACGACACGTCCAGTCTAATCAGTTCTTTCACAGTGCAACATCTCTGGTTTTTAATGCCAGTTAGTGCAGGCTATCATGAAGCTCATGTCGTCTACCTTTCTGGTGCCCATACGACATTGTGGCAGGTCAGTGTCTGGATCCAGACTGTCCCGGGGCTCAGGACCGGTATCAGTTTGGACACTGGATGAAGATACTTCACCTTGCAATGGCAGATTGTCTGGATCCCTCTGCCGCTGGTCAGCAGCCGAACTCACCCATCTCTTTATTAATAATAATAAAAACCTTAGATTTGCTTGTTTTCATTCACACATATTTTAGACATTATGATATATTCAATGTAGTCAGAATAAACTAGTACTGCTTTTGATTGTACACTTCAACCTTCTACAAAAAAAAAGTACAACAGTACTGAATAATTAGCATATTCATGTAGCAAGGTCCTTAATAATTAGCATATTCATGTAGCGTGGTACTGAATAATTAGCATATTCATGTAGCATGGTACTTCAGCGTACTTAATACCAATGAAGGTGAAAAAACATGGTATAACTATGGTACATGTCTCAGGAAACCTTACCGAATTTAAAAGTTGTTTATGTTAATAGTTCTCACAAAACTGTTCGCAGATGATTAGTTTGAGACCGAGACTCACAACAGAGGCAGCAAAAACCTACATAACGTTAAGAGAGAGTTTGACACCGTGACTGGGACGAAAACAGATCAATAGTGCGTTAACGAGCCGAGGCACAGCAAGACTTTACCCCACACCGACTCCAGCCCCCGGAATCCTGCGTTTAGCTCGCGATGTTTCCAGGCAGAAAACGCGGGGTAGACGTAGAGGGTCACGGGCGCGCGCTGCTGCAGTGACGTTTCACAGGTGGCCAGCTAAACGACGTCACGCCGAAACTCAATCGTGATTGGTTCACAAATCCATAGTGCAAGGAGAGGTGTGTCCTGTTGCTACGCAGGTTTGTAGCGGAGTCTCAGCCATCTAGACAACAACAGGTTATAGAAATATAAATATGCTCATTTTAAAAAGATTACATATATATTTATTTAATTCATTTTTATTATGCTATGACAAGGAATACATTCCAGCAATATAATGTTATTTTAAAATTATTATAATAAACGTACACAGACTACAAAAAAGCAAATAAAACTCGTTTTATGTGTTTATATATTTTTGTTTGCTGTTTTATTTCTTATACTGCGTTATTAATTTATATTATTTATTATAAAAATAAAAAAAATAACATCTAGCAACTTTTTAAAGGTTTTTGAGAGGTTTTGTAGAAACACTCTGTATGTGCTCAACAGAGAAAAATCTATTTTAAATACAAAAAGTCTTTATTAACACGAATACCGATTCTTCATTGTTCTTAAATATCAAGAATCAAAACAAAGGCAGCAGTGTTTCTCATGACAACATGGGCTAACGTATCACGTACCGTAACGCGTTGACGTCAGCACGTCGAGGAAGTGAAGTGAACACGTGGTTTACGGCTGTCCACGCTTCTCCATAGAGTGACAATCGGTAAATATAAGATTACTGTTGTAATTGTCATGAATTTTATTGTAAAGTTATTATATTTAGGATGTAATGTGTATTATTAACCTGCGTTGTTATTAAAGGACACAGAATTGATAGCGTTTAATGAATAGAGAAGTGGAAATAACATCATTTAGCCGACTGCTAACTAATGCTAGCAAGTTACTGTTTAAATGAAAGTTACTTAGAACGAGTTTTGTTGAGAATTATTTTATTTAATCATGGTGTCCTAGAGTCCCATATGTTTAAAAAATAATAGTTTCAGAAGTACATTTAAAAACTGTTTCTCTACCCTAATACTAATATAAGATTTAATCCTAAAACAGGACTATATTTACTGTTTAGAAATATGATTGTTATTCTTTATAATAATTTTCTATGGAAATATGAATGTTTATGTTTCTGTTTGGGTCAAAACCTAATTGTCAGATCATAATTATATATATATATGCTGTATATGTTTGTTTTATATCTACCCTATTTGTTCTTCTTATTATCATTATCTCACTGTGAATGTTGTTTCTCATCAGTTTCAGACAGCTTTGATCATTTCAATAGCAGAAGAATGGCAGTCCGTGCATCTTTTGAAAAGAATAATGAAATTGGCTGCTTTGCCAAGCTCACAAACACATATTGCTTGGTGGCGATTGGCGGTTCAGAAAACTTTTACAGGTGAGTAATAAATAAGATTACAAAAAAATAAAATATATATATCAGAGGTTGCGTTAGACTGTAACATTTTCGTAAAAATTCCATCATAATCTATTATTACCCGTCATTTTAATTTCCATGTTTTAGTTATAATACATTTAATTGCTTCTATTTTTGTTCTCATTGAAATGTTTAATATTGAACATACAGGAGGAGCATATAGGTTTATGGATTTATTTATTTATGATGAGAACTACATGTTCAACACCACAGTGACAGCGGAGGCCACTATAAACAAAATTAGCTAGGGCTGGGTAAAAAAAAAAATGTATTTCTCAATTTTAATAGATTCCCATTTTTATGAACCAATATCGATTATTAAATCTCAATCGATGCTGTTTTCATTTGATGAATGAACAGTACAGAGAGTGCACCTTCCATCCAATAAATCGCGTTGTTACTTTTGATATGAAACAAAGTCTACGGTAATTACAGTTGTAAATTACAATAGATCACTCTCAGTGTAATTTGTCAAAATGACGGACGGCCTTCAATTTTTTCCGTCACTGCTAAAAGAAATTCCATCAATGACGACCTCTGATATATATATATATATATATATATGTATATATGTATATATATATATATATATATATGTATATGTATATAAACGTTTGATTGTGATGAATGGCTGTTTTTCCCCACAGTGTGTTTGAAGGTGAACTGTCAGAAACGATGCCTGTTGTTCATGCCTCTATAGCAGGATGTCGAATCATTGGTAGAATGTGTGTGGGTAAGAAAATGTATCCAATCCAGTTTATTTTGCAAATTTGTGGTTTTTGTATTTATTGTATGTTGATCAAAATACAGAAGCATTAAACAAGACCTTTAATGTGATGGAATTAACCTTTTAAAATAACAAGCTAGATCAGATTAGGTGGTATGTTTTTATGTCCTCATACGTGATGTATAATAGATGTTGTGTGCGTCTTGGGATGCTCTTCTGCAGGAAATCGTCACGGTCTCTTGGTGCCCAGCAACACGACAGATCAAGAGTTACAGCACATTAGGAACTGCCTGCCAGATTCAGTGCGGATTCAGAGAGTAGAAGAGCGTCTTTCTGCACTGGGGAATGTCACTTCCTGTAACGACTACGTTGCTCTAGTTCATCCTGATCTTGACAGAGTAAGAACATCCCTAATGGAAGACTTTCTCTGAACCTTAATGGCTCTAAATGATTTCTCAATGCTTTATATTTCTCTAAAAAGCCTGTAAGATTAATGAAACCATTAGAAAGTGGAAAGTTTATTTCCCAAAGCTGATGTTTTTTGTATTAAATTCAGGGAATTATTGTCCACAGGAAACAGAAGAGATTCTTGCAGACACTCTCAAGGTGGAAGTGTTCAGACAGACGATTGCGGAGCAGGTGCTTGTGGGTAGTTACTGTGCCTTCAGTAACCAGGGAGGCCTCGTCCACCCCAAAACCTCCATAGAAGATCAAGATGAACTCTCGTCACTCCTGCAAGTTCCTTTAGTGGTGAGTTACCGCTCTCTAATATCTGACAATCACTTCAACTGGACTTGTTCACAATCTACTGAACAATTATGATATATTATAATCAAAACATCTACATGCAGTTCAAATGTATGGGGGTTGATATGATTTTTTGTTGTTGTTGAAAGAAATACTTAAAGGGTTAGTTCACCCCAAAATGATAATTCTGTCATTAATTACTCACCCTCATGTCGTTCCAAACCCGTTAGACCTCCGTTCATCTTCGGAACACAAATTAAGATATTTTTGATGAAATCGGAGAGCTATCTGACCCTCCATAGACAGCAACGCAACTGAATTTATAAAATGTATAAAAGATTTCTATTTCAAATAAATGCTCTTCTTTTGAACTTTCCATTCATCAAAGTATCCTGAAAAAATGTATCATGGTCTTCAAAGATTAAGCAGCACAAATGTTTTTAATATTGATAGTTATCAGAAATGTTTCTTGAGCAGCAAATCAGCATATTATACTGATTTCTGAAGGATCATCTGACACTGAAGACTGGAGTAATGATGCTGAAAATTCAGCTTTGCATTACAGGAATAAATGACATTTTAAAATATATTTGAAAAGAAAACAGTTATTTAAATTTGTAGTAATATTTCATAAAAGACTGTGTTTTTAATCAAATAAAGGCTGCCTGGAAGAGTACAAGAGATGTTTTTTAAAATTTTTAAAAGTCTTACCGACCCAAACTTTTGAATAGTGTAAATAGTGGTGTTTACTAAGATAAGAAACACTTATCATTTCTCTTAGTTGGGGTTTATGCTAAATACATACTCAGTGGATGTGTTTGATCATTTGTATGGAAGTGTATCTACTACTCAAGGAACTACTTGATTTCTTTGCACTGATGCTGGCTCATTGATATCTGTAGTGATTGATAAAGCTCAGTGATAACTGTGTTTTCTCTCTGCAGGCTGGAACGGTGAATCGTGGTAGTGAGGTGATCGCTGCTGGTATGGTGGTGAACGACTGGTGTGCCTTCTGTGGCCTGGACACCACGAGCACTGAGCTGTCTGTCATCGAGAGCGTCTTCAGATTAAGTGAAACGCAGCCCAGCGCCATCGCTACCACCATGAGAGACTCGCTCATCGACAGGTATGTGACGTCAACTCAGTCTGGAGAAATACATATAGTTTATCCAATACTGATGATTACTTCAAATCCATCTAAACTTCATTATTTCTTCTTTTCCAGTCTCACATAAAACTGAAATGGTTTTGAAGTCTTTTTTTTTTTTGTGGGAAGATGCCTAAATGGACCTAGAAATCATTAGATGGTTTGAAGGCAGATTATGTCTCGCTTCAGGGAGAAACGCACTCTTGTCTTTAAACCATGAGAAAACATGTTGTCATTATAATATTCATGTATGAACTGCTTGTCTCACTGTCTTTTTTGTAAAATACTAAGACAAAAGCATTGATGGGCTGATTTTATCTATAAATCACTTCACATACTACATAAAAAAGACCACATGACCTTTAAATGGTGGTAGATGTAGAGTTTGTTTGTAAAGCTGTGCATGGTCAATACAGACTGGTTTGGTAAATAAAAATTATTAACTTCCACAGAAGGTCTTTTTCGTGATTTTTGAGTTACGTAGGATTGCTTATGCTGTTCAGATATCAATAAAAGGCTTTTGACAACATTCTGATGCCATAACTGTTTTATTGACAGCTGTGAATATGATAATACATTCAGAAATGTGGCAGTATGAATAGTGCAGTTCAGCTGAATATGGTCGTCTTTAGCATGGTTTGGTTCTTTGGTATTTACTTATTTGCACATAAATCACAACACATTACAGCATGGTTTAATGTAGAATATAAAACTTGTGGAAATAAAAGTAACATGCACTCAGTGATGGTAAACAAATGGAATGCAGAACTCAAACTAGTAAAGTAAAACATGACAAAAAAATAATACTGTACACTACCATTCAAAAGTTTGGGGAATATGATTTTTTTGTTTGTAAAAAAGCTTTTTATGCTTAATGTTGCATTTATTTAATTCAAAAATACAGTAAAATGTTTATTTCATTCATTGATGTAAAGAAATTTCAAAAGAAAAACATTTATTTGAAATAGAAATATTTTGTAACATTATAAATGTCCACATGTCACCTTTGATCAATTTAATTTATCTTTGCTGAATAAAAGTATTTAAGAAATCTCGCTGACCCCAAACTTTTGAATGTTAGTTATAAAGTATATTATAAACATGAAAATCATGAAAACGTGAACAAAGCTCAGCAAAAGCACTGTTTTTGGTCTAGCTCTTGTACAGGGTTCCCACCCTTTTAACTAATGAATTTCCATGACTTTTACAGTTGTGCATTATCACGATATCCAGCTATTAGTGGTTAAGTATCATTCAAATCATTTTAGACATTACTGGAGCTTCATTTGTAACTCAGGATTGGTACGTCCAATCCTTTGAATGAAGTGATTTAAACAACCATACATGGAGCATAAAAGTCTCCAAACAGACAAAAATAGAGCCTGAGATCTGAATGCAGCTCAATGCATTTGATTCAATACATATGACCAAATGTCCAAGCAAAACCAGAAATTTACACTCATTTTAGAAATGTCCGTGACTTTAACATTTTATGATGTTCCAAGATTTTTGCAGGCCTGGAAATCAATTTAAATTCCCTGTTGTTTCAAGGTTTTCATAAGTATGGGAACCCTATGTATAGACCGTCATAAATGGTAACATAAATGACTGCAAATAAAAATGACTTTTTAAGGCCTAAAATCGAACACAATGTAACATGCAAGCATTAAAGTCATATTTTTGGCCAAAAATAGATTTTCTAGATATTTGGCATCACAATGGACTACAGAAGCTGCATAAGCCATATGGATGTGTAAACAGCAGCTATTTATCCAAATGCAACACTATGATTGTGGTGACAGCACATAAAATATCTAAAATAGTTTTTAGGTGGTGATGTGTAGTAGGCTGTCTAAATAACACCACTTTATAATTATAATACTTCATAAAGAAAAATAAATATTTCTTTGCTTTAAAAAAACATGAAACCCATTTTAAAACATACTTTTGCTTCTGAATTTAAACACAAATGCAACGTCCAGCAACCTGCACAGGAAGATGAGACTCTTTCCAGACACCTGCTCAACATTCATCTCTGTAAACACATACGGTTAACATTCAGTCGTCTGACACTGATTTATACAGATATCACCGAGATTAGTTCTGATGTTATACTCTGAACTTGATTTGTCAATGTAGCAAATATGTTCAAATCACTAAGATCAATCATATCACATAATCCGCTCGCTCAAAAATCATCTGTTGATAAATAAACAGATGGAGGAAAGAAAATAGGTGTGTCTGTGAAGTTCTAAAAAAAAAGTGGAAGGGAAGCACCGGCAGCGATACACGACAGCAAAGTTAACCTGATGAACTTCAGGAAGAGGTTTAAGGTTGGCTGTGAAGTGCTCAGGTCAAGAACACGGTGTTCTAGTAAGAGCTAGTTCTGCTCTTCTTTCAGATCAAACCTGACAGAGAAACAAAAACAATTCATCCAAAATGTTGCTCAGAGACAATATTTGTATGTTTGTGTATTAAAAGTCCAAAAACTCACCATTCTGTGACTCCAGAGACTACATCAACATGTCCCAGGTCTATCTGCATCTACAAGAAGAAATCAACAATAAATTAAACACTAACATTTTTAAAATGACAAGTAAATGTGATGATTAAATTAAATAAATATTAGTAATACGGTAAAATGTAAATATACACATCATAAAATTATAAACGTTAATATATTTGTAAAAT
The DNA here is from genome assembly GCF_936440315.1 of Barbus barbus. Lineage (NCBI taxonomy): Eukaryota > Metazoa > Chordata > Actinopteri > Cypriniformes > Cyprinidae > Barbus > Barbus barbus. The sequence continues at coordinate 27,142,773 of NC_136753.1, read as the reverse complement.
TGAATACAAGAAAGTAACTCATAAATCAAGATAAATTCCCTGAAAACACGTCTTATTATCTTACACAATTTTGTGCACATATATTTCAGTGTTAGGATGTCTAGATATTTTAAATGGACAAGGACATTTTTTTTTGCAGTATATTCCTGTCCAGCTGAAGTGAGCCTAGGTAGACTGACCTGGCCGATCACATCCTTGTCTCGATTCATGAAGGACGAGGATGCGTTTTTCACACAAACGCTGAGCTCTCGTCTCTGAGCGTCCTCCACACTCATATCAAACTCAAACCTACAGAACAACAGCAGATGATGACACACTCACTGGGTCAAGGTCTGATAAAACCCATCTAAACACACACACACACACACAGGTCTCCAAACCTTTCATTGAACTCAGGGTTCAGATTTTTCTTCTTCACGGTTGTCTTTCTTTTCGTGGCCTTGCTTTTATCCGGCAGCAGAATGAGGGAGACGTAGGTGTCTAAGCTGTCCTTAGATGATGTAACCAGACCCCTGAAAACACATAAACACACAACGTCCTCACTTCCCCTCAAACTTCAGACTTACAGAGGCGATTTCTAAGCTTGAAATGACTCAAAAGGGTTTATAATCACACCAGACCTGCATGCGTGGATGATCACTGTCAGCTTCTTCTGGAAGGAAACGGAGATCTTGATCTGACCGGTGGTGGCCGTCTGCTTATTACTCAACACAGGACCTGAACCCATGGCCACTAATGCGGCCATTTTTGAATCCAAGATCTGGATAAAAGAGAAAATGTTGATTGTATTTACAGCATTGTGATATTACTTCTTGGCTGATTGACTAAAACAACCATCAAAACGAGCGCAGATAGCTCAAGTTGACTAACCTTCAGCTGTGCCCTGAGTAGGATCTGGCTCTTTTGTGAAGCTCCATCCAGATCGAGCCACTGGTCCATCAGTTGATCTGGTTTTGAAAGCAGCTCTCTGATTGGTAGAACCACAGAGCCTATGGGTTGGTCCCAAGCACTTGAGAGCTGCTCAGAATGACAATAAATCAAATCAGAGTCTGAAATAATCATAATTTAAGATGTGAAGCATAATGCAGAAACTCTTCTAGTTTAAACACAAATACTGTTGCATTCTCCGTGTTGCTTAAACTCTTCTTCTACTGTCAGTGTCTCTTTCAGGTCAACCACTGTTATGCTGAGCAAGTTAGTTTAGTTTTGTTGATGCATGTTAAGTGTGTATTTAACCTGAAGCACACTAGGGTGTATACAATAATGACAAGTTTAAATATATATTATCATTTATTGCAGCTGCTGAATATTAGTTGATTATTATTCAGTGCATAATTTAATGCATGCAATCTTCACAAAATGGTATTAACTGCATTTCAGGCTAAAATATCCTCACCTTAATGACAAGTATGTCCTTTTTGGGGTCATAAACCAGAAAGTCAAACGCTTCATTCCAGTAAGGAGCAGATGAGCGATCACACACCTTTACATGCGAGAGCACAGAAAAAAATCATTTAAATATATTAAAATATTACAAATAAATCATACACCATTTAACCTTTTATAAGACTGCATGATTGCTATTATAGATAAAAGTCTCCTGCCTTGGTTTTGTAAGTCGTTTCTCCAAGTACAAGTTCAGCAGCAGCTTTGGGTTCCTTTCCACTTTTCTTCAACTAGACATAAAACCATCAAGAATTAATGACAGGTTATTATTATTATAAAAAAAAAAAAAAACTTTCATTACTTTTCCAATCATTAAAATGATTTATACTGTAAAGATTTAATTAATAAAGATCATTTATAATCAGTGAAATACTTAATAAAGTAGAATAAATATACATAGTGATATACATAATTAATAAAAATATATATAAAAGTATGTACAATATTCAATATTTTTTATAAAGCTCATAAATAACATTGTATATATATACACACACACACACACACACACACACACACACACACACACACACACACACATATATATATATATATATATATATATATATGTGTGTGTATATACACACACATCAGCATCATTACTCCAGTCTTCAGTGTCACATGGTCCTTCAGAAATCATAATATGATGATTTATTATGAGTGTTGAAACTATTGTGCTGCTTCATATTGTTTTTTGGAACGTGTGATACTTTTTTCTTTGATTAATACAAAGTTAAAAAGAACAGCATTTGTTCAAAATAGGAATCTTTTCTAACAATATAAGATACTTTTTATTCATTTAACAAATCCCTCCTGAATAATAGTATTAATTTAAAAAAAAAAATAGAAAGAATGAAAAAATGTACTGACCCCAAACTTTTGAATGCCATTGTATATTGTAACACAAAATGTATTTTTTAAATAAATGCTGTTCTTTTTAACTTTTTATTAATCAGAGAATCCTAAAAAAAATATCACAGGTCCCCAAAAAATATGAAGCAGCACAACGGTTTCCAACATTGATTATAAATCAGCATATTATTATGATTTCTGAAGGATCACGTGACACTGAAGACTGGAGTAATGATGCTGAAAATACAGCTTTGATCACAGAAATAAATTATATTTTAAAGTATATTAAAATAGAAAACGGTTATTTTAAATTGCAACAATATTTCACAAAATAACAGTATTTTTCTGTATTTTTGATCAAATAGATACAGCCTTGATGAGCAGAAGAGACTTCTTTAAAAAACATTAAAAATCTTACTGTTCCCAAAATTTTGACCGGCAGTGTGTGTATATATATATATATATAGTAATTTATGTATGTATTATATAATAATAGATATTATTTAGATATTATATATACATATTATACATACATAAATACATATTTTTAAACAGCTTAAAATATTTAAACATTAAATAAAATAAATTCAAACATATTCTACTTTCTTTAGTACTGACTAGAAATTGTCTAACTAGAATGAATGCAATCTCTATACATTATAGGATACTGATAGTGTAGAAGAGCATAGACTCACAGGCAGATCATGAGCTCTTTCTAAGTAAATAAACAACAACGCTGCTGACGGCACAGACTTGTTCTGGTAGGTCTGAGAGCTTTGCATCTGCATCACCTAGTAAAAAAAATACCAATTTTAGTATTAAGTCAATTTTATACATATATAACAACCAACAGACCCTGTGTGCTTTTGTGAAAAACTGACTTGATCCAATCTATCCCGCTGTGTTGAGGTGGGAAGCCATTCCAGGACCAAATGGACTCGACCGTGTTTTATATCATTCAGAGTAAACCACTGGAAAAGAAAAGGCAGCAGGGACAGGTTCATGTGCTGACTGTGTTATGATCTTACAAACCAGAGCCAAATATGCTGATACTCACTTCATCATTGTACTGGGAACTGATGATATGTCCAAGTTTGAGCTTGAACCTGAACACACATGAAGACAAAGTAAAACGTCATTTATCTTATGAATACAGCATCTGAAATAAAGTGTTTTTTTATATTTAGAGTAAATGTCATGAAGAATTATCTGGAGCATATTTCACTTCAAAATCAACAGCAAAAATTGGTTTACTTTTTTATTTTTAAATCAACATAAGTTGAAAACAAATACTACCATGATATATATGAAATGGATGGGAAATGTGCCTAGTTGTCCCCAAAAAATTATGTAATAATGCAAAAAAATCTGGTTTCTGTGCTATGAGTAAAAAAGGCTGTAAATGTACTGACCTTCCAAGGAAATCATCAGATTCAAAATCCTTATCATAGACCTCAAACTTCACGTCTAGATTATGATCAGGACTCAGAATCATCTAGTGAATCAAAATAGGAAACATAACTATTAATCTCTTTTTATAATACAATATAATAATAATACAAAATATTTAGGAAACGAGCATAAATACACATAAATCAAAGCCATTACAGACATTTCTGCGACACCTTGCTTTTTCTGAACTACATTTCCCAGCATTCCCACCTCATACATCTCGTTCCAGGTGGGGTTGAGGTTCTCCTTGATCACATGACTCTTAAAGGTTGTGTCTCCGATATGGATCTTGACATACGGGTCGCTCTTTCCCTTCACCATCCCTCCCATCATGTTGTCCTTCGCTACCAGATCCTGAGCTTCCAAAAGATGGATACGCAGCACCCCCTATGGGACGGACATTAAACAATCATAACATTAGAAGAATTAGGACATGTTCCAACATCCTTAGATCTACACCTAAAAAATGGTATGCTGATCTAGGAATCTAAAAGTTCAAGAAAAAACCACTCGCCTTGGTGCCAAAGCTGGGGTCATGGCTGGTCTTTTGGGGTCGAACGTCTGTAGAACTACTGACTTTTGACTCCTCTGCAGGAGCACTGGGAGAAACCTTCTCGTGAGACCTGTTTAACATGAACAAATCAGTCTTTATATGATAGCCCATCATTATTATGAGTATTAATAATATATGACTTTGTTAATAAAAGCTAAATCAGGGTTGTATCAAATCTTTAACTCACTGCTCTTCTGGTTTTTGCTCTTCATGGGCTGATCCAAATGTTTTGACTGGTTTCACGTATCCACCCTCCCTGGTAGTGGAATCAGGAACTTTGCTGAGATCCTGTAAATGATAAGAAATAATTATTATAGTTATTAAAGTTAACTAAAACTAAAACATTTAAATAGACAATAAAAATCCTTTCTGTTTCTCAAAATAAACATGTTAACTGAGATAAAATCAAATATAAAAAACTTGTCTTATTTTCAGTATTTGCCAAAAACATTTTTCATTTTCATTTTAGGACTTGATGTGCTGAAATAACTAAAACTGAAATAAAAATGAATAAAAACTATATAGATATAAAAAAATGTACAATGACAAAAACAAAACTAAAATTAAAATAAAAACAAAAATACAAACATTTTAAAATAATAAAAATTAGTAATTAAAAAAACTATAATAGTGTCTCAATTACACTGAACACAAGCAAAATCAATAAAATCATTTTCATTTTCAACAAAACAATGATTATGGTATTTAATAATTTAAGTAAAAAAATAGTTTTTTGGAATTAAATATTTACATTAATTTAATAAATAAAATTAAATAATTTAATAAGTTGTATTTATAATATAATTTATAATATCATTAAATAAAATAAAATTGAAATAATGACATTATGATTAAAATAATTATTGATTTTAATTAATTTAAAATGATATAAAATAAATTAATATTTAATTACAATAAAATCTTTAAGTAAATTTTACTTTACACACACACACACACCTCAGTGGCAGGCAGTGTTTTGGGTACAGATGGCGTGTGATGGTCATCTAGATCATGGGCGTCTGTTTGTTTCTGATGTTCTTGAGGAAGTGACACAGGTAGTGGTAAAGTAAAGGCTGCCAGTTGACTGACTCTGTTCATCACAAACACAAGCAGTCTGGTTTAGATCTCAAAATAAAACCATATGACTTTTAAGAAATCAGTAATCATAACAAAACAATCGAACCCTTTTGGTGGCAGCGTTTTCTTCTCAGACTCCTTACTGACTGCAGCTTGTGAGTGTTCAACAGTGACTGGAGCGTTTTCTTCTTGCTGTTCACCCACTGAACGCTCTTCTTCAACAACAGGCTTTTTACGACGAAGGACACTTGTATCCAAACTTGAGTCCAAAATCTGATATTAAACAAGTTTAATTTAGACATTTGCAAATGTCTTCTGGTCTCAATTTGACACACCAACATGAAACTAATTGTGAGAGATCCATATACAATATATATTTTTTATTTTAAGAACTGAAATGCAATTTGTGAAAAAGACAATTAGTGAGTTAATCCTATAACAGTTTAGAAAAAGCAGTAAGAATCATTGTTTGACCTTAAGTTGTGCCCTTAGCAGAATCTGACTGTCTTGACCTGCTCCATCCAGACTCAACCACTGGTCCATCAGTAGATCTGGTTTTGAAAGCAGCTCTCTGATTGGTAGAACCACAGAGCCTAAGGGCTGCTCAAAGGCACTTGAAAGCTACGAGAGAAAAGATGAACAACGATAAAATCCATTATGAATGTTTATTATCACAACTATAAGGGGCTTTGATGCATAACGTGTCCATGGACTATATCAATACTGAAAAGTCAAGTTAAAATGTATATTAATGCACATGGGAAAGTGTAAATTTTAGGTCTTGAAACTAGTTGCCATTTACTAAATGGTCCAGCAGTGTGACAAATAATGTAATATATAATATAATATACTAGTAAATGCTTATTAATATAATTACAAATAATACAAATAATTAGATAATAATATTTTAAAATGACAAATATTTAATATAGTCTCTCAATATGTGGTTTACAAATTTAAATTATTTTATTACATAAAATAATACTAATAATGAGACAATTAATTATTATACATATTATAAATAATCAATGTAATGTATAATAAAAGCATCAACCATAATAATTCTAAAAGGATAATTAAAATGCTATTTTAAACAGTTTTAGATGGACTATATCATGTTGACTACCTAAATATCTGAACATATATTTTACCTTTATAATAAGAATCTCCTCTGTAGGGTTGTGAACCAGGAAGTAGAACGCTTCACTCCACTCAGGAGATGTGGAGCGGTCACACACCTTTAAAAAGACCAGCAAAGAAGTTGCTTTTATTAAGGGTCAGAAATTGACACTAAACAGATTCTTTACAAAAGGCACAAATTCCCACCTTGGTTTTATGGGAAATGTCACCTAACACCAGCTCTGCAGCAGCTTTAGGCTCCTTTCCACTCTTCTTCAGCTGCACACATGACAGAATTATGACAGTTCCATCCAATATAGCATAACTGTATTTGTATGGGATAATGCTTATATGAGACGCACCGGCAGGTCGTGAGCTCTCTCCAACAGAACGAAGAACAGAGCTGCTGACGGCACAGATTTGTTCTGGTATAAATGCTCTGATTGTATCTGCAGAGCCTGACGTGAAGAAACCAAGAAAAAAAAATGGTACAAAATTCATTTACATTAAACATACTAAGAAATAAATAATAAATGCACTAATATAATATTTTTAATTATTTAGTTCTAAAATCATGACATCAAAATCTAACAATTTGTAATGCAAAATGAGTAATTACATTTATTATTCATTAATGCAAAACGGCTAATGCATTCATTATTTTTACTGAAAGATAAGCTAATCTTGACACAGTGTATACATACAGCACGAGTCTCACTTGACATGTAAAATTAAAAAGCAAAGTACAAAAATAGCTTATTAAATTATATAAATATATAAAAATCAATATTTTTAAATTACATAATTTAATTCAAAAAATTAAATCACGAAATAAAACGCATTACTCTGATCATCTAGATGGATTGCATACAGACCAAACTACGTTTAAAACTCAAAAACATGTCATGCATAAGTCTGAATAATATAATATAATATATGTCAGGTTTAATAATGACCTTTTGTAGTCTGTCAGGTTGTGTGGCTGTGGGCAGCCACTCCAGAATCATGTGAACCCGGCCATGTTTGACGTCATTCAGAGAAAACCACTAACACAGAGAAAGAAAACACAATGAAATTTGAAAAACTCAAATCAATTCACACAAAAATTCAATATGTCTAAATTGCTCAAAATGAAAACATTACAGAGAATGAGGAAAGATATTGGTGATAATTTACTCACTTCGTCAGTCAGCTGAGACTGAATGATCTCCTGTAAGCTGATCTTGACGCTGTGGCCAAGCAAAATTAATATGCAAACATGCATTACATGACATGGACCAGCATCACATCAAACATACAACACAGTAGTAATAAATGGTAATAAACTAGCTTTTATATTTATATTTCCTGTTTTTTGTTAATTTTAGTTTGCATTTTCATAACTTATACTGTACTGTATATTATATAAAACAGACACATAAATGTGTGTGTTTATATTTAATTTTTATATATATTTTATATATATATATATATATATATATATATATATATTTTTTTTTTTAACAAGGCAACATTTAAATTTTTTGTTTAAACTTCTCATCTAATATTTACATTTTATTTCTCAACTTTATTTCAATGAACACAAAGTTTTTTTTATAGCTTTAGTTAGCAATAACAACAGTACCACATACCGCCCTAAAAAGTCGTCTTTGTCCACATCCTTGTCGAAAACCTCCACAAGGACATCAGAGGTCGACCTGGAGGTCAGAACCAGCTGGAAAAAGCATTGATTACATGATATTATTTTTAAAACCATGTTTAAAATCAACTACAAAACCTCTGAGGACCTAAACCCACCTCATACATCTCGTTCCAGGTGGGGTTGAGGTTCTCCTTGATCACATGACTCTTAAAGATTTTGTCTCCGATATGAATCTTGACATACGGGTCGCTCTTCCCCTTCACCATCCCTCCCATCATCTTGTCTTTAGCAACCAGATCTTCAGCTTCCAGCAGGTGGAGGCGGAGCACGCCCTAAAAAACATCAAATTAAACCACTGTGTTTGCATTTATAAGCCATATTATCCATCTGAACTTTCCTCACCTCGGCACCAAAGCTGGGGTCAGGGCTGGTGTGCAAGGGTCGAAGGTCATCAGAACTGGAAACTTCTGGGACCTCCGTGACCTCCTCCTCTTCTGGGACTGACACAGAGGAAGTCCTGCTGACAGGAGATGGTGGGACCTCCTCAATACTAGACCTAAACCCCCCCCAAACAAACACAGACACACACGTCAAAGTCAAAGTAAGTTTATTGTCTTTTCTGTAACATAACACGCAACAATATGAACTTAAACATCAATCAATAAATATCCATAAATACACTTAACAGTCGACTATAATCAATAAACAACCACACTTACTTAAATACATCTATGATAACAATGATTATTAATTATTACCATTATTATTAACAGTCGATGGATTTCAGCATCAATTTTTAAGAGAAATTACAAATAAAGTATCCGTTGTCAGTTCTGCAGATCTATTTATTTTAATTAGGAACTTCAGTTTAAGGCACTGTTTATTAAATACTATGAATAAAGAAATGTTTGAGGGCTCTATGATTTGAAATTCTTCTCCTCCTCTCACTTCTGCACTAATTCCTCCTCCTGTTTTCTTCTAAGGCTGGACGCTTCAGGACGTTTCGGCTCCTCGTGGTCTTCAGAGCTCTCTGTCTCTTTAGGGCAAAGAATCTACAACATAAGATAACACCACATCAAGGCACAGTTCAAGCAAACATCATGCACTAATGATCAAACTCTATTGTTTTCTATTTGTAAACCAAGTTTTAAATGATATTTTGCAGAATGTACAGGCTGCTCTTTTGAATCTACAATTCGAAAGTTAGGAGTCAGTTAGGATTTTGTTTTGAAAACAAACTTAAAAAACTTTTTAAGATCAAGTAAAGAAAATGCAATGAATATTTTGAAGTAATTTTAATGAATAATTCTTAAAATCAAGATGCATTTATATGAGAAGCAACATGACATAAGAAGTCTTGTTTTTTGTGAAACTGAACAAAATGGTTATGATTAAAACAAGAATATCTGCCAAAGTGCTCAGAAGAATTTTATTGAAACGGAAATTTTGATAGACATATTCGTTGTTGTTTTAAACCGAAACTCATTTAATTTAGTTCAGTTTCTCAGAAAACAATGACCTTTTTTGCATCTTAAATAAATGTGTCTTGATTTAAGGATGTTTAGATATTTGTATTGGAACACAAAAATATAGAAGATTTCAGTCTCAGTTCACATTATTCAGTTTTTGCAGTGCATGCAAGATTTAATGCCATGACTGTATGAAGACCTGCAGAAACCTTGTAAAAGAAATGAATACTTTTATTCAGGAATTCATGCATTAAATTGATCAAAAGTGATAGTAAAGATGTTTATAATGTTATAAAATCAAAATCCATCTATCATCAAAAAAAGAAAGAAAATAAATGCATAATGGTATCCACAAAAAAAATAAAAATTAAGCTGCAATGGAGTGTAATGAGCTGAAAATGAAGCTTTGCATCACAGAAATAAATTACATTTTAGAATATATTAAAATAGAAAACCATTATTTGAAATTGTAATAATATTTCACAATATTACTGTTTTTATGTATATTTGATCAGATAAATCAGCCTTGGTAAGACTTAAAATGACAGAATATGTATTCGTGTGTGTTTTACCTTCAGCTGAGCTCTGACCAGAATCTGACTCTGGGGTGACGCTCCATCCAGATCGAGCCACTGGTCCAGCATCAGATCTGGTTCAGAGAGAAGCTCTTTGATGGGAATCACCACAGATCCCAGAGAGAAGTCCCAATTGTGGGACAACTGAAGAGAAAAAGTGAGGTAGAAAGGTTAAAGTCAGGCGGTAAGCTGTGTTGCAAGCCAAACACTACAGTTGTATAACATTAAAATGTGCTGTTTGCATTCTCTTACCTTCACAACAAGGTCTTCGTTCAATGGATCTCGAACCAGGAAGTGAAATGCCTCGTCCCATTGGGGAGAGCTGGTGCGGTCAGAGACCTACATCACACAATGTCAGTAAAGAAAAAGAACGTCAACTCTATCCACACAACATTAATCAATCAATCAATCCAACAGCAAAAACTGTTGCATACCGTGGTTCTATGAGAAGTTCCTCTCAAAATCAGCTCAGCTCCAACTTTAGGCTCCTTTCCACTCTTCTTCAACTAAACACACAGAGACATTTTGTTTTGTTTTTATTGTTATTAATATTTGTTTATTGCAGCAATGCATAGTCCACGACAATGTTCCTTTCGAGGACAATAAAGTATACGACTACTGATTAAGATTTAAGAGAACAACTTGGACAGTAAACATTTCAGATATGTTTCATTTAAGCATCAACTTTGTTTCAGATTTTTTATTTTTTTTTGTTATAATTTTTTTGTCAGGATTCTTTGGTTAATATAAAGTTTAAAGAAACAAGATTTATTTGAATTAGAAATCTTTTCAACATTATGTATGTCTTCACTGCCACTTTTAATCAACTGAATGCATCTTTGCTAAATAAACCATTTATTTTCAAAAACAGCAGCTGCAAGATAATTTGAGAAATGTTTGACTTCATATTGAGATCTCTGTCTTCTGATTGGCACAGTTATACTATAGAGGAGAACCATGCAAGATTACTGGAAGATTACAAGATTGTCTTTTTGTCAGGAGAAAAATCTGAGAGACAGCAAGATCCCAGTCTAACAACTAGGATGTTAAAGAGATATCATACTCACAGGAAGCTCATGTGCGCGCTCCACATACACAAACAGGAGAGCGGCAGTCGGCACTGTCTTATTCAGGTATGAGCTCTTTGACTGGTACTGCAACACCTGACGAATAATCACCAAGTTAACCAGTTTTATCAAAGCATTGTCAGCACTGAACGAGGACGAGATACGGTTCTGCTCACCTGCTGTAGTTTCTCTGGTTGTGTTACAGTGGGCAGCCATTCCAGAGCGAGATGAACACGGCCACGCTTAACATCGCTCAGAGTAAACCACTGACACACGAACACAGCCACAAAAGCATATGTATCAGTATATTAATGCAGGTTATTTTTAGACGTATTACTACTAATGCACATATACTCACCTCGTTAATGTATTCGGAGCTAATTATATCACTTAGATTCATCTTCAGCCTAAAAGAAAAACAATACATCCCTAAATAATGCTAAAACAAAACAATGTTTAGAATTATTATGGATTATATTGACAGCAGCCCTCATACCTGCCCATAAAGTCATCTTTTATGTCCATGTCCCTATCAAAAACTTCCAACGTCAACTCTTGACCAGGAAGCTGCGTCAAAACCACCTTAAAAATAGCAATGGGAAATAAAAAAGTTAGAAATACAAGTTAAAAGTCCCACAGAGAAATGTTTTGAACACTTGCATAGCCCGTAATTTGTACACAGGCTAATATCTTTTTGCTTTTTATACAAAATAGCACATAAATCTTATGTAATTATAGACATTAACAGTTATTTTTATATTTTATATAGTATTATTATTTATATAAATATAGTGTATATATATATAGTAGGGTACAACGGGGCTAAAGGCCCACCTTAAGAAAAAATGTGCTATTCACTGCGCCTAAAATGTATAATTGCAGAAAAAATATATATGTTGTATTGAACATTAATGTTGCAACAGATTTTGTGTGAAAATAAATCATTCAAGTTGTTTATTTTGTTTAAAAATCTTATAAATGTATGAGGTGGCAAGGGGTAAAAATCAGCACGGTATTGATACAAATACTTCAGCTAAAATAATGCTTTGTTTAATAACGTCTAAGTTAGTGCTTGTTCAAAACAATCACTTTAGCAATGTTTGGACTATTTTCTGCTTATTTTGAAAAATAAAAGAATGAATTTTTGTTCAATAAATATAGTGTCATTAAAATATGTTAATATAAAAAATGTATTTTAAAATACAGAAACAAAATCCTTTTAATAAGTAAAGATTCTGAAAGTATTGAAGGCGATCCAATAATAACTGAATATATGTTTACAGTAGCAGTATATTTACAGTAACAACAAATTATATTTTATTATATGATATGATTAATATCATGTTTTTAAATATGATGGTTTCATTCTAAACATGGGGATTATCTCTAATGTGGCCATCCAACATAATATATGATATTTACCATCTGAATCTAAGCATGTCATGTCAACAAATGGAAAAGTCAGCGATCTATTAATTATCATGTTAATAACTGTGCGCCTTTAGCCCCAACAGCAGGGGCGCTGCTGGCCAAATACCATACATTATTTAAAAACTGCTGCTTTAATTATTTTAAACAAAACTGAAAATCATAACTGAAAAATCATCTTTGTCTCAAAATATATGCATTAATTTTAGCGATTCTCATTTGCTACTTAAATCTACCAAATTTAAAAAAAAGCATAAAATATTAGATCAAGTAAGCACAGGATCAACTTTTTGGAAAGGGCTAAGCCATGTTTTTGTGCCATCTAGTGGTTTAGATGAAAATAATATCAAAGGCGCCTTTTACTCCATTGTACCCTATTATTATACATAGCATTATTTTTATTTATTGAGGAAAAAAGTTCCACAAATAAATGTTTTGAACATTTGCATAGGACATAATTTGCAGAATATACTGTATACAGACTACTATTTTTTTTTTATTATTATTTTTAAATAGCATGTAAACAGTATATATATATCCACTGGCATGCAAGTTATTTTTAGAGTTAATTATAAACTATTTTAATATCATTATTAATGCTTGGTTTTCGTCAATTACTTCTTTATGCTTGTAAAGCCCTTGAATTGCATTGTGAACAGTATGCAACATGCAAAAATACACATTTCAAACATTGTAGCATGACCATAATAGGTTTTTAAAACAAATGAACATAAATATATTCAATATATTACGCATATTTAATTCAATATGTCATATCCAGTTATCATTTTGGAAATACATAAGGTTATTTTATATTTGTAATTCAAGTTTTTATGAAAATGACTTTTTTGCAAATGACTGCATGGCTAAAGAAAATATAAAATATATGTACATACAAAAAAAATGCACAAATTGCATGAGTAGTACGGTAGCATGCCACTCCAGACAAAGCCATAGTGTCTAGAGTTGATTTATAAATGTATTTCCCAGCATTCCCACCTCATACATCTCGTTCCAGACGGGGTTGAGGTTCTCCTTGATCACTTGACTTTTAAGGGTTTCACCTCCAACTTGGATCTTGACATATGGGTCGCTCTTGCCTTTCACCATCCCACCCATCAGATTGTCCTTCGCGACCAGATTTTGCCCCTCCACGAGGTGGATACGCAGCATCCCCTACAAGAAGAGAGGGCAGATGATTTTAGGGTTGTTATGATCGATTGGACCATCGAAGGATGCCGATTTCAGCACTCGTATGGCTAATGCGATACATTATTAACAGCACAGAGATATTGATAGTGCAGACTAATGGATGAGATCTGCACACCTCAGTGGCGAAGCTGGAATGGGGCGTCGCCTTCTGTGGACGTGAGGCAGAACTCTTTGAAAAAGGGTCACTGGAGAGGAGAGAGGCAACTGCAGCAGCTTCATCCAACCAGAGCACCTGCAGGAAATGACATCAACACCGAATGAGAGTCTTTTTCCAAATATAATAGATTTGAAATCTGTACAACATCATACACTACTGTTTAAATGACTATTATGATTAAAAGTGACAGACAAAACTCGACTGGAGTAATGATGCTGAAAATTCAGCTTTTCATCCCAGGAATGAATGACATTTTCAAATATATTCAAATAGAAAACAAGTATTTTAAATTATAATAATATTTCACATTATTACTGTATTTTTTACGGTAGTCTGTATGTAATATATTGTGTACTCATGCTAGCATATCATGTGTCAGATGAATTTACCCTGAGCACTGTGTTGATGTGGATACGGCTTTCTGGACCAGAATTCTCCAGGTTAAACCACTCATCCAAATTCAGATCTTGACAAGAGAGAAGACGGGAAACAGGAATGGACAGACTTCCCAAAACCTGAACACGGTCATTATCCTTCACCTGAAAGAGATGGAAAAAGTAGTAAGTAACATGAATGTGAACTAGCAAAATTCACATTTGGAAACAAACACTGGCAGTATTCACATCTGAGCTCTGTTTACACCACGATCAGAAGACGGTTAGAAGACCAGGCAGATGATGATAGGATACCTGTACGTTAATGTCCTGCTTGCTCGGATCTCTGATGAAGAAAGTGAAAGCATCCTCCCACTGAGGGTTTACGGTATTCCAGCAAATCTGGAGGAAGGGAAATAAGTGAGCGAGAAGAGCGGGTGGTCACATGGGAAGGTTTATTTGGGATGGATGGTAGGTGTGCGTCTTACCCGGCTGTCACGAGTAACATCCTGCACTGAGATTTGAACGATCGGATTGGGATCCTTATTGCCTTTCTTCATCTGTAAATCAGAAGAAACAGGTACAAATACACTTTAAAAAACAAATGAATTGTAGGTCTTCATAGATCATTTTGTCATCATGTTTTATAATTATATTTCCTGTTTTAACTGTCATATAACTTTACACAAATATAGTTATATTTTTTTATGTTTTTGAAAGAAATCTCATATGCTCACCAAGGCTGCATTTATTTAATCAAAAACACAGTAAAAACAGTAATACTGCAGAATATTATTACAATTTCACATAACTGCTTTCTATTTTAATACATTTTCAAATGTCATTTATTCCTGTGATGCAAAGCTGAATTTTCAGCATCATTACTCCAGTCTTCAGTGTCACATGATCCTTCGGAAATCATTATACTAGAAAGAAATTATTATTATCAATGTTGAAAACAGGTGGGTGTGGTGGTCCCCCTCAGTCCGTTTGCCGCGGGGCCCCCTCAAGGAGCAGCTTTTTATTTTTTCACATAGTAAATCCCCATTGACTTTCATTATACAGTAAGTGCATTACTGCAAACACAATGTTTGCTTGAGAGCCGAAGAACGAGTCTAATTTATGTGATCAATGACAACATACAACAAAAAAGCCTAATTTGCAATGAAGCGAGAACATTCATTTGAAATCCTCCAGACTGCAGCAATGCTCTGGGATGTTCACTCGATGTAAGTGTGTACTTGTTTCAGGTGTTTTAAGTATCAGTGTGTTATGAGCCAAATAAGTGAAGTTATATAATCTAGAGTTACACTTAATAGTTTCTGTAGACATGGCTGCAGTCCTTCTTTCACTCTGTTTCAGAGCTGGGCGTCTGCCGGTCTGCTGCCAAACGTAAAAGGGAAATGGCAGGTTGTGGGTAACCAGAGGCATTCACACACAGACACACACACACACACACACACACAGACACACACGCGTTTGTTTTTACGATCATGGCGGGGCTTTCCTTTGACTTCTATTGTTTGTTATACTGCGCTAATGATGTTTTCTAGCCCCAAACTCTACATGTAACCCTCACAGAAACATTTTCATTGAGACATTATTTAGTATGTTTATTAAGCAATTTTCCTTAAAAGGACTGTTGGCTTGTCCACAAAGTAGGATAAGTTCAGATTTCACTTCCTTTTCAGGTACAAAGGCGAGAAAATCAGACCCACATACAGTACATAAACATTCAAAGGTTTGGGGCTTGATTTATTTTCTTTTTTTTTTAAGAAATTAAATACTATTATTTGGCACGGACACAATAAATTGATTAAAAGTGTTCTTTTGAACTTTCTATTCATCATGGTTTCCACATAAATATGAAGCAGCACAACTGTTTTCAACATTAATAATAATCAGAACTGTTTCTTGACCATTAAATCAACACTGAAAACCGGAGAAATTCTGCTAAAAATCCAGCTTTGCATCACAGGAATAAACTCCATATTAAAGTATCCGAAAATAGAAAATTGGTATTTGAAATTGTAAAAATATTTCATAATGCTACTGTTTTTACTGCATTTCTGATCAAATAAATGCAGCCTTAAACTTCCGTTGTTGTCATATAAAGCTAAATATAAAAGCATTATTATTTTATTTAAAGCTCATTTTTCCTTTTACTCTTTTAAAATGTTAAAAACCACAATTTTATTTTCAATTTCAACAATTTCATTTTTCCAATCAATGACATGCCCAGATGTCCACAAAAGCAGGTTTTAGCCAGATTTAACACACCTGTCTGCGGGGACAAGATTGTGCCCAAACTATAATGTGTGGTGTGGGCGTTAGAACAGAGAGTGCAGCAGGAAGAGGATGTGAGAGTATTACTCACAGGAAGTGCCTCAGCCTTGTCCAGATATACTGCTAAGATGGCTGCTGAGGGCGGCTTTGCTGTTTTACTCACCACACTTTCATTTCTCTTCAGAACCTGAGAGAGAGAGAGAAATTGAGGGCAATGGAGGGAGGAGCAAACCAACTGCAAGAAATTCTGTTTGTATTCACTCTGTTTGCAAAGTATGCAAAATAAGCTTTCAATCTCTAACACGTTTGAAGTTTCCTGGGATTGGTTAACGGGTGGAGTATATGAAAACACTGTTTGCATGTGTGTTGAACAGAGCACACCCATTTCCAACAAAACCCCCTGTGTTCTGTGTATGTGCAGTGATGCTAGACCTCTTCCAGTCTTTCTGTGTCGGCTTCTAGCGTCAGCCACTCCAGTTTGAGATGAACCCGTCCTGTAGGGGTGTCCTTCAAGGTGAACCACTAAGGAGACATTAAAACAGAAATAAACTCCAATGAGGCTACAACAAACCTGTGACTGACATAATAGCATATATGACACCAATGGTCAATAAATAAGCTGGTCGTTACAGTAAAATAAACACTTTCAGAGTGATACAAGACTTATTGTGCTAAAATAAGTGCCCATATCACCTTGTCAGGGGTTTTATTTTGCAATAATGAACCATTATTACACAGCTACTTATCAAATAAACAAAAAAATATTTTTTTTAGTTTTATATGATTTATTTTATTTCAGCTTCATATCAATTACTGAAAAGTTTTAGTTTTAGTTACTGATAACACTGCAAGAGATATGAAAATCAGTACATAAAAGTTCCTCATCATTAAAATATCTGACTGGAGAATGCCGTGATGGACCAATCAGAATCAAGCATTCATCCTTGTGATAATCATATTTATAAATAATAATAATAACTGCAATATACAAAACATGGGTTATGATTTTAGTGGCTTGTAGCAAATTTAATACAGAATTCACATCATGTGGTGAAGGTTATGCATGGATCATGGCAAACCAAACCAAGTTAACCACAAACACAAAGGAGAAAAGTGCACTGGAATATTAATAAACTTTCTCACCTCATCCACTATTTTAGACTTCTTCACAATCCCCAAGTCTAATTTTGTCCTGAGCACAAGTGAAATAAAGAGAATCAATGCAAAGATGAAAATAGCGTGAGATCAGCAAACAGCAAAAAAATTAAAATAAATTAAAAACACAAAGGTGAGTTTATGGTAATGATAGTTCATATTTATTGGACATGAATTAATGTTTAGAAAATGAAAATCTGGAACAAATCTATACAAAAGAGGTCATATCATGATTCAGAACAAGTACATTTTTCTGAAACTTTTGGAATGAAAAAGGTTTTAGCTGCAACAAACCTAACCTATGACTAACATTACAGGTGAACTTCAGGGAAACAAAAATGTTACAAAAAGTAAGATATGACCCCTTTTAAAGAATAAATGAGAGACGGATAGACAGAGAAGGAAGCAGTGATATGGTACCTGCCCAGGAAATCATCATGATCGGGATCTTTATCAAACACTTCCACCTCTAGCTCCTGACCAGGCACCTCATGAACGATGACCTGACAGACACACACACACACACACACACGCATGCATGAAACACCAAACACACACCTACAGTAACAGCATGAGTAATCAAAGACAAAATGTGGTATGGATGGATCTACATTTGAGCTGAAAGACACAGATACACATGAGATTAAGATGTTTATCACATTTACATCATACATTGATATCATGATAATAAATGGCTTACTGCTTTTTTGTTCTTATTATAATGTGGTGTAATTTTAACACCCACCTCATACATTTCATCCCATTTGGGATTGAGCGTGTTGTCCAGATGGCGGGATTTGAAGGTTTGCGGGCCGACTCTGAGCAGGGCATACGGGTCAGACATGCCCGCCATCACACCCTTCACATAGTTATCCTTCGAAGCCAGACCATCAGCCTCCACCAGGTGAATACGCACAACCCCCTTCATGAAAGAAAGATGCACAGAATGAGAATACAGTGCAGAGAAATGATTTTTAACATCAAATCAGCATATTAGAATGATTTCTGAAGAATCAAGTGACACTGAAGACAGGAGTAATAATGCTTTACCATCAATAAATTAAATATATATTTAAAAAAAGTTATTTTAAATTGTAATAATATTTCACAATATTACTGTTTTTACTATATTTGAAAAAAAAAAAATGAATGCAGGCCCCAGACTATTGAACGGCAGTTTACATTTCAATTGCAAAAACCAAAGTATTATGTATTTAAGTATTTTTGTCAATATTTGTCTAATGCATATATGGGCATTTGTAAAGGTCTGTGTGTGTGTGTGTGTGTGTGTTACCCTGGGTAAAGGGCACCGCAGCTGCGCTACATGCAGATCTGCCACTAGAGGAACAGTGAGACGATTGGGCAGAACCAGGAATGAAGCAATCGCATCCATGATCATAGTATCTGACATCACACTGAGAGAAAGAGCCAGAGATAGATCGAGTCAAATAGATTCAGAGAGAAACACACCAAAAAGGAGGCAGCTCAGGACAGTGAGGGTACTGAACTGAAAAACATCTTATTGTGTATCTCTAACGACTGAAACTCACTTGAGCCCTGGAATGTCCAGCAGGTTGGTCAAACCAGTCCAGTTAACGGTCAGTTTCTAACAAAAACATTTTTTTTTTTTTAAATGGCAAAGATTACATGATTCTAACAAAACTAACATTCTGAGTTGAGTACTAATTAAATAATAAACACTTAAAAGATTCAAGAAAGACTTAAAGAAGAAGCCAGATGAACCTTGTAAAGCTAAATGTTTGTTTTTTTAATATATATATATATATAAAACTGGGCAGCACTTTTAACAGTCCTGTTCTGCATGTACATACTATGTGCTTATTTGAGTAATTACAATAACTAGGTATTAAACCAGAACCAGCCTCTAAACCTAACCGTAACCCATGTGGTTACCTTATATTACCCAGTACTTTCTAAAGTATATTGCAAGTACATGTAAATGCACATACTGTAAAATAAAGTGCAACCGAAAAAATGTGTGAGAGCTTCAATTTTCTTTAATTAATGGATGATACCAATATACAACATACAGCTGCAGTGATTCCCAAACATAAAATATTTATTTGAAGTACCGCCTAAGATTTTAAGCTAATATTTAACACATTTGCATATTTATGGTACTCTAATGTTGGTAAATGGTCACATGACAAGAAAATATATTTTAGTGTTTGTTTTAAAAATGAATTATTTGTTGTAATTTTAGGGTTTACATACCCAAGTTTGGGAAACCCTGTACTACTATATTTGAAAAACCCATAATGTCATGCAACAACATTTTAATATCCAAAGAACCATCTGGTCAACTCAAGAAACATATACAGCCATAGAAGCACCCTTATTATATACAGAACTTACAGGTCTTTGAATGAAGAACATGGTCACAGCGCCCACGATTGGGACGTCACCGATCAGCGGCTCCAAAATCACGCGCATCATTCCATGAAGCTGACGGAACAAACGAAAATGAAATAAACCCTTAATAAAATTCATTCATTTATTGGGACTGTGCATCAAATCTACCGTCACAAACGCAGAATCTCACCTGTATTCCCTTCACCCCAGCCTTGCAGAAATACCTCTTCACCTCCACGTTTATCTCAACATCCCCCACGTAACTGGGAAAAGACGGCGGAGAGGAAACTTTAGACTGCTTTTAACTCTTCACAAATAAATGAGAAATCTTAAGGACTTTAATGACCTTAACAATTCTGCTGAATTGATCCCAGCCAACTAAACACTAAACTAAAATGAGTTTATTTTTTTGAATAAACTCAGTCCGGCTGAACAAATCTGACTTGGCTGCAGTTTGACAGTCTTGTTTTGTCTGTTTTTGACACAATATCAAGTACACAAGGCTTTTAAATCACTCCCTGAGCAACAATAGACAATTCCCTCATTACAGGACCTCATTTATGCAGAGAATCTCAAATGTAGATGTAAAGCTGTATGCGTCACCTGATGTAAACGTCAAGCAGAATTTGACCTTTCTCATTTTCTGTATGGGCCTTCACTCCAACCACCTTCATTGGCTGTAAAATGAAAGAAAGTTCTAAAATAACAATGTAAAAAAGTACAGAAAATACCATTATATCAAGCAAAATTGGTTGTTTCTTTATTAATATTATTCTATAAGTCTGTAATGGAACAGTTCTGGTATTCCAAACCCCTTTCACCCTAAAATATTTACCTGCCACCTAAGATTTTAAGTTAATATTTTAACTTTTAACTTCCGGGATTCCCAAACATTAGCACCTGAGAATTAAAGTTAATACTTTAATAATTCAACAACACATTTCCATGTTTAAGGTTCTCTGATCTTGGTTAATAGTCATATGACATGCAGTGTTTTATTTTGATTGTCTTTATTTTAAAATTATATACAGTCAAGGCCAAAAATATCGGTACCCTTGGTAAATATGATCGAAGAAGGCTGTGAAAATTAATCTGCATTGTTAATCCTTTTGATCTTTAATTAAAACAAATCACAAAAATATAACCTTTCATTGGATAATAAGAATTTAAAATGGGGTATCATTATTAAATAAATATTTTTCTCTAATAACATTGGTCACAATTAACGGCACCCTTTTATTCAGTACTTTTTGAAACCTCCATTTGCCTCTAAATCTTCTCCTATAATGCCTGATGAGGTTAGAAAACACCTGAGAAGAGATCAGAGACCATTCCTTCATCCAGAATCACTCCAGACCCTTTAGATTCCCAGCTCCATGACGGTGCTTCTTCTCTTCAGTTCACCTCACTCATTTTCTACAGGGTTCAGGTCAGAGGACTGGAATTTTAAATTCTTATTATTCAATGAAAAGTTAGATTTTTGTGAACTTTTTAAATGAAAGCTCAAAAGGATTAACAATGCAGATGAATTTTCACAGCCTTCTTTGATCCTATTTACCAAGGGTGCCGATATTTTTGGCCATGACTGTACTTCATTTATTTTAAATATTGATGGTTTAATAAATTAATAACTTTTCATCAGCTATTTTACAACATCCTAATTTTGTTAACCATGTTAATGAACAAAATATACTTATAACAAAAGAGCATTTATTTAAAGGGAATGCTTGTTCTGATACGTTCCAGTGGCTTTCAATCTCTTGCACTGCGGTGGACTGAGATGTGTGAGAATGTTAGACTGGAATATAATTACTTGTGTAGCAGTGAGTGAGTGTGCATGTATGACCTTGCCACCAAAGTCGACCTTCGTGAAGCTGAGTGTCTGCAAATGAGTGCTGGAGCCACGGATGGATGGAGCGATGGTTTCCGTCAGCAGCTTCTCCAAATACTGACCAATAAATGGCCAGGCATGCTGGATAACCTTGAAAAACAGACAGGAAGAGAAAGAGTGTCATATTTTTTTTTTTTTATTATTTATACATCATTCATGGAATGTTTTTTTTCTGAAATGTTTTAGTTGGATGTTCATTTAACATTTTTTAAACGTTACTATCTGTTTCAGAATTTTTAGAGAACATTCGAAAGCAACGTTCTCATTATGTTTGAAAAATGATCAAATGGAATGTTCCCTTAACGCTCGTGTAACTGATGTCTGTTCTCCGCTCTGCTTGCAGCTGTTTACACCGGAGCCATTTGTGTTTGCCTTGTTACTACAGCGACCTGTTGTTGTTTGCGGATGTTAAGATCTTATAACAGAAGCTAAAGCACCAGTTGCCAGAGTGTTTTTCAGATTATTCATTGCATGAGCAAACCACAGATTTTAGAAATAGCATTGTGACTCATGCACAAACCACATGACCATGGGGTACGACGAGGGTAGAGTCTCGGTTGGGATGAATGCCAGCGTAAAATGTCTGCCTCGTGAATCACTGATAAAGAACGCCAAGCCTAAATATTTGTGCGCAGCAGCATTTTTGCAATCAGACTACTACTGAAATGGGCTGAGCTTCATCACAAAGAAGGACAAATGCTATAAAGAATTTAGGAAGGGATATATCTCTATATGCTCTTCCTTTTCTGTCTCTAAGTGAGCAAATCTCAAGAAGGAAACTTCACTTCAACCCCAAAACCTATTTTTTTATTTTACATAAATTACCAAACTTTATTTTGCATAAATATATCATTAATACTAAATATTTTTTTAAAGAAAGCTAAAAGTGTATCTTTTTACTTTTTTTATCTGTCAAATGTCTTTTATCATCATCACTTGGGTTCAATTATAATTTTTTGTTATGCTTTTTTGTTATCATTAATTTGATGTTTTATTATGATTATAAGGAGGGTTTTATCTTTAATTGTACGCTACATTAATTATAGTATTTTGGTGCTTATTTTTATTGTGAAGCACTTGGAGTTGGAAACTACGCAAATAAATTCTATTATTATTATTATTGTTACGGATTTAGAGATGCAAAAGGACATTAAAAATTTAATTTCTTGGAAAAACATGCATTGCGGCTGATCTACTAATTCAAAGGCATGAACATATGTTGGTTGAATTAGTGTTTAGTTAAGAATGGATGCGTAATAATAGCATATGCAGCTTTTGTTCACAAGACGTGTGTGTGTGTGTGTGTGTGCAGCTGTTGTGACATAAGGAAGGGTCATACGGATGGGTTGGGTGGGGTTTAAAGGCACAGCTCAGGAATACATGGGATTACAGGCTTAATTTTACATGTGGCATCTCAATGAACAAATGTCAACCAAAATGTTTGCTGAATTACCTTGTTTAGCCATTCAACCTTCTCCACATCTGGAAAATTGACCTAAAAATATAAAGAAAAAATAATAACAGATTTCTAAGTGCAAAGACTGTAAATGCACATGAGCTTCAAAGTGTCACTACAACAATCTTCAACAGAGGATGTGGTTATAAAGAAGAAAAAACAGCACATACAACCACCTCAGCCTATCATGAGCGTTCTTCCTTTAATTTCATCATTTCTTTCTTAAATAACAATAACATATACTATTTGCAGAGTAGAATTAGATTTCTCCCAGATAAAAAAAAAATATGAATGAATGTTTTGTTTTATTTAAATGCATTTTGATTTATTTATATATTTAACACTTTTTTTCAATGAATTACATGCATAGCTTATTTCAACACATGACAACCATGAGACATGAGCAAATATAGAATGAGCTCTTTTATGGGAGCATCTACTGTGCACATGTGGAGGAGATGACGAAGCAACAGTGTAGGCCCATTCAGAATGATTTGGGCGATGGGAATTTTGCCAAGTATGCAGTATACCACCAATGTCTTCTAAAGCTGCAGCCCACTCATACTCTTTAGCAGGAATGAAGAGGTTCGAAAAATGATTCACCATGAAATGATCCGATTCTCGAGTCAAAAGAGAAGTCACGCAAAGCACTTTGTTAATTTGTTTAACAGTAAAAGAGGGTTGTTTATTAAATACGACCGTTTTCACTATGTTCTCGAGTTGTTTATGTCATTCTCCTCAGTTTTACTTCTGTGCAGAAAAGTGATTTCAAACGTCGTACGAATCTGAATCATTCAAATGAACAAATCGTTCGCGATTCGCCACTCGTTTTAGTTTGTAGCTATGCAAATCTTTTACATTAACACGTTGTGTTTCACTTGTAGCATGAATACGTGTTATTCGGATGTTGTGCATTAATAACAATGGATAACAAAAGACACACTTTTGTGCATTCTTACCCAAGAAGGCAGGTCTCTTCTACTTCTAAATGATTTGGAGGATATGTATTCTTGCTCGTCGTTGACTAACTCTATAGCAGACTTCAGTCTCGCCTCCTTCGCCTCACGAGTGTGTTTCCATCCTGCGTACACCATCATCCCAAACGCCACTAAACTAGTGCTCACCCGATAGTAACCTGCCAGGTAAGCGGGCAACAGGGCAGTGAGACATTTGCCAAATGTCCATAAGATTGCTTTGGGATCAAATAGTTTAGTTTTAGGGACGTCCATTTCTCCCGATGAAGTGTTCTGGGCTGGTTCGGTCTTCTTTTCCGAGTCCGAGTCATTTTTCGGCCCTGAATCAACGTGCGACATTGTGGTCTGTACGCAAATTTTTCCAAAGTCGAGATGCGATTACAAAGCGATTTGCAACTCAAATTCAACATATGCTGAGAGTCGAGCGTTTCATTCGCGCATGGACTACAGACTGAAGATGACGCTGTTTTTCCTTCTTGCAGTATCTGTCTGAAACCCTGAAGTGTGGCCTGCACCGTTATTTAGGCAGATCCACGCCCACAGAAAACGACGCAGTTGTGCAAAAGAGGAGAAAACTTTGTTGGAAGCTGCAGATTCTTCTACCTTTATATCTGACTAGACAAAATCTGATTTAAAGTACGTGCAAGTCTAACAAGTTCTTACTAAATACATGACAATGGGACGATAATAGCCAGTTTTACTTGTAAAAACTCATGCAAGATACCTAAAATTAATTTTTCATTATGTATTAATTTGCATATAAGATATCTAATGAAATAATGATATCATTTAAGGTTATGATTACATTTTGACTAGTTAGAATTATAAAAACAAATGCTAATTAATCATCCATCATAATAGTAAAACATTTCCTAATGAGTCTAAATAAGATATCTGTTATGCATATTAATTTGCTTAGTAATAGTTTACTTTTAAGATATCCACAATGCAATTTTGACTAGTCATAACAGGTGAACTTCTAATGCAGTTTTGGCTAAAAAGTGATAAAAATAGAAAAAATGGGATTTTTTGTTCATCCAATTACAATTCTGAGATAAATTCCACTTTTTTGACAAGAAATGGTATGCAACATCCTGAATGCATTAGCTATAGTCACTACTGCAAATGTTTTTTTCTGATATCTACAGTTTAAACTATATAACAGATTTGTTAAATTGTTATTGGTCTTTAAAATGAAATTTTACTAGTCAAAACCAGCTTGTATTGATTTAAAGACTGTAAACGAAGGCTGGAAATGGTTAAGGCTAGATGGTATACAGATTTATCTACTGGGCATGCACACATCAATATAGCATAATTTTTGTCACACTGTACAACAATATTTACTGTTTTTGCATTATTGTAAGGGGTAGGTTTAGGGTTGGGGTAGGTGTTGACGTTTATAAAACACAATCTAATAGGTAGAAAATTAAGTTTATTGTTAACTTCCAGTTTTAGCTGTATCCCTTCTAGCCACAACCACTGAAATGTAGATGCTCTGATACCAGCTGACCGCCTTCTGCTCGAAATCTGTATTCATGGGCAAGTCATTCACATTAGATTTCATATAATGGCTGCCAATATAGACACTATTCAGTTTGTCTGTTCCAGAGCATCCAGATGTGCTTGTGTCCTGCAGGCCTGATGCTGGTGGATTATCAGATTAAAGCTTGAGAACAGGTCAGATTAAATACACTTCTCATGATCATACTTTTTGCATGATAACCCTAATAGTTAATCACTCTACCTGTAAACCCAAACCTTATACATTAGCTTAAAACATCACAAGGAAACACTTCACAGTTCACAGTTCACTTATGAGAACTGATTATGAGCAATAAAGTGATACCTTTTCAAAAATCTGGGGGTTTCCAGATACAAAACATTATAAAATGCTGATCTGATCATAAGTGAACAGGTCTGAGAGTGCAAACAACGGACGTTATGCTCAACAGAACATGAGAAAGTGATCAAGCTCATAAAAGAAGTTTGGTTTGATAAGAAATATATAATTTTTCATCAACATTTCAGAAAGATACTCACCAAAGATGAACGAAACATGGCCGATATTTAGACAGAAAAATGCAGTTATTTAGTTTCCAAAAGAAATAAATAAAACATTTTTATGCCCACATATGATTTGTTGTGTGAAAACAATACAAGAATTAATAATGGTGCTCAATGGGTCAGATTCATTAATCTTGTGCAAAAGACCAATAATCAGTTCACACGAAAGCAATTCACAAAACAAACTATTAAAAAAGGAGTCAAACTAAAACTGACAGCTAACAAGTAAATTCATAATCCTTCTGTAGTGATTAGCTGAATAGTTACATCTCTCGAAATGAGTTAATAGATGTCCACAATCTCAAAGGAATCTTTCTTTCGGCTCTCTTAAAGTCAATCACTCGCTAAAGCGTGGCAAGAAAACTGAAATATGTTTCAAATATTCACAAGTGGAGATCTGTATTTTGTCTGTACAGAAATCTGTAAGTTCCTTCAGTCAAAACAGACCCTTCACCTGAGAAACTTACCGTGTTATTGGTAAGTTAAACCAAAGTGTGTAAGGAGAATTTCCTTGACTTGTGTATATATTGCTGAAAACATCTGTTCATATTAATGAGGCAAGTTTGTGATCCTCATACTCTGACTGGCGATGGGATACGACACCATCGGTGTGGTCGCATGGCTCATCGTGATGCCCGGCAGCGGTTGTGCCATCGACACAGCGACCGGTGCTACCGAAACCGCAACAGGGGCCATGGAAACAGGTGGAGCCATTCCCTGGGCGATAGTCTGAGCGAGGGCGGCAGAGATGGGGTCAGGGTTCAGATGTGGAGGGGGTGCGGTAGGGGGCGCCGCATTGGCTGGAGGTGCGGTCGGCGCTCCGGCCGGGGCCACCAGATCCTGCTGCGTGACGGGACGGGGCTGCAGACCAGCGCTGCTCAGAGTGGTGTGCGTCTGGGCGATGCCATGGTTGTAGGAGCTCACAGAACCAACAGGGGGCACCAGACTCTGCTCAGACGGAGCGGGAGTGGAGGACAGGGTCATCACTTTAGCCTGGCTTCGGAACTGAGCGTTCTGCTCCAGGAGCACCTCGTTGGTGGCTATGAGATTGGACACCTGGAGAAAAACAGGAGAGATGTGAGTTTAGAGAATTGAACTTGAAACTTCACACGAAAGACGTGGGATGTTGTTACGGTTGTCCTAAACTTTAAAATGATTCTGTCACTGACCTCAAGATAAAGTACAATTTGGAGATGATTTGCATGTTTTGTTTGCAGGATTTATAAAGGATGCAAAGGATGGGTCTCAATTGCATAATGCTTCTAAAAGACTTATAATAGAAAGAGGTCAGCAAAGATATACTTTGTCATCCTTTATTCACGCTCAAATCATTCAAAATCTGTATTATTTTCTGTCTTCTGTGGAAATGTAAAAGATTATGTACCGCAGAATGTACAGAGTTCAAAAAGTAAAGTCAAAGATGGATCTGTCAGTCTCCAAAAATGACAAAAGCGTAGGGATGCATTTTACATCTGCTTTATACATCATCCTGCTATCACTCATCAAAAAAAGATTTAACTTAAACTTTTAGCTAATGTAATATATAATCTTTTGTAATGAAAAGTGAGTATTATTTTTTTTCACACTGCACATTATAATGTTATGAACCCTTAATTTACTCGTAGCATTTACATAAATAAAACTAAAACAAACTATTAAAATTAATT
Source organism: Barbus barbus (assembly GCF_936440315.1). Lineage (NCBI taxonomy): Eukaryota > Metazoa > Chordata > Actinopteri > Cypriniformes > Cyprinidae > Barbus > Barbus barbus. The sequence goes on along the minus strand of NC_136753.1, from coordinate 27,114,481 downwards.
TTCATTTAGAAATGAAATAAACTATAAAAATAAATGATAGCTGAAGTACCAAAATTACTAAAACAAACTAAAATTAAAACTGAAAATGTAAAATTAAAAGCTCTTTCAAAATATTAAATACTATAATAATATATAAATAACACTGCAAAAAAGGACATTAAAAGCACAATTAAAAGGAAGAGTTCTTTTGCTAAAAATCTCCTCTGCGGTAGTTCTCAAAACTAGACACTAGGTTTGTTGATTGATTCTTGTGTGGCTGGTCTTTCGCAACAATTCAGGCACAATGCATCTTAAAGCACCATATTTGACCAGAATGAGATTGGAAAGGTAAGGCAGTTTTTAGCAACTTTCTTAGGACTATATAATTTTTGCAGCCCCAAACTCAACAGAGACAGAGATGTATCTTCCTTTGTATTCCACTGAAAGGAAGGTTTGGAACAACATGAGAGTGAGTGAATAAGTCGATTTAACATCTGTTCACCTGTTTCTTAAGCTCCTCCACTCTTTTCCTCAGCAGGGCGTTCTCCTCTTCTAATAAGCGGTACTCTAACGGCCGGGTTGACAGGGTGGTCTGAACCCCCAGGTCATAATGTCCACCAATCCCATCGGTCAACCGCAGCCCCTCCAAACGTCGTCTCTTCAGCTGGAAGGTCGTGTGGTCCACAGGCGCCTCCACCGGCCCCGTTTCAAACATGCCATTCTCAAACAGAGGGTCGTAGACGGAGCAAGGACCCCTGTCATACCGCCGATGACCTGCTGTTCCCATCGACATGCAGCCGCTCAACGAGGCCACAACTCCACCCGGTATGCCCTGCTCTCTGCAGCCACCCATGTTGGGACATCCCATTCCCATGTAGTTACCAACACCACCGCCAACGAGACCAGACATCCCGCCGCAGGCACCACCAACAGTTCCAGCTCCACCGCCACCGGTGTTCACCATCCCGCTGACACCACCGGTGACGCCCATCATACACCCGACTCCACTCCGGGATGGGGCTTCATACTCATAATCCTTCCTGACATGCCGGAATTTGCACTTATTGCCCCGCTGGCACTCTCCTTTCAGGTAGTCCCTGCAAATAGGCACCTCTCCACGGCTCAACGGAAGGTCGGTCGGAGACAATCCCAACCCGGCCGCTACCTTCCCCCTGAGCCGAAGCGGAAGCTCTCCGGTTTTCTTATAATAGTCCTCATCCTCCTTCGAGCCGTGCACGAATCTGCAGTTGGTGCGCACGCACTCTTTGTTCTGATGGTCGTGGCAGAAGATGAACTCGTTCTTTTGCACGCCCAAATCGGGAACCTCATTGAAGTCCGGATGCCGGAAGCGGCAGCGCTTTCCACGCTTGCACACGTTCCGCAAAAAATCTCGGCAAACGCCATCCAGTCCCAAACCGGAGCCAAAAGCACCGTTTCCTAACGCCCCGCCGCCTCCCATTGCCCCGGGACCTCCGTTACCCCCCGCGCAGCCCGCTGAGCCGCCAACCCCTGTCGCTCTACCCTCTCCACCCGTCCCAGACCCTCCCTCGTCCCCGACCCCAGTGCCAACCCCCGTCCCACTGCCGCCCCCACCACCGCCTGCCAGGTAGGCGCTATCCCGGTCAGGCATGGCGCTCGGCCCAGCGGGAATAGAACGCTGCGCTCATGTGGGAGACAGAGAGATGGAGGTCGTACGAGTGTTCAGAGGTAGAGGGCAAGAAGAAGAAGAGCTCAGACTGTAGACACTCCCCACCCGGGCACCTGTGAATATAAAACAAATACAAATATATTATTCACATAAGTATCATTATATAACTGCATAAGTAATTTAAAACAATGAATTTTAAACTATTTCTATATGTATTATTATTATTATTATTTGCAAAACTGCTTTTAACATTAATAAGAAGAAATGTTTCTTGAGCAGCATGATTTCTGAAGGATCATGTGACACTGAAGACTTTCAGCTTTGATCACAGGAATAAATTTCCATTTATAATATCTTTAAACAGACATGCAGATAATTAAATAAATATTTTATATAACCAATTTTTGTTTTATTTTTAATTAAAAATATTTAGTTTAATTTTACATTTTATTATTTAATAAATTTGTATCTATATTTTTCATCTTTTCTTCAACTTACGAAACCCTAAACCATAAAAAAGCAGTTTTGTGTCTATTCAGATTTTCTGCATTTAATTCAGCCCTACTTGCATCACATAAGAACACAACTTCCGGTGTGTATGTCTACCATTTCAGACTTAAGCATGCCATACATATTTAGCTTTTGAAACTTTACACATTTTAAAATTAAAGCTTGAAAATGATGATAGCTCATAATGAAAACTATACCATTAAAAACCAAAAATAAAACTTGCTAATATTTCCATTTCTTCAAAGCATTTATAATTCTTCCTGTAAATGCACATCTTGATTCAACATTTAATAAAAAGCAGTTTGTTAAAGCAATTTAACTAAAAATACGATGATATTGTTATGGATTTATGTGGAAACACCATGTTTGTATTAACCATAAAGTACTATTTAGTAACACATGGTATATGAATACATAATAATACAGAAAAGTACCGTAATAGCAACATACTAAAATGATAGCATTATATGGCAATAACATGGGACTTAAATGCATGTAGAATATTTTTCAAAGAAACACAAAAAACACAATTTCTTTAATGTAAATAAATCATTATCAATGCAAATGCAATCTTTAGCCTCGCATAAAATAGTTTTGAAGATTATATAGTTATATGCAATAATTGTTATAATTTCTGGTCTATTATTGCAAAGTGCTCATATAAAATGTGTAGGGTGCCAAATACTTTACAACACATAACTGCATGTGTTATCTACTGAGTGTTACAGAAGTAAACGGATTGGTTAGTTTGTACATTAAATAGCCTAAATACGCGATAATCACCATTTAATCTACAACAAGCGGTCCACTCTCAGGCTCTCTGGCACAAAGGCCTGGATAAGGCGCATGCACAGAGCGCAGACAACCTAAACCATCACTACTAATAAACAACTCACCCACTGTACACGAGCGGTCGTATCGGCGAGATTAATGAAACTGTAGTTGTACAACATTACTAATCATAAGCATGAAGTATAAATTGGCCGTGAGAATGCTTACATTAGAATACAAATTTGTCCATCAACTTCCGCTTTTCTTGTTCGAAGCACTTCCTGTGCGGTAGTACACTGGGAAAATGCACGTCAAAATAAAAGACCTCTAATCAAGAAAAATAATGTGGCAATGTCATGGTTTTCATATGGTTCACCAATGTAGTTTCAAAAATGGTATTACAAAGTTGAAAGTAAAAGATATAGCACTTTTTGTATGCACCATTATAGCGGTATTACTCCATTAATAAATTACATTAGGGTAAACACCAAATGAGAGCATGTGGATTTTTGTCTCTCTAAAAAGCTCAAAAGGACAAACCAAATTTGAAGCAACACCACATATTTTTAATGTTTAAAGGTTAATGTCGACGCAAAAACACAAATTTTCATATTTTTCTTGAAACAGTTTAAACATTTTTTAAAAGAAGTGCTGCTTGCACCTTATTCTATACATCACTAAAGTCATGGATTAAAGTTAATTACAAGAACGATAATTAAACATCTAACCTGGTCAATGATGTGGGTCTCTTTGACCCAAAGTGTATATTTTCCATGTTAAAACACAATATTTGAAACACGTTGACAAGATATGACAGGTTCCAACATTTATTTTCATGTACAAGTACCAATAAGCCAGTACAGCATGATGGTTGTCAATAGTTTATTTGTATATTAATAAGAACATCAGACATCAATGTTCATATCTGATCATCTTATAAAGATTCAGTTGTAGAGCAGGAATGCAGGGGGAACATGGCCTGTAAAGAAAGAAGAAAGTGTAAGTCCACAGGTGAAAGTTTTAATATCACCATGCTTTCACCACTTGATTAATCACTGTACATTAAGATAACCATTTTATATTCTAAATTTTCTGAAATGTTATGTTTAAACAAGCAAATAATGCATTATCTAATTATGTATGCACTAATTTGCAAACATTTCCAGACCAGAAATCTGAATTTTGGATAAAGCCAGGTTCATTTGTTGACAGATTAGAGTTTTTTAAAGGTTTTATCACTCCATAAATCAGAAAATACTGTCATCAAACAAGCAATTCACCATGTTTTAAGAATAAACTGTTATAAAGCTGGTGAATAATCTAAGAACAAACCTGACTGCAAAAACCTTCACAATATAGATAGCAATAAAACTATAAAGTTTGATGTAATAAGTACTGGTGAATTGGTGACTTGGACACTGAGAAAATGGCTTTTTGCAGATGAAATTGAAATCTATAAATGCAAATCAATACCGTATGATTAACTTAAATGTGTATTTTGAATGTTTTCAGTCAAAAAACATTACAGAAGCCAAACAGCTCAAAATTGACCAATGCATGAAAGAAAATTATGGTATTAACTGAATTTTTAAAAAAATATAGTCAGCGACAAAACTAGTATTTTTGGATCAGTGTTTCATGAACATCTCTTGTTTGTGGAGCATTCAAAGCTTGACTTTCAGCCAGAACTGGTTAATATTTATTACTAGTACTACTACATGAACTGAAAAAGCGCAACATTCAACAAAGCGATTAATGAAAATTATTACAAATAATACTGATATATGCATTTGAAGAGCCACTCACAAGACAGTGGTTTATTTTCCAGTGGGTCTGACACTTTCAAAGATACCAGCTTCCCTCATGGCACTGAACTCCTTCATTGAATCGTAATGTTTGTAGAAGTCAGCATAAGCCTGTTTCCTGGGCTCTGTTACTGTGTACTGCAGAAAGACACAAACTATTTCTCAGATTCAAGAAAAACTGTACATGCTAGCTTGCAAAAAAAATTAACTAATTTGCCCCAAAATGAAAAAATTAAAAGGATACAACTAAATATACAAGACTACAAACTAGGGATAATCTAATATAATTTGAATGACTATTAAAGGATAAATCGTGACAAAAAAAATGCTCTTAAAAATTGTTGTTGTCGGAATTTTAAAGAAAAATTGACCCAAGAAAGCCATGAAGTGCCAATCACAATTTTGAACAGCACCAAAGACCACAAAGCTCTAATATAGTATATATGACCATAACAAATTTGATGGATTAATACAATAACACTGACCTTGAAGGCGACTGCTGCAACGAGGGAGAAAGCGAATGCGATGGGCAAATGAAACCTCAAACGCTTGGAAAGGAGGCCTCTCATTGCTGGCTTTGGAAGAGACATTGTTGACTTCTAGAAGCAGAGGACAATAATGGACATTAATAAAATAAACTTCTTACACTCATAGTCAAATGACAACCCTTCAGCACAGCTACGTGCTTTACAAAACAAGCATACAAACAGCCACTATTATATCATCTAATCATTTTTAGATAGTTAAAATGCACGTTTTATATACAAATGTGCTCTTCTGTGCAGTTCTAGAGTTTAGCCAGTTCGCATACTATTTCTCTAGACGTGATAAAGCGCATGCAGACGCAAAACCTAGTTTTATTTTATTTGAAATATGACCATTCTGATCCACTTCAGGGAGTTTTGAGACACGGAACGATCTGTATTGCTAACACTAGCTAGCAATGACCACCAGCGACAAGACGGAGTTCAAAAACAAGACACGTTTAGTTAAATAAAGATTCTTATTTAGTGTTATGAAAAACATAACAACTTGATATTATTTAAACGTACACAGATTTCACCATAGAAGTATAGCAAGCTCGATATTTACCGTTTAATGCACGACCTTCAGCACGCACGTCCGGTTACTCAGACAGGAAGTCGTTTATGTGGCCAACTACGGAAACTGACGAAGGACAAACATACTGAGGCCAACAAGGGCTGGCATTGTAATGACAAAGGAAAAAACGCATTTTATTGTCTCGTAAAACCAGTATATTTATTTATTTAATATAAGCATTAATTAAATTTGATTTCTATAAAACATCTCACACTTCTTAGCTGGTTTAATGATTAATGGACAAAGAATATAATCATTTATAAAATAAAAATAATAAAAAAAAAATGCGGTTTTTTTTTAATAATCTGGTGTCGTGGATTATATACCATTGCCTTTTTTTGTTTTGTATTTTCATTGATAATTATTTTACTGACTGTATTAAAACGATGCGTTTTCGGGGGTTACACGAACATCTGGCAACCCACGGCTTGGCTTTGCCTCAGGGCCATAGAGACTGAGTCGTGTTGCCAAATCCCTTTAATTATATGTGACTTCATTTGTGATTCGTCAGACCACGTTGCTAGGTTTTGTTGCTGGATCTGGCAACACTGGATCGGGTTACAAATCACCCATCCTGATCTTCAAATAGCAGCAGCAGAGATCGAGAGTCAGCCGTTTGAGTGGAGAATTGAAACTGAAATTCAACCCGTTTCTGCAGAGCCTCAGCCGGTAAAACGTGCTACTCATCCCGGCTAGCGCGTCTTCTAGCTTGTTCTAGAACGAGGACTAGTTATCTCATGTAGTTCATACAACTGGTAACTTTAAACAAGCGGAGCCGAGTTATCACCAAAGCCCTTCCTTCAACGTATACTTTCCGGTTTTTCAACTTCAGACGTGATAACTTTGTTTTACACTAAGTTTATTCGTATCACAACAATTTTACTGGTAGTGTGTAATATTGATCTCGTTGAACAGCACCCTGCCTTTGATCGTTACAGTATCAACATGCCTCAGAAGCGGCGCTCGCAGTCGTGGACGGAGCTCAAACAAGCCGGTAACGAGTGCTTCAGAGCCGGTCAGTATGGAGAAGCCGTGAACCTCTACAGCCAGTCCATCCAGCTGCTGGAGAAGTCTGGTAAGGGCAGTCTAATGTACTCGCATTTCAAATATTACCATGTTTTTGTACATGTACCATGGTATCCTTACACTTACACGAATTGTTCCATGGTATTATTGTTCCTTGCAATACCATGTCAATACTATGGTATTACTTAAAGTATTTCCGTAACGTGTGTAAAGAGGGTCCTGGGACCCCCAAAGGAGTACTAGGGGGTCAGTGGAAAAGTTCAGAGAAAAACTGTTTAAAAATGTGAAAATAAATTTTAAAACATACACATATACCTTTAAATATATAATGCATATTATAGTACAGCACTGAAAAAAATTGTATTAAATAGAGAATATTTCCCAAATATTATTTTAAACATATTCTGACTGCTTAGCTATATAGCTATGGCATTTTAAATTCATAGTAATAATAATAATAAAATAGAAAAGTACAGTGGGTAATATTAATAAAGATAAAACATTTAAAAATATATATATTTTGAAATTATACATTTAATGGTACATAAATATTTTCAAAATCAGAGTTTACACACATTTATATTATTAATTTTCATATTATAAATTGGGTGTTTATAAATACAAATGTATAACTACCTAGGGGTCCCTTGTATGGTTATGAATTATGATTACATATCCTTTATTATCTCCTTCTTTATCATCTTACAGAACCATGTTAGAATCTGATTGTAACATCATGGTAACGTCAAGTGCTAGGAATACCAGGAAGATTCCATATTAATATGTTTTTGAGTGACAATGACAAGAACAATAGAGTCGTCATACCAAACAGGAAGATAAGAAAGTTGCTGAGCAACGGCAAAAGAGAAATGGTTCCTCAGACTATAATAGATGTAAGGGAACTAACGTAAATAAAGACACATCAGTGTTCTGTTCGCAGGTCAGAAGAACAAGGAAGATCTGGGTATATTGTACTCCAACAGGGCCGCCAGCTACCTGAAAGACGGAAACTGCAGTGAATGCATTAAAGACTGCACAACGTAAGTGCAACAAACACAGGTGAAAAATGGTTAAAGTGATTGTGCTCAGTGTTAATAATCTTAATATTTATCCTTCAGGTCTCTTGAACTGGTTCCGTTTGGATTTAAAGCTCTGCTTCGTCGGGCGTCAGCTTATGAAGCTTTGGAGAGATACAGACAGGCGTATGTGGACTACAAAACTGTTTTACAGATAGACTGCAACGTACCGGCTGCTCACGATGGCGTCAACAGGTAATTCTACATGATCAGGATCCAGAATTATTATACGTTAATAGAAAAAGCACTGATCAACTGTATAATGAGGTAGTGCACAAGATGTAATACAAATCTTAAGCATAAAATGTTCATTTGTGAGCATAAGGATACAAAAATGTACCATGCAACACATCGCTCCTTCCCTCCAGAATGACCAAGGCTTTGACGGATATAGACGGATCATCTTGGAGAGAGAAACTGCCTCCGATTCCCACCGTTCCGATGTCTGTGAAAGAAAGCCTGGCGCAAGCTGCCAGCTCGGCTCCCAGCCCACAACAAAACAGTGTGATTGACAACAAGAAGAAAGGTATTTGCCTGCGCCGTACTGAGCGGAGCCAACATACTTCGCTTCAGCACTTGATTTTCAATTTTATTATTCTAAGCACCAGGACCTGAAGCTGCTAAAAAGGCCAAGGCTCTGAAGGAAGAAGGCAATGCGTTTGTGAAGAAGGGTGAACACAAGAAGGCCGTGGAGAAATACACGCAGTCACTCGGTCAGGACCCCACAGAGGTCACAACCTACACAAACCGGTAAGAAATGGTGCCAGTCATTATGCTGCCAAATGTCAGGGTCCCTATGGTTATGGAAAGTTAATTTCAAAACTGGAAAAGTCATGGACCTTAGCTTTGATAATGCATGTAAATCAATATTACTTGTAGGGCTCTCTGCTACCTGTCATTGAAGATGTACAAAGAAGCTATTAGCGACTGCGATGAGGCTCTTCGATTGGATTCTGCCAACATTAAAGCTTTTTACCGCCGTGCCCAGGCAAACAAGGAACTCAAAGTAAGTTTAATTCTGAATAAATTGAAGTTCATTGTCTTATTGTTTTCTAATCATTTCTTTCCCTAGAAAAAGAAATCTGCCATTGAAGATCTTAACAGTGTGCTCAAAATCGAGTCAAACAACATGGCGGCGCAGAAACTATTGCAGGAAGTACAGAAGATGAAATAACCATGATTGTACAGTGAGGAAACTTTCCCCAAGTGCCTCGAGCTGATTTGCCTCTCAAAGCTGTAACGTTTGCTACAGACTTAAGAAATGCACATCATAATACTATTTGAAATCTAGGAAATAATTTAAGTGTTCATTTTCACATAAGCACATTTGACCGGGTGTATTGTTGTCATTAATAAGGCAATCAAGTTTCTTTCTGAAACTCTCCGTGTATCTGAGATCAAACTTGTTCTGGTAATTACACTTGTAAATTTAATTAGTCTTTGATCAAATGCTATGTTGATTTAGCGTGTGATTTTTAATGTGTCTTTGTCATTGCACATATAACCGACTGGCTATTTTTCAGACAAAATTTTAATTCCTACTTCACTTTAGATTGACTCAAGGCGGCAGATAGAATTAGGGCTGCATTTTCCACAAAATGTTTTTTTTTTTTTTTGCTTTTACTTTTTTTGTGCAAAGATATTGTATTGTTTTGGGTTACTTACGGTCACTACCAATTAATGTTTCTATACATTTGTAAAGACTAGACACCTGTATTTATTGATGTTTCATGTGGCATTTTGCATCAAGACAATGTAAACGGGTCTTTATTTTATTTAAGTAATGTGCTGTATGTGGTAATAAAGGACAATGTTCAGGAATATTGTATTTTTTCATCCTGTAAACTGGCAGATGTAATGCTATGATCAGTGATGACTTTTTGTAGGAATTAGCTACTAGAAAGACAAAACAGTAAATGCTATGTATACAGGTAGTATAACTGTGAATGACAGCAAAAAAAAAAGCTCTAGCATAATACATGCCGTCACTTTTTAAAAACAAAGTTATCTGAACTGTAAATATGCCTTAAATTGAATATACCTTATGCAAACAAGTAATTTTAACCACAGAAGTCCACTTCATGTTATTGTAAATGGTTTTTGTTTTTGTATAAAACAAACAATCCTTTTATGAAGTAATTAACAGCATGCCACAGACGATTGAACTTCACCCAAACCCCACTTTTAGTTCACCCAAAAATGAAAATATGGAGAAATCTAGCATTACATCACTTGCTCACCAAACGGATCCAATGCAGTGAATGGGTGCCATCAGAATGAGAGTCCAAATAGCTGATAAAAACATCATAATCCACATCACTCCAGTCCATCCATATGACATAGAAATATGCACAGATCAAGCACTGTTTACAAGCAAAAACAGACTCTTCAAAACAGAAGTTCTCAACAAATGACCGTGGGTATGAAGGACTTATTTTAGACTCATATTGTGACCAGAAGCATTGGTTCAAAACACCTTGAAGGATTTGTTTGTTACAAACACCGCTTTTGGCTTCACAAGACGTAAACTGATGGACTGGAGTGGTGTGGATTATTGTGATGTTTTTATCAGCTGTTTGGACTCTCATTCTGACGGCACCCATTCACTGCAGAGGATTCATTGCTGAGCAAGTGATGTAATGCTAATTTTCTCAGAGTCTGTTCTGATGAAGACATGATTTCCTGAGGATGAGTACATTCCCTTAAATGCTTATTAGGCAAACATTTACGCTTATTAGGCAAACATTTACAAACATGTACACTCAATTGAATGTACACCACTACGAAAAACAATACAGCGCAATTTGGAACTGATAAAACTTTTATTTCACTTTAAATTGTCTTTTACACTTTCCTGATTATAACATGTAAGGTGAAACTAGAACGGTTTTAAAAGACATACACAAATCTAGTATTACGTCAATAACCAGGTTGTTTTTTTTTTTTGTCATTTTGTACATTTTTTTTCCTTAAGCTAGTCTAAATTTTCACAACCACGTGCGCGCTAAGCAATGAAACCGTCACAGAAGCTAACTTTAGGCAGAATACTGGTCAGTAAAAACAAAGCAATTGGAGATACCAGATATACAGACAGGCTCGGCTCCACATTCACTACTGTATTTTTTGTGATCAAGCGTAGAATAACTGCCATTTGTTCAGCTAAGGGGGAGAGGGAGAGAGATTTCGTCTTCAGTGCATGAACATTGTCTTCAGCTCGAGACGGATGATTTCTACACCTAAGTGGAATGTTATGGTGATGTGACAAGGTATTGTGACACTGAGTGAGTGGCTACCCCTCGAAAAATGCTTCAGGTCCTTCAACTATTTGCCACATTCGATTTCGGCTTGTGCGTCACAAACTTTGGGCCAGGACTTCAAAGCCTCCACTGGTCTGCAGCACTTTCCTGCACAAAATGCAAGTTAAATCCAGAATTTCTCAGTTGAACTGCTATGGTCTTACAGAAACTCCTCTCTTAGCAGGAATGAGGAATAGTGAAGCAAAAAGACCCCAAAACACCTTCTGATTTACATGAAGAGGGAAATGTCAAGCATCGACTTCTGTTTGTAAGAAGGTTGAATAAGGGTTAAAAAAAAAAGGGTTTTTGCAAGCATTTAGTTTTAAGACAAATTTATATTTACCTCTGAAATGTTTACAATTTTACATCTTTATTAAACGGAAGGGTGGGGAATATTACGAAAAAGGGGGGAAAAAAATGTACAGAACAAACCAGGAAAATCGTTTACTGATGTCAAACAGCACCTTTATGTTGACTGCCTCCTTGACAGCACATTAGGAAACTCTCCAGTTTGTTCACAATAAGGTCTGTAATCGTGAAAGGTCACATACTGATGGAATGTCTTTAACTTAAAACTGAATATAGACATGGAATGGCAAACCTCGGGTCCCTTTTGTCATCGTTAGCCGTGTATGCAGAATCACACACATGACCGCAATAATAGTAATGCATGTTAGTCAGTGTCACAATACAGCCTGTTTTCATCCGTTCTGTATGAGATCGCAACAGAATTGTACTGCTACTCGCAACGAAACCGTTCCGATATCCACTACGCACAAGTTATCCAGGAGGAAAAACTAAACGTCACAGTGTTTGTTAAATTAATGGACAGTTTAATAACCTTTTGAATAAAACCAGCAATTGCCAGTACAATATTGGAGACTGAGAGAAACGACAGAGGAGGGAAAAATGGGTGGGGAGGGATACTATAATGCATTATATCCTGCTAGACCAGAGAATATATACCTTTTAAAAATGTTAGGAGGGATTTTGGGAAGGGAAAAAAGTTGGAAATCGTTTCCACTATTCAACCATTTACCCTCGTCTGGGGAAAAATACACAAACAGACATGTTTGAGACAAGTCAGCCTTGGAAAAACCAAACTTCACCCTGCCGCTCGTGGCTGAAGGGGTACAAACTTGTAGGTTAGGTACAATTCATGCTGCTCGTCATACAGAAAGGTGGATAAAGGTGAGGTGGACTGGATGGAGCAGGAAATTATGGGCTGTATATGTGTAAGATAAAGAGTGTAGGTGGATTTAACAGTGAAGTGCAACGCCTTTAGTTCTCGCCCTCGCCAGCATCCCCCTCATCACCCTGGTTTTCTGATGTCCACAGCTGCAGAACCAAAGAAAAAAGTTAAAATGATGCAATGCTCAGACCCCGAAATGAACTTTTTACCACACTGATCAATGGCGTAATATTCACTATACTCTTCAAAACTATACTCTAATACAGGTTTCTGGAGGTAAATTTAAGATGTCGAGATTTAAATTCAACTTCCGACAAACCTTATGGCCTTATGAACATTTCTGCTTCCAATATGGAAATAACTTTTACAGTGCCTTCTGATCACACTGCAAAAAATATCTATGATTCTTAAATCAAGATGACAGCTAAATGGCAAGTCTTATTTTATAAGAATTTGAAATGAGCTGTCAACAAGGATAAAAATCCGCCGATGGGCTTAGAAAAAATCTACTTAATTCAATGGGAAAACAAGTTAATACCACACTGACCAATGTGTGTTATTTTAAGCATAAACTGTCAAAAAAAAAAAAAGTATATCTTCACTTTGCATCTTAAATAAATGCATCTTGACAGACAAAACTATACTAAGGAAGATATTCCTTTTTCTGCAGTGCATGTGATTTAAAACTTTATGCTGGAACTTAAAACCTTGCTTTGTGGAAAAAAAAAAAAAAAAAAAAAAAATGTTAAATATTAATTTGGGTAGGTTATTGTACGTATGTTTCGCCACACTGAGTTTTACAAAAAAATATACAAGATAAATCATCATACACGAAAATTGTTGTCAGAACAATGCGTCTTGCGCAAGACAAAAGAGACATCTAAATGTTTTTGATTTTAATCGCTTACACAATTTAAGATTAGCATGTCTCAGGTTATCGTTTTTGATTTAATCTATATAGTCTATTAATTCTGCATTGTTCATTTTAAAGGCGTGTTAAATTATGTGCTCCGTCTACACCTAGAAAAGCCAAAGTTGGCACTTACAGTGAGGTTGTCCCTTAGTAACTGCATGATCAGGGTGCTGTCTTTGTAGGAGTCCTCGTTCAAGGTGTCCAGCTCAGCAATTGCCTCATCGAAAGCCTAAGGTGAAGGTAAACATGAGGGTCAGTTCTGTTGTCTTCCTGTGCACTGGAAATGCACGCTCTACTATTCAGTATAAACTCATTTATTTTCACATTCCAAATCGCTTTTTGAAGATATCCACTGAATGTTGCATAAATAAGATGGGATGAAAGCTGAAAGAGTGCATTGCGTGTACCCAAAACAGAAAAAGTGAAACAAGCTGTAGATAAACAGACAATTGTCTAACCGTCTTTGCCAAACTGCAGGCCTGCTCTGGGGTGTTGAGGATTTCATAGTAAAACACGGAGAAGTTCAGTGCTAGTCCCAGCCTGATGGGGTGTGTTGGCTGCATTTCCTTTTTGCTGATCTCAAACGCATCCTGGTAAGCCTTCTGAGAGTTGTCCACTGTGGCTGTAATTTGAGAGGAAACAAAATCAAATTCATGCCCATCACATCACAGCTTGAATGTTTCAAAGATTTGGCTAGCATCTAATTATTCACTCTTAGGACTGGACCTTAAACTTCAGCATTATCAGTTCCAATCATTTTCTATTAATCCATCTTCACCCTAATAAATAGATTTAACAAATAAATTAATATTTAGGCAACATCCTTCTTGCTTTATAAAGAAAATGAGCTCACTTTTCTTTGATTCTCCGGATGCCACTTCGGACAGGTATCTGTAGTAGTCTCCTTTCATTTTTAGGTAGAAGACTTTGCTCTCTGCCTGGCTAGCGTTGGGAATGAGGAACTTCTCCAGGAGACCCTGAGAGAACAGACTGACATTAAGCTATGAACAATAATATTACAGGAATAAATGAAAAGCACTGACAGTCAGAAAGAGCAAAAACTATTTTCTGAAATGTAAAGTGTGCATTTTTGGATCCATCCTAATTGCGTTTTTCATACGAGCAGTTTCATATTACAAATAAAACTGATTCCTTTTGCTAACCATATAGTGGCCTGCCTTGCTGCCCAAGTAGTGAAAACATATAATGGTTAATTGTAATGCTGTGTATCATTTCATATAAAGCTTTAAACAATGATTTTGACAATACAAAGACAATGAAAGAGAAACAACAGTATCTAATAAGCATAAATATATATTGCACATTTTTGGAATTTAGAAGTTTGGCTAAAAAGAGCCCTTCTTTAAAATCATGTGATACTTTAATACTACAATGCCTTAAAATGCTGCAGATTTTGAAACAGAGCATCTAATATTGCATAACAGACATCAGAATATTATTCCTAAGTTTTTAAATCAGCTGTAATGCTAAACTTAAAACGAATTGCTAATTAAATCAGGTGGATCTTCTAGAACTGTCAATTCAACTGTCAAATGTTTTCTTCACACATCACGTCTCTCACCAGCACGTCATTGCAGATGTCCTGAAGCTCAGTCTCGATCTTCTCACGGTATTCACGCGCCATCTGCTGTTTCTTCTCGTTGCCCTCCGTTTTCTGCTCGATGCTGGAGATCACACGCCAGGACGAGCGGCGGGCGCCCACCACGTTCTTGTAAGCCACGGAGAGCAGGTTGCGCTCTTCGTTGGAGAGCTCAACGCCGCCCTCCGTGACAGCCTTCATGGAAGCAGCCATGTCATCATAGCGCTCGGCCTGCTCAGCGAGCTTTGCCTTCTGCACTAGGTCGCTCTTGTCCATGATGCAACTACAAAAGTAGGAGACAAAGGTACAAAATGCATGTTGGTGAGCTAATTTTCCTTTTACTATAGTCTGTACGCATGTAATAAAATTAAGTCAAGTTTATAGAGTCGCTTAGTGAACTTGGCTGACCTCCTTTTGTTGTAAAGAGGTCAACTTTCAAGTTGGTGCTTATTTTGACCTGCACCAGATACTGTTATTAAATTTGGGACTTCTGAAGATTTAAGTCATACTGAAGGCTACCCATGAATGATTACGTAAGAGGACCAATGCAAAGACACAGCTATGAAGCGGCAGTCATTCAGTGACTGTCTCAAAGACTTTATCTCAATGGATTCGTCACCGAATCATCATATCAAGAGTCAAAAACATCAGTAAAGTCCCATTTGAGGTTATAACACTCACTGATGTTATGACAATACAAGAGGATTACCTGAAACCAGTCTAGTTAAACAGAGCTTCCTTAAGACTGATTAATTGACAAGTCGGTTTTGAAAATAGGCAGTTTTGCACACTAAAACCGCATTCACACTAGTCTTCAAGCAAGCAAAATTACTTCAGACTCCAAAATAATGCAGCGTTTGTGTACTTTTTTCAACAACTAAAATCTGCCAAACTTAAACTTTGGTATAATGCGGTTAAATACATGTTCTGGTATAAGAAAGCGCATCACATATCTTAAAAAAAAAAAAAAAAAACTTACAAAAAATTATAGAAACACTTTCAACAAATTAAGTTTGGGGGTTTTATTTTGCCATATAATGGTCTATAAAATATTACCATGCATTTAAACCAGGTTTATGTATAGATAACGATAAAAGAAGTGCTTAATCTAAAAGACTTATTTTTTTGTCCAATAAGAAATATGTGCATCATAACATTTATTTTACCTTGCCATTAACTATCTCTGAGAAAAACAAAAACTGTAAATAGGGAACCAGTTTTATTTTGCCTTATGTTTTTTTTATTTATTATTATTTACTAAAATCACCATGTATTTTATGCATAATTAACCAGGTTTACCCATAGTTATTGGCATAATCAGTGGTTAACCTAGTTTAGATCAATAAATATGACCACCATAACACTTTGATGTCTAACAATTGCTTTTTACACCAAATGACAAATAATCAGGTTGTATTTTTAGCTCATACTGCACTGATGCAGTGGTTTCAGGATTTCTGAAATATATAACCCAATTAAAAATCATTATTTCTAAAACCATATTATTTCTTATCCACCTCTGCATATTATAACTGCATATCAAAGTCTAAACCCACTAGATCACCTATTCTAAAATCACAGATAACCCCAGGTGTCTGGCTGCTGCTTAATATTACATTTATCCAATTGTTCAATCTACCTTTGTGCAAGGTCATGGAATCCGACATGGAATCGGGATTCTAGCAGGCCACAGTGGGAATTTCAACCCTGTCAGCTATCAGTGCGTGTGTAAGTGCCAACGCCCAGGGCGTTGATGTCTCCGCCTGAACCCGAACCACAGGTAACGGTGTCAGGCGAGTAAACACCGCCCTTCCAGCTCCTGGAGACCAACACATGTGTGAGCTTGCTAATCGGTTGACTAATGTGAGCGAGGAAGACAGGAGTACTAGTTAAAACGGTTAGCAGATGACATAATCTGGTGTCGAACTAGATTTATTTACATAGGCCCTCACGTCCGCCATCCTTTGAGGTGATTGTTTCGTGATTGAAACGATCCCGACCCACTATATTATATCAATAAATTAACTCATTTACGCATTTAGAAATACTAAAACTATAAATCTGAGTCGTTCAAAGCGCCTAACCTCGCTAATACTGCACTGCAGCATATTCGAGGCTCTTCGCTCAAGCTAGCAGCGTTAGCCACCAATGCAACGGCCTCTCACTAGCAATCCCCTGTGGAAGATAACCGGACGCGCCGATTATTCACGCCAAAGTAAATTTACTAATGTTACTAACTGCAGTTCGTAAGCACTCGCTTTACTCCTCTGGTGTGTAATGCTATTAACTGGTTAGCTTTCACGACGGCCGGGCGTTGAATAGACGCGGGAGCCGCTGGCCATTGCTCCCGTTCGGATGAGGGTTGTTCGGCGCGACGCTGCTTTGATTGCGCTCTTATATAATGAAAGTGCGGGAACGGTGCGCTTCTAATATAAATCGGACGTAAACGGAAATAAATCGGCAATAATCGCTATTCATCGCCCGCCTCGGCCTAAGTCCTTGTACCCAGCCCCAAACCACAATAGACACCTTCCGCCATTGACAATGATGAGGGGGGCTTACATGAGCAACAATACAGCAAAACGCACCTGTAACATTCATAATATCAACCGAGCGGCCTTAACGGGCAACGTAACTCACATTTAAATATATTTCGTTCCGGATTTGTGTCTGTTAACGATGGGAGTATCAAGCTGTCCTCCGTTTCGCTGCTCGGGGTATTCAGGGCAGTACCACTTCCGCTTGCGCTGACACTTCCGCTTCCTCTAAACTCCACCCCTCCCCCCCGCCAGTATCCATGGTAACTGCTGTCCGGGGTTTCTTACACCGTTTTACACGGTCCCTCACGTCACAAGGACCATGGTAACCAAAGTCGTGCGTGACGTAGTTAATCACCATAGCAACCGTTGCCAGGAGGTGCTTGAATGGAAGCTTGTGAGATTAATAAAAACGACAACAACAGAAGACGATGTTTACTCGATCTCAGACTGTCTGATTCATCCTTCCGCGTTTCCAGCTTTTATTTCTGTTTTTATTCACAGTAATAGTGGTATTTTTTATTTGGGTTGTAGCGATCACCATAGAAATGCAGCTAAAAGTGATTCACATGTCAGGAAGGGCACATAAAACATGAAGAAAGTCATTGCATAAAAACAAGATAATACAGATAAGAAAACAAGTTTGAATCAATAATTAAAATGAAAAAGAAGTGAAAATTTTGTCAAAATAAATCATAATGGCAATAAATAAATACATTCGCGCAACAGCAGAATGTTAAATATCTAGGATATTCCTAATTTTACGTCATAACTTTTACTTTTTACTATATTAATAGTAATTTTTATATGCAAACACTTAAGTACCTTTAAACATCATCAAATTCTCTTGAATTACTTAAGATTTAGCCTTTTTATTGACGAAGGTATGCCATTTCATTCCATTTAAAAAAAAGAGGGTTTATAAAATATAATAATAAATATGTGGCCCTCTGTGAAATCCAAGCTAAAGTCTCAAAATCTAATTATGAGATAACAAGCATCAAAGTTTGATTTCAACCATTAATTTCACTATGAATTCAATCTTTGACATGGCCTTACTCAGGCAGTATTAAAGATATCAAGGTTACATGTTCACAGAATGTTCTTTACCTTAGGCCGATTTTATGTAGAAAACAGTAAATCACACACAAAAAGCTGGGATTTCACTGCCAGGGTCACATTTGACAATGTTTCAAAGAGAAGGCCTGTCAAGATAAGGCCTAACTCAGCATCATTAAATTGCTTATTTGATTAGTAACCTAGAAATAGTGCAAAATCTTAAATATGTATTATGTCATTCGACATCAACAGTAAATCATCAGCAAATTCTCTATAATTATTTGTCCATTTAGATTTAGTCTTATGCATTTGTTAATGTATAATGTTAACACACATGAATGAATCAAATGAATTCTTAAAAAATACAAGACAACACTTTTAAACAGGGTGTATAACCCAAATCAAGCCTGCCAGCGCTTGTGAAGCACAGAAGTCTCCAGCAGGGTGTAGTGTAGATCTCTACAGTTACTGCGACTCAAACAGGTCAGTCTGCAGGTTGCTTAAATGTTAAATTTTACAATGGCTTGAATGACACAGACAGAATGAAATCTGATGGTTTAACCAACATGGGAGCATTGCTAAGATCACAGTCTACTCCAAAAGCAATTTGCCCCTGGAAAAGAAGAGGCTGCTTCATTCAGGTGGAATCTCATTGTGGTTAGTATTGCTTACAGCTAAATTACATTTGTTACTATCTAGGCCATTTTTATAAATGGTTTGACGTCAAGTCACAGCGATGACCTAACCAGGTTTTCATTTGTTAAACAAAAATGCGTAGCAATGCAACTTTGCATTCATAGGGCAAGTTTGCTCATGTATGCATCATGCATTACAATCAAGTCTGCTGATGAACGAAAATTATGTTTAAGATGTTTCCATCAGTTTGTAAGTTCCCAGGTATCATGCTCCTGTGCCACAAACCTATATATTTTTTTATTTTTGCACATCCACCTTCTCACATAAAAAGCTTTTCCGTCTTTGGTGTCAGAGTTTTAATGCTCTTATACTCAGCTCTTTTATTATAAGCACATGACATAATGTAAGTCCATGACTTAAAGGCATGGCGTATCAATACCAATGATTTTCTGATTATCTGCAGCAAACAGAATCAATGTTTCTATCAGGTGATCAATTAAGTAGCCTGTCTACTTCATTAATTTAGAATTGAATTATTAGGATGACCTTTAACCTTTCAAACCAGGTCACAAAGAGGTGAATGCGAAGCTCTCAAGTACACCTTCCTTGATGCATATTTGCGATTAATGTCTGTTTTGTAATTTCATGCATGCATATGAGAAATTACCACATTCTACTCAATCATCCACTTGCATAACAAAGTAGAGCAACCAAATATGGTGCATGAATAATTAGATTTAATTTCTCACAGTATTTGGAAAAGAATACTTACTGTTCAATTAAAAAGATACCACAATGAGTGAGTATGTTTCATAAACCAATTCAAAGCTTTTCAGTGATGCTATATCATTTATGACTCAGACCCAAAATGAGGCTGGGTTATTTTGGGACAGCAACCCAGATGACTGAAAAAGACAGCATTAAAGAACTGAACATGTTCATCATTATTATGAATGCTTATCTTTCATATACAAGAAGCTCGATATTCACATTCTGAAGCCTAATGTCTAAAATTAGTGAACTATTTAATGGACAAATGTAGATATAAATTATAGAAATGAGGGGGGGAAACTGTTGGGTGCCTGATGGAAATGTCTTGAAATAAACCTTAAAAAATAATCCAGCCCAAAAGAGGCTGCCGTACAGTGACGAGTCTATGTTCCCTGAAGGGACTTGAGAATAATATCTATAGCTGCGAGTCTCCAGGGAAATCTGTGCAGACCTGCTTAAGGCATGTTCAAGCAGATTTATTTGTTAAGCAACAGAAGCACGTGTTGATGCTGACTTGGTCACCTATTCATAAATCAAAAACATACAGTACGCCGCTGTATTTGTTGTTGTTCTTGTTAATGAAAGCTTTGCACAAAAGCTATATGGCTAAGGCAAGCATCATTAATACTTCTATTTATACTTTAGGGTTTGGGACACAAACCAGTGTTATTATAGTATTAGTTATATACTATTTATGAAATTTAAAAAATTAGCTTTTATTTTTATATTTTTAGTTTTCAATTAATTTTTTTAAATACATTTAAGTTTTAGTGATTTTAGTACTTTGATAACATGTAACATGTAAGTTAAATCTATTTATATTATATTTAAGCTTTTTATGTCAATTACCTAAAATGATTTTTAATAGTTTTAGTTTTAGTTAATAATACTACTGACAAAAACAAACCCCTAACTCTAGTTTTAAATAAATAGTTCACCCAAAAATGAAAATCTGCTGAAAATTTACTCACCATCAGGCCATCCAGGATATAGATGAGTTTGTTTTTTCAGATTTGGAGAAATTTAGCATTATATCACTTGCTCACCAATGGATCCTCTGCAGTGAATGGGTGCCGTCAGAATGAGAGTCCAAACAGCTGATAAAAGCATCACAATCCACAAGTAATTCACACAACTCCAGTCCATCAGTTATCGTCTTGAGAAGTGAAAAGCATGATTGTAAGAAACAAATCCAGAATTTGTATACTTCAAACCATTGCTTCTGGTTAAAATACGAGTCCTGTATCCATAATATTACACTGTAAAAAATGCAACTGCACATTTTCCTATTTACGAAACCTTTTGAGTCTCATAAACTAAAAACTGCTATTTTCTTGAACCTACATAAAATCCCTTGTCAGACCAAAAAAATTACCCCAAATGTAGTCCCAACTAGTCATATACAGTTGTCTGAACAAAGAATTTCATGTTGTTGAAATGTTAAGGCTTTGTGAGTTCCCAGCATGCATTGCAGTTACTGTTATAGGATTATTGTTTTGCTGTTTGCTGATTTAATTTAAACTTTTTTTGTTGTTGTTTTATCATTATTGTTAGTTATTTGTTGTACTGTGATGTAAAGGGCTCATCGTTTTAACATTTGTTGATTGCCACCGTTCTTGAGGTTAGTTTGTCTAGTTTTGAGGCCTAGAGTACGTTCAACCACTTTTATCCTTTTTTCCGGATGTCTTAATCTTGTAAGTTGTCTTACAAGCAAAAACAATGTTGTCTATTTATTAGACTAGCTTATCCATTAATGTTTGTCATTTGTAAACAAGTAAAAAAGTTCACAGAACATAATTTGAGACACATTGGAAAAGGATTAGATATCTTTTGAACTAACAAAAGTGTGTTAGCTGAACAAAAAAAGAGACATGACTTGAGACGTGACTTGAGTTAAGTGAACTCAAAAAAGCTGTGCCACAAGTTGCCTTGACATTTTAAGTTAAGTCAACTTTTCTTTTTTTACAGGTTACTTTCTGCAGTGAAAAGTTGTCTCATCTGAATCAGGAGAGAAATATGCACAGATCGAGCAGTGTTTACAAGTGAAAACGGTTCTAAAGAAATGGATCTGATGTGAGAGACGAACCTTTTCACTGGAGGAAGCATTATTATGTATTATAGACATGTATTTTGATCAGAAGTGACAGTTTGAAATTAAAACACCTTAATGATGGATTTGTTTCTTACAAACATGCAGCTTTGCACTTTACAAGATGTTAACTGATAGACTGGAGTCATATGGATTACTTGTGGATTATTGTGAGATTTTTATCACGATACACAACGCTCACAACACCCCAACATTGCGGCAGTGGCTTTTGCACAGCCACTTGCATTTCCTTAGTAAACGTAAAAACTCAGTTATGATGTATCGTGGAAGATACTGGGGATTTAAACCTCAGAACCTTTTCAGTCCTCTTGGTTGAAATACAGGGCTGTTAATATGTATTCAAGAAATGCACTGCCACACAAGACACACTGTATGCCTCTCATGTTGGAGAGCAAACATAATAGTCTTAGACAATAGCACACATCGATTGTTCAGATACATAATGGAGAGAGCTGGAGATTCTTTACTATGCATGGACAGAAAGGACTGAACTATACTATCACATGATATAGGCTTAGGCTTTATGCTAGCATGCCATTTTTAGTACATAATCATTTCCTGGGAGTGGCATATATCATCTCAGCATGAAACATGAATGAGAAACTAGATTTGCACATTTTCTGAAGGAAAGATGAATGGTGCCTGCTAATGCAAAACTCACTCTTTGGTTGTCAGTATGTTGCTATGCAGTTGTTTGAGTGTTCTGGGTGGTTGCTAGGTGGTTGCCAGGGTGTCACTGCATTCTAAGTGGTTGTAAGTGCATTTCTATGTGATTAATGGCTTTCAGTCAAAGCATATGCAATTTTTTGGCAGATGTTTCCAGATATTTTTTTATTATTTTGTTTTTCTGAGCATTTCTCATAATCCTTTACACCTGCAGCTGCAACCAGTGCTGCAATCTAATTATTACTTCACAAAAGAATGAAAAACAGCAAGTTGTTTTTTAATTTTACTCCCTCCTCCTCAGATTCGGGTTGCCAGATTGAGGAGACGCAAGTGGAACAAGAGCAATTGACAATGGAAGGTGATGAGCCTTACGCTGGTAAGATGATTGAGTTGATAAAAAAAACATTTTTAAAGCTTGGGCTCCTAAACATTAGATCACTCCCACCCAAAGCAGTTATTGTAAATGAAATGATCACAGATAATAATTTTGATGTACTCTGCCTGACTGAAACCTGGCTTAAACCAAATGAATATTTTGGTTTAAATGAGTCTACTCCACCAAGCTACTGTTATAACCATGAGCCTCGTCAGACTGGTCGTGGCGGCGGTGTTGCAACAATATATAGTGATATTCTCAATGTTACTCAGAAAACAGGATACAGGAGGTTTAACTCATTCAAAATACTTCTGCTTAATGTTACACTGTTAGATATACAAAAGAAATCTCTCCTGTCTCTTGCTCTGGCTACTGTGTATAGACCGCCAGGGCCATATACAGATTTCCTAAAAGAATTTGCAGATTTCCTCTCAGATCTGTTAGTTAATGTTGATAAAGTGCTAATTGTCGGAGATTTTAACATTCACGTTGATAATACAAATGATGCGTTAGGACCTGCGTTCACTGACCTAATAAAATCTTTTGGAGTCAAGCAAAACGTCACCGGGCCCACTCATCGTTTTAATCATACGCTAGATTTATTTATATCGCATGGAATTGATCTTACCGATATAGGTATCGTACCTCAAAGTGATGATGTTACTGATCATTTCCTTGTATCGTGCATGCTGCGTATTACTAATATTAATTATATGGCTCCGCGTTATCGTCCGGGCAGAACTATTGTTCCAGCCACCAAAGACAGATTCACAAATAACCTGCCTGATTTATCTCAACTGCTCTGTGTACCCATAAATACACCTGAACTAGACAAAATGACTAGCAACATGGGCACTATCTTCTCTAATACATTAGAAGCTGTTGCCCCCCTCAAATTGAAAAAGGTTAGAGAAAAACGTACTGCGCCATGATACAACAGTTAATACCCATTCTCTCAAGAAAGAAACTCGTAATCTTGAGTGCAAATGGAGAAAAACTAACTTGGAAGTTTTTAGAATTGCGTGGAAAAACAGTATGTCCAGCTATAGACAGGCTCTAAAAGCTGCCAGGGCAGAGCATATCCGCAAACTCATAGATAATAACCAAAACAATCCAAGGTTAGCACAGTGGCTAGATTAACAAATAAACACACGCCACCCGATCTAAATATTCCCTCACAGTTTAATAGTAATGACTTTATGAATTTCTTTACTGATAAAATAGATAACATCAGAAATACAATATCAAATGTAGATTCCACTGCGTCTAGTATTTCAGCTTCATTCATCGCACCCAAAGAAAAACTGCAGTGCTTTACAACTATAGGACAGGAAGAGCTAAATAAACTTATCAGTGCATCTAAACCAACAACATGTTTATTAGATCCTGTACCCACTAAACTACTGAAAGAGTTGTTACCTGCAGCAGAAGAACCGCTTCTCAATATTATTAACTCATCGTTATCTTTAGGTCACAACCATTCAAGCTGGCGGTTATTAAGCCTCTTATTAAGAAACCACAACTAGATTCTAATGAACTGGCAAATTACAGACCCATTTCAAATCTTCCGTTTATGTCTAAAATTTTAGAAAAAGTTGTGTCTGCTCAATTGTGCTCCTTCTTGCAAAAAAAGGATCTCTATGAAGAATTTCAGTCAGGTTTCAGGCCTCACCATAGCACAGAAACTGCACTTGTTAAAATTACAAATGACTTGCTTCTTGCTTCAGACCAAGGCTGCCTCTCATTGGTAGTATTACTTGATCTTAGTGCTGCGTTCGACCATGACATACTCATAGATCGATTACAAAACTATACTGGTATTCAAGGGCAGGCTTTAAGATGGTTTAGATCCTACCTGTCCGATCGCTACCACTTTGTTCATTTAAATGGGGAGTCATCTCAATTATCACCAGTAAAGTATGGAGTACCACAAGGATCTGTCCTAGGTCCTCTGCTATTTTCAATATACATGTTGCCTCTTGGTAATATTATTAGAAAATACGGGATTATTTTTCATTGTTATGCTGATGATACTCAACTATATATTTCAACAAGACCAGATGAAACTTCTAAGCTAATAGATTGTGTAAAAAATTTAATGGATTCCCAGGCTTTTTAGGTTGGGTAGAATCTGCGATCTCTGACCCAGTTCGTTTGCTGGCTACCAACTGGCCACCCAGGGTGTCAAAATCCTATTGGGCAAATTGGAAGTGGGCGGAGTCACACAGGCCAAAACAAAAACTGACATTCCAACACGGAACGCACATTTCAAAGCAGAATGTCTCCCAAATATCTGCTAACATATTATGGTAGCTATTTTATGCAAAAAATAAATAAATAAAATATATATACAATGCATTTTGAAAAAAGTGCATATTCATATTTTTTTATTTGAAGTGTTGCATCAGTTGCACTCCAAGATTTTCTTGGCAAAAAAGGTGAGCAAGAAATGCTAAATGGATGAATTGACTTAAAAACTATTAAAGTTGATCAATAAGTGCCAAGGAATATTGAAAAATCTCCTTAGCAAATATAAAATCATTATTGTTTTCTAACTGCATCTCCTCTACAGTCTAAGCATTTGATTGACTTCGATTAAGTAATGGGACTGTACTTCAGCTTCAGTCCAGGTCTAGCATAGTTACTGCCTCTCTATTTAACATTGTTGTCTCGGGATGTGAACCGATGCTTGACACACTTAGCCTGTCCTTCATCCTCCACGTTTTAATGATTAGCCGAAGATATCGGATATGAAAGATACGGCATCGTCCTCTGAGCCCCAATTTCTATATTAACTGGCAGCAGGCTGCTCCATTTTCAGCAATCTAGGTTGATGTGTACTGGAGGAAACCGATGGCACTCTTAAAACGAGTGCCAAGAACTTGTGGTTGGCAAATGAAGCGAGGAACAGAGAGTTTCTGCACAAGTCATCACATAATAAGTCTGTACACTTGCACATGTCAGATATAAGATTCAGATTACTTAAAAATACGCAACATGAATTCAAAATGAACCCTATTTTCTTTCTGAATGCAAGTTCTGAATGCAATGCAGGTCTTTTTGTGAAGAATTCATCGGGGCACATTATTCCAAAAAAGAAATAATTAAAAGAATAAAACATACCTTCCTATCAAAATAGGCTTTTAAAGGGAAAGTTCACCCAAAAATGAAAATTCTGTCATCATTTACCCAACTAAATGTTGTTCCAAACCTCACAAACACAAAAGGAGAAGTATTAAACAGTGTTGGTTACCAAACAGTTTAGGTGGGAACCAAAACTGTTTGATTACCAACATTTAATTTATGCATTTCTGTAATTTAATTTTTTATTTTTTGTATTAGTAGTTTGTTTCGTAGTTCAATCGGAACTCACGTCATGTCATCAGTAATACACATGTCAGATATAGAAATAGATTACTTAAAAAATATGCAATGTGAATTTAAAATTGAACCCTTTTTTCTTCCTGAATACAAGTTCTTGGTCTAAGTGTGTAGAATTTAATGGTGCATGTTATTCCTAATAAAAATCAATAAAAATTATTGTTTACCTATTTAAACAGGAATTTAAAGGGATAGTTCACCGAAAAGTGAAAATTCTTCCATCATATACTCAACCGCATGTCATTCCAAACCTGCATGAGTTTGTGTTTTTCACAAAAGAAGACATTTTGAGGAAAGTTGATAACCAAACAGATTCATTCAGATTCATTTTTGTCCAGATTATAGAAGTCAATGGAAACCAAAACTGTTCAGTTAACAACATTATTCAAAATAGGTGTACTATCCCTTTAAACATTGTTTTAACAAACAAATTAAAGGTCATTTGTTATGCAGTTCTGTAAATATTTTTTTCCCTTGCATTACAATTTTCTATTTTGTAGTTTTCTCCTTATTCAATCTAGAACTCGTTGCATGTTATCAATAAATGCTGGAACATTTTAGTTTATAACTAAAGCATTTAGACTATAAATCTACATTAATCATTAAACACATAGGGAGGATAGTACAGTATCATATCATTTGTCATCAAAACCACAATTTTGATTCCGAAGTGCAAAGAATAATAGAAACAAAATGAAATATTCAGCAGCCCCCAAAGGCAATATGGAGAATTTATTTACACATATCCATCTTTGATCTAAATCGTCAATGCTAAATCCCCAATGCCTGCCCCAGAGCCTTGCCAGAGATATATAGCGGTGGGACGTCATCTGTAAATTGCTTTCTGATTCGGCATGTCCTGGTAAAATGAATTCACACTACAGCAGGTAGTGGGCCCGCCGTGGGAAACAGCTGGCTGCATTATTTGCTTCTCTCACTCTGGTTGTCGCTGGTAAACAGAGACAGCCTGCATGCATCGCTGTCCTTGGATGTGCTCAAACCGACCCAGTAGGTGACCAGTCACCAACAAATGAGGTTACCACGGGAACAAGAGAGGGTGGCCTTAGCAGGTGTTTGTGGGACATATAGCATCTGCTGTACATAACACTCAGGTGAAAGCCTGTACTGCAAAGCATCTTCATCGATACCTCTCTTTCTTTTCTCTGACACTGCA
This sequence comes from Barbus barbus, assembly GCF_936440315.1. NCBI lineage: Eukaryota > Metazoa > Chordata > Actinopteri > Cypriniformes > Cyprinidae > Barbus > Barbus barbus. The sequence goes on along the minus strand of NC_136753.1, from coordinate 27,086,854 downwards.
ACACCATATCACTGAAATGTCATCATTTTCAATAACAACTTATGCTCTCTCTCTCTCTCTCTCTCTCTCTCTCTATATATATATACACTTAACAAAATTATAAACGCAACACTATTGTTTTTGCCCCCATTTTTCATGAGCTGAACCCAAAGATCTAAGACTTTTTCTATGCACACAAAAGGCCTATTTCTCTCAAATATTGTTCACAAATCTGTCTAAATCTGTGTTAGTGAGCACTTCTCCTTTGCCGAGATAATCCATCCACCTCACAGGTGTGGCATATCAAGATGCTGATTAGACAGTGTGATTATTGCACAGGTGTGCCTTAGGCTGGCCACAATAAAGACAATATTTGGCCGAGATACAACTATTTGAAAATCTGGAATCTGAGGGTGCAAAAAATTTAAATATTCAGAAAATCACCTTTAAAGTTGTCCAAATGAAGTTCTTAGCAATGCATATTACTAATCAAAAATTAAGTTTTGATATATTTACGGTAGGAAATTTACAAAATATCTTCATGAAACATGATCTTTACTTAATATCCTAATGATTTTTGGCATAAAAGAAAAATCAATCATTTTGACCCATACAATGTATTGTTGGCTATTGCTACAAATATACCGGTGTTACTTATGACTGGTTTTGTGGTCCAGGGTCCCATATTAGACATACACCAATATTAAAATTGTAGGTGAATAACCTATAAGTGATCAATTAAAATTATATTTTAAAAACTTCACCATATTGTCAAAATAAAAATTAAACTAAAATTAAAAACTAAAAGCAATCATTGTAAGTGGATTTATTATTTAATTTATTAAATTCTATAATAAACAAGATATTAAAAATATTAGATATGAGAAATATTAGACATTAAACAATATTCTCACATATGTATGTATAACATTATAATATCATATATACATATGGATATATGCAATATGTAAATAAAGATATAATGAGTTTACAAATATATTTTTGTCCTGTAATGCTACCATACATTTCAATAATAAATACTTTGTTGTATATATTATTCAAATATTCAATATTCAAATATTCAAACTTCATGATATCATATGATTTGTAAACAAACTGTCAGAATTCATGCTTTTTTAATATTAGTCTGAACTGTTTCATGCCATATCTTGCATGGGAAATACAAAAAATAACTCTAGCTGTCATATCTACAGCAGAAGCATGTGAGGGAGTGTGTATTATATCAGGGTGGAGGGACAGAACTAATGGAGCTCTATGATCATAATGTGCTTTGCTTATGTCAAGGGCAGGTGGCAGCTACATTCCTGTGAGCTCTTTGTAGAGGCAGCAGAGGATGGTGATGGCTTTCCAGTTTTCTAGGTCAGTCTGATGCATGATTCTGCTGTCTGTGAGTAATATGCATTTTGTGTGCGTGTGCAAACCAGCTGTTCCAATTCGGCCATTATTGTAAACGCGGCCGTTTGGTGAAGACAGATTTCCTGTACGTCCAAACAAACAGGGAACCCATATTATCTGCGGACATAGCTGCACAAAGCTCATGTTAGTCAAATGTTTTGTATTGCTTTCTACTTCTAAACCAAAGCAAAGTCATAATACTGTATACTAAAGTACACATATACAAACGCTTCTAAACATATGCAAGTTTGTTTCCGCACTCCTCTGAAATCTGCCAGAATGTCACTCATAACTCAAAGCAAATACACTCTGCATTCTCTGTCACCTCATGACGCTACAGCAGGCATTATAGTGTAAACTGTCTTCTTCTACGATCAGTTTTTCTTCTGATGTCAGCTAGTTTTGTTGCAGAATAACTCTTTGAATCTGGCTAAAGAAGTTAAACTGTCAGTTAGGATGGATGGACTGACTTACGGATGGATGGATGAATGAATGGATGGAATAGTACAACGATAGATGGACAGACAGACAGACAGACGGACAGATAGACGGACAGATAGACAGACAGACAGACAGACAGACAGACAGACAGATAGATAGATAGATAGATAGATAGATAGATAGATAGATAGATAGATAGATAGATAGATAGATAGATAGATAGATAGATAGATAGATAGATAGATAGATAGATAGATAGATAGATTGATTTGTGGAACAGGAAGAATTGAAAAAAAAAAAAAAAAAACAGAAAACAACTTTTGTTATAAAAAATCAAGAAAGAGCAGCTTGGGGCTGAAGAGCTTCCTAGAGATGAGAAGGTAGAGATGGAGCTGATGAGAGCGGCTCTCAAAGACAAACCAATGTCAAATGAGAGCAGACTGGAACATCTGCACCTCAGACAGCAACTAATGAAAGCACGGTTTCTTCTCCTTACTTTGCTTTGCACTATCACCAACACTGAGGTGCGAGACAGAGAGAGAGTGCTCGACCTTTACTGTAGACAGCCAGAGTAAGTGCAAATTACAGCCGAGTGATTTATGTTAGCTCCTCTCCCAAATCCCACAACATCAGCAAGTGCTCAACGTCCAGATGCAGCCGTACCTCTCCCTCCGTCTCGCTTGCTTGCTTCCTTCCACCGTTCCACCTAAGATGTCACAAGGACACATTGGCAGAGACATCCTCATTTCGTTCTGCTGGAGAATTGTGTCTCCTGGGTACCTGTTTAATTACTTTGTGCTGTTTGATGACAAGAAACACGCACACACACCCACTACCTGATTGCAAAGGGAGGACCTCTGTAAATGTTGAAGGTAATGGCAGAGACGGAGGGGAAACAGATAAAAAAAACAATGCGCATGTTTATCCATCCCCAACCTCTTATTAATTCATTATTATAAGGCTAGACACAACTATTCTCTCTGTATTTGTGGGCGTTGTGCTTGGGGACACGCTATGAGGCCACAAACATTTTCAGCGTACTTTCACTCCTTCTCTGTGTTATTTTTAAATGATTTCTATATTACTTTTTTGAATTGGCTTTTATTTTATTTTTAGTAATTTGGTTTTGTACGTTTTTATTATTATTTTATGATTGAATTATTTTAACATTTCTATAAAACTTGAATTTGTTTTTACTATTTTGTTTTAGCACTTTTCTCATTTTCCTTTAAGTTTTGCTTTATGATTTTAGTTAACAATAACACTGAAAATCCTGTATTTGTATATATACTCATTAAGCAAATGTTTGTCTATATTTTTCTATGTTACTACACTGTGGAGTTTATAACTTGCAAACTGCATGAAATAATGGATCCTATCATACAATGCACATGACCTGACTTTCCATTTCCAGCGTGACCAATAATATATAATTTTTTTTACACAGGATTGGACCAATGGTTAAAAATAACCATTTGTACATAATGCTATGTTGTATAATGCATTCTGTTTTACATAACATTTTTTAAAATGATTAAGAAATATTTAGTGATTACTCTGCAATATGTGGTGAGCAATAGGCTATTTAATTTTGAATATATTATGCTAACATTTTACTCTATTTTTGACATATAAGATATGGCAGAAATATGCTATTTTGAATTCATGAAAGCACTGAAAATGTTTTCTTTTGGTTCTTTCTTGAGTCTTGAATCTAAATGTACAGATCCAAAGTTCAAGCGCAACACGAGAACGGAGTTATTTTTTCACCTGGCTTCACAAATGTGTTATCCACAGGAAGTGAGTAGCTGCTGCTGTCCTGCGGCGTGGTGGATCTCAGTGAGTGGCGCACTGATTGCACATGTAAACACACACAGGTGGTCTGAGCCTATTTTGGAGCAACTCACATTAGAGCTTGATAAAGACTGATTTTGCTCAGTATTATGGCAGAACACTTCAGAACATTTCTGCACAGATCCACTCGCATTACAGCTGCATACGGACACTCCTAAAAATGAAACCTCTGTCGTATTTTACTCACCCTTATGTCGTTCTAAACCTATGGCTTTGTTTTTTTTTGTGTGGATGCAAAGTCTTGTTTTTGTCCATACATTGAAAATCAATGGGGTTCAGTGCATGGTCTGGCTTTACAATCATCTGATGTTTGACAGCAGCTGAATTATATCCAATAAATATTTCTTACTAATTTTGTGGTGCTGATTGCAAAAGTGAAGGCTCAAGCATGTCACATTTTCTCAAAAACTATGATGCACTTCATAGCATTTTGCTTTTGACAAGCATTTGTAAGGTGACAAAGTCTTGTATTATCCCTTAATCACCAGAAAAACTGACACAAAGACAAGATTCCTGGTTATTTGTTCAATTCTCAGTCCATTTTTACATGGATGAAGGATTCTGAAGACATTATTTTATGCCTAATCCTGAACCTGTCATTTTCCATTTTGGGAAAAGTTTATAAATGTAAAATATTGTGCCAAAGTTCTTTGACATTAAATGCAATATTTGAACATGTTTCACTCTTGTGAAGATTGTAAGTTAATTGATACATTTTGAATAATTCTTTTTGTCTTAAAAACCTACACGTTTCACATTTGACTGCTTTTGTTATTATTAAGCGCATTTAGAGCTGATGCATACTGTAAATAAAATTTGAAAGCTTTTATCATTTTGTGAAAAAACTGTACAAGATAGAAAGTTTTTATTGATATATTTCAACTCATCAAATGAAGCAATATTATTCCTTTTTTGCAAATGAGCAGAATTGTTTTTCTAGATGCATTGCTGCGCAGTTATCAGTTTTGTTGCACATATAAACACACTCTCTGACTAACTTCCAGATGTGTTGTGTAATCCAGTCTTGAGTTTAGTGTAGGGCGTGTTTAAATAGGCCGACACGAAGGGGACTCTCTCGTGTGCCAACCAAAGGTAGTGTCCTAAAAGTGGGACCGTTTTTAGACCAGGAGCTGCTTCAAATCTACATCAAGCGAATCAGTGTGTGGCTCTGCAAAGCTTTTTATGAGATGCCCAGCATTCAGACCATCAGTAGCCTTGGAAACAGTACCCAGTAAACGGGCGAGATTACATCTGTGCATGATGCTCAACTCACACAGCCATCAACATAACAAGATTAGAGAATTACCGTAATAAATCAGGGTGAAGCCAACAGGTCTAAACAAAAAGCTGTTACATAATAAGCATTTGGAAAATATCAGGAAGCAAAGGATTTGATAGATAGAAAACTAAATAAAATAACTAAAAAGAACTCTAAAGAACAATCAGTTTTTTATTGAAACTAATTTGCAAATTTGGAAATATATCTATAGACATTCAGAAATGAGCAAATATAGATGAAAAATGCTTGTTTAAAAAGTGTTAAATGTAACTTCATAATATCATTTCAATAATAATTGCAAGATATAATTTCACCATTTATTAATTTATTAGCATTATTTGTAATTACTCATACAATTTGACATAAAATTGTGCCCAGTGGTCCCTTTCATGTATAAAGAACCATCTGTTTTTATTGAAACAGATTTTTATTGAAATGGATATATATATATATATATATGTATATGTGTATATGTGTGTGTGTCAAATGATTAATCGTGTTTAATCGCATACAAAATAAAAGTTTTTGTTTGCATAATATATGTGTGTTCTGTGTATATTTATGTATATATAAGTGCACACATACAGTATATATTTTGATAATATTTACATGTATTTACATACATATTATATATATGTCAAATGATTAGTGCTGTCAAACAATTAATCGTGCTTAATTGCATCCAAAATAAAAGTTTTTGTATATTTATTATGTATATATAAACACATACATGTATATATTTAAGAAAAATATGTTGTTTATATATGACATATTTTTATATATAATATAAAATATAAGAATATAAATATATAAATGTATATACATGTAAATATTTTCAAAATATATACTGCATGTGTATGTATTTATATATACATAATAAATAAACACAGAACACATACATATATTTTGTAAACATAAACTTTTATTTTGGATGCGATTAAACTCCTGTGAACATAATATTCTTGTTTTTAAATCTGTATTTATTTATTTAATCTATTTTTTATTTAGAAGTCTGTGGCATAGGCAAATAACTGACAGCTAAAGAGGGTTTTATCTGTTGAGACATTGGGACGCTGACAGCACAAAGAGGATTTTTATTTTAATGGCAGTCCATTTACAAAAGAGCAGGTAAGTTAAATGGAAGCTGTCAAAATGTTTCAGATTTGGTTTGATTTGGATTTCAGGGCCGTCAGAAGAAACATCTTGGCGTTTGGAAACTTTTCTAAAATAACAAGACCTGGAGCTGCCATATGCTCAGTAGGCCTACTGACTAAGAATAGCTGTAAATGTAGAAAATTTAAAAACCACGAATCAGAGACTGGTTTAGTTTGGCTTGAATGAGAAGATCTGTGACATTGCACCTCCTGTCGAGCGCCCGTCTGTTTCATGTTTACGGGTATCAGTCAGCCATGGTCGTGATGGTGGGTTTATGTCTATCAAATCAACAGCTTCAGTTCATCAGTCTTTTTTTAGACAGACATGACTAATGCAAGTTTGGCTCACAAATATTTGGATGAAATCAATGAGAATGATGATTTTGTGTTGCATGGGACATGAATGAGAGACTAAATGACAACAAAAATGTCATTTTTGAGTGAACTACCCCTTTAAGATGCCAAAAGCAGGCTCGCCATGCAGGGAATAACATAAATCTGTGGAATTAATCCAGATCTTACCTCAGCAGGTTTTTGTGCATTTGTAAATCCAAAATTTTGAGGCGACCTACATGACATTAACAAACATGCTTCAATTGAAGTTAAATGCCAAAACGAAGGGCTTAAGTAAGGGGAAGTTAGCATATATTAGGAAAACAAGAGACAGAGAAAGAGAGATAAACGTGTAGCACTATGTTGATTTTAAAAGCTGTTAGAGGGATTGGCCTGTGGACACGGCGCTTTGTAAATCCGGTAAGTGGATTTTGCAATTCTGTGATAGACTGAGCGCTTTTGCTTGGTTGGTAAAATGATGTGATCAAGCAAAGCTTCAATACGACACACCCCGAAAAAGAACCAGACAATCACTTGGGTTTGTGCGTGTGGCACTTTTAACAGCGAGGGCCTCTTTTTTTAATCAAATAACCATATATTTACTGTAATTACCTTTATTGAAGCACTATTAAGTAATTAAAGTATGAAAAGCTTTGGCAAACCATTGGCTGCCGCTCTGAACTGAAATGCTGGTGGATGAAAATGAGTCTGCAAATTTAAAAGTGTTTCCTGGCCCACATCATCTTGACCTGGATGTCAGTTGAGCTCCACTTTTACAAGTTGCTTTCAGAATAAGACGGCATGTTAATAAAAAAATCCAGACAATTGGACCAGAAAATATAGGCCATCCACACTGCACTGCTCCCCAGAGAAGACATTTCTCTTTCATATCTCAGTTGTTTCTCCATAGGCAGCAATGAGGTTAAATGTGGGTCAAAGTGTCTGTATATGGCCTGATTTTCAGATTTTGCTATCAAAAAAAAAAAAAAAAAAATCAGTTATCTCAAATGTGTCTCAACAAGATATCTCAACAATGGTCTCAAGTTTACCAAGATACGAAAGTCTGCAATCAATATGGAAACTTGTTTCCGTTTATTGGCTATATAACAATTGCAAGTTATAAACTCATAATTTTGAGTTTACATCTTATAATTCTGACCTTTTTTATCACAATTTTAAGTTGATATTTTTCAGTTCATTCATGTCTCCCAATTTTGAAACTAGATCTCGCAATTCTCCATTTATATTTTGCAATTCTGAGTTTATATTTCAAAATTCTCAATTTATATTTCATAATCCTGAGTTTGTACCTTGCAATTCTGACTTTATATCTCACAATTCAGATTTTAGCTCAGAACTATGAGAAAAACATCTGAATTGTGAGATATAAACAGTATTGTGAGGGGGAAAAAAGTCTGAATTGTGAGATAAAAATTCTCAGTTACCTTTTTTATATTTTT